>NC_141152.1:12239380-12600630 GCF_053477565.2 Lygodium microphyllum
TTGGTCAAACATGAATGGGACTAGCTCCTCCCAAGTGAGAGTCTCCTGACTATAAGAAGTGAGAAGATTGGTATAGAACACATAATATGTTGATGATAGAAGATGTGAGAGAAGTGTCATAGCTAGTTCCTCCAAAGAAATGTTTGTACCAGGGAATGAAAGCTCTTGTCGAATCTCCTCCATCTTGTGGATATGATCCCCCATTGTAGGGGAATCTACATGATGACAGAAAGCTATTGGAGCTTCAACATAAGACATAAGCAAGGCCCAAATGTCTGGATTCAAAAGAGAAATATTAATCTCCTCCAATTCTCTGCAACAGTGGTGTAGATATGTTTAACATGCACGAGCATAGAATCTATACAACTTAAAAGGAGAGAAAAGTGGGCTTTAATACCATAAAGTTACCAAATCCACGATCACATCATCATGAGGATCTGATAATTGCTTATTGTGTGCCATTTTTACACTATTTTTTGGCAAAAGTGAAGGGCTTTGGCTATGTATTATGTATTATTTTTCATAAAATTTAATTAAAAATAAGGTTGTAAAGCCATATTTGGGCAATGCTGAGGTGGAATTAGAAGTTGAGAGTCAGGGTATTTTTAGGTGAAGAATTTAGGGAGCGAAAAAATAATAAGTAATAGAAGGCGGATGCGGGAATTTGTTTAGTGAAAAGTGTAGATATTTTGGAGTTGGGTAGAAATACGTGTATAATTTAGCATGCATACTTGGAGTTTGGGTCAAGAAGTTGTGGGCAAGGACAAATTAGGTCTAGAGATGTGAAGAGATGTCAAGGAGATTGGTTGAGACCGTGGGAAAACAACCATTTTTGAAAAGAGGTTATTCAAGAAGTTGGGGGGGGGGGGGGGGCTGTCAAGTGAAGAGAGGGGAGTTGTAGAGAGAGAAATAAGACAAGAAAAATGGGTGCCATCATTTTGGGGTTTTCTTGCTGATTTGCTATAGGTGTTGCCCATTTCCAGCATGGATCGGCTGGATTTGATCCTCTCTTACATGTCCTTCAGCCTCATACCATTCTTGATCATGATCCTTGAGTGTAGAGAGATAAATTTTCAGCAAGATTAAGGAGAGATTAGTGCGTATTAGAGGGAGAAGTGAAAGAATAAGGATTCTGAAGAGTGTCGGAAGTGAAGAGAGAAGAGGAGCAAGCACCAGCACTCTCAAATATGGTGGATCATTCTTAATTATCCTCTTAATTAGGTATGAACATTTTCATTGAAAAGTGAATAAGAAAGGGATAGAATGTATGATTTATGGTTGTATGCATTCATTTTATGATCTTTGAGGGTAAAATGGAAGAGAAGAATTAAAGTTATTGCATTAAAACGATTGAAATGACTGAAATTAGGGTAAAAACTATTTTTTTTTGCTATAATTAGGAAAAATTAAGAGTTTTGTATAATTTTGATAAGAAGTAAATAAAAAAAGAGTTAGAATGCATTGAAAGGAACCTAAAAGCAAAGTTTCATATGCTGGAGATGAATCTACTAAAAGATATATGCAGTTTAGTATAAAAATTACAATTTTTATTATAATTAGTGATAATTAAGAGTATTAGTGAAAGATTAAGGATGAGAGAAATATTGAAAAGAGACTTTAGTTTATTTATTGTTTAGAATCTTCTTATAAAGTTTTATTAAGAATGGAATTTAGTTGTATGTACTTTATTTGTTAAATATAGTTCAAGGGTGAAACAATAATTAGTAAATATTAGTGATATTATTAAGGTATTAGCAAAAATTAAGAGTTTTTAAGTAAGTTCTTTCTTTGGTAGAATTCTTGAAGATAATGAAATTTATATATTATAGGTTGTAGTTCAAAATAGAAGTTAAAAAGTGATGTTTAGTGAATTATAAGTATGCAAAGAAGGTTACTAGTTGGACTACTAAGAAAGAGGATAATATGATTTTTATGTTGATAATCTAAAGATGAAGAATTTATAAATATCAACCTTAGACCTTAATTAATACAATGGCTTTAAACATAGCCATTTTGCCTATGTATCTGGGGGCTTTCTAGGGGGCCTTCATTTTTGGTGTGTTTGTTGGGAGAGGCAAGCGTGTTAATTAAGGAGAAGTGAGGGTGGTCTTGGCTTGTTTTAAATCTAAACATAAGCTAAAAAGGAAATAAATTTTAAGTCACAGATAAGATATTAACAAGGAACAAAAACAGGGAGGAAAGATCTAATAGATCTTTCAATCACTTGAAAACCACATTCTCTTCAAAATTTCAACATCCTGAAAGGGGTATATAATAAACCACCACAAGTATGGGAGGAGCAACATATAATGAGTCCTCCCTGAGAGATGGGGAGAAGCTATAGAGCCTATGATTAGTATCTTACACCTATTTGACCTTGCCGTGGGATTTAACTTGTAATTGTGAGACCTACCCAATGAATTTTCGATCCAACCTAACAAGATTCTGATGTGTTGATACAACGAAGCTTTCTTGCAAAGTTTCTTTCCCGAATTGCCGAAGGATATACAACGTATTATTGTCAATAAGGCACGAGACACCGATTTGATGGATGGGGATAAGCATTTCAGACTTCAACTGTGGGTTGATGTCGAGCAATTATACACTTGGAATTGGATGTTTCAAGATGAAGCAAAGGGGATTGTCTTGTTAGCATCACATTTTAAGTTAGTCGATGAAATTCAACTTAATACCATTAGTGTGAACCACCATTACGATTGGTTTTCTAGAGAGTTGTATAAGACTTTTAGGAGAATAGACTGGGCTCAAGTGTCTTAGTAGGTAGTAATAACAAAGGGAGTTAAGGCAATGTTTGATACAAAGGAAGCATGGGAAGTGGCTGAAATTTTAGGTTTAGAAGAAAAGCTCAGTGTGAGGACATACCCTATGGTGCTGAGGATAAGGAACTACCTGACATTCTTCAGAAGTTGAGTTTACACAAATAGGGTCTTTTACAGTAGAGACTAAGAAAAGGATGTGTTTGATAGGAAAAATCATTGCATGCTAGAGTGAATGAGTGAAAGCCAAAAGTTAGCATGAGAAGAGAGATCTAGAAGAAGATTGGAAAAGAAAGTTGAGCGAATAGTGGAGCAAGTAGAACAATTGAACGTTGAAGTGCAAAATACCTTGCAAGATGGGTTGGATGTGTCATTAGAAGCTAGAAAAGTCACTAGAGAGACATCTTCTGTTGGAATTGAGCCAGATTACAATTGGGAGAGGCAAGCAGGAAGCTCTGAGGGAATAAGTGGTACCAATAAGGGTAGCTCTAAGACGGGGTCAACTGCTACTAAGAAGAAAGAAGAAGATACAAAGGAAGAGGGTCAAAGCAGTGATGATTCTGTGGGTTGTGATAATATTTCCACGATAACGGTGGGACATAGAACATATGACACTCCTGTTGATCATATGATAGAAGATAACAAAATAGACAGTTTTGCTGAATATCGTGGTCTTAGTAGATTATTTGTTGACCCAAAAGAGTGGGTTCCAATCGTTGAATATTTAGAGGAAATCTTAAGAATATTCTATATGGCTGTGAGAGCACCTGTGCGACTTACAAATTTCACGCAATACTCAAGTCATTGGGATGATGATCTTGACATGCATATCTAGTGGTTCAAGGTTACATGCATAGCAAATGAGATAACTGATGATGACAAAAAACTTCTTATATTTCCAGCAACTTTGAAGGATGAAGCATCCTTGTGTATGGGAACCTTCCTGCTGCCACAAGGGTAACTTGTATAGTTTAAGAGAGGCATTTTTGTCTAAGTTTAGGTGGTAAGGGTTCTAAGACTGTTTAGGATTGGAATTTGACTATTTAGCACAGAACAACCCAGGAGAAATTGTGGAACATTACATTGAGAAGATGGAGATATTAATTTGAAAGTTGGGACAAATACTCCCTCAGAGGATATGCAAAAATGAAAATTTATTGAAGGATTGCAATAAATAGTGAGGGAACATGTAAGCCTGAAGTGATCAGCTAATTTAGTAGATGCAAAGAGAGAAGCACGATGGTGGGAGGAAGTACAATTAGGACAATTGAGGAGGAAGGGAATATACAATAACCTTGGATTAGTTTCCTCACGTATGTCACCATCCGTGATGGCTAGTACTCTATATGTAGGAGCCTTGGTAGCTCCTAAGGCTGCTCACATGACAAATGTAGGCATAACATCATCATCAATGTCTTATTCATGATTAAATCCTTATATGGTACCACCTATATATCCACCACCATCAACAATAATTGCATCTACAATACGGAGTTTAGATGAGTTTAAGGTGGGTGAGCTGATTGCCAAATCCTTGGCAGATATGAAGAAAGAGATTCTACCTGAAGTAAACCCCAATGTGAAGGGGTGTTCATAATGTTAGCTAGCCTACTAGTACAATAGGACCAACTCCAGTATCTAGTCAAAGGAATCCCACACCACCAAGGTCTAATACTTGGTGCATAAAATGCCATAGTTTTGGTCATTTAGTAACAGAATGCCCCACACCAAGTAGAGTAGTTCCTCATCAACTGAGAAATTTGTTTTGTGGGTATTGTCTGAGAAACAATCATGTGGAGAATCAATCTTAGGTTAAGAAAGCTCATCTACAACAGCAAGCAACCCCAATGCAAACAAATTATAATTATATGGATAGTCAAAATGTGACTTATCCAATTGGACCTCCTAATAGGCCATTTATGCCAAGAGGCATGCCGACCCAAGGGACACATCTTATTCCAAGGAATCAAGGATAGGGAGGATATTTAGGGAATGAGAGGAGGCCATCACCATATAGAAATCCTAATTTCAAAAAGAATAATAATGCATGAACAAGTGTAGTTTGTTGGAGATGTGAGCAACCTGGACATGTGGCTAGATTTTGCCCAAATGAGCAGAAGAGGAAGGATTATGTCCCTTTGTGTACCAAGTGTGGCCGTGAGGGTCATTATGAAAAGGATTGTCCAGAAGGAAGTACATCTTCATAAAGCCAAGAAAAGGGTAAAGGCATTGCGGACTCAGCACAATGAACTTAGTAGGAATCGTAGAGGATTTGGAGGTGAGACCAATTAAGAAAAAACATGTTACTTTAACTTGGATGTAATGATTGGGGCAATCATGTGTTCACATTCAAATCCAATGATAATTTTGGAGAATGAAGAGGGTCTAGGGATGAATGAAATGATTAGTGCCAAGGCTGAGACTTTAGAACAATGAACATCTTTATCGAAACATTCAAAAGATTGTGATGTGGAAAAAGATGTGATAGATTCACCACCCAATTCAGAAGATCAATCTGTTTTGCCCATTCCTTTAAGTTCTCCAAAGGTAAAGCAAGGAGTGGCTCCATTTCCTCAAAGATTGAGAGGATCGAAAGCGACTAAAGACAATGACAATGATAGAGGAAAATCTTTTGATGTATGGGATGAGCTGGAAAGTTTACACTTGTTTATTAATTTGAGACAATTACTTGAAATTTCTCCTACTTGTAGAAGAGAGATATATCATAGATTAGTATGGTGAAGGGATAAAGGGAGCAATCCCACAACTGTTTTGCCTAATGTAAGAAGTGATACTAAAAATATGGGTGTTCGATCTATAAGAATCATTGATTTATTCTTGGATCCCAGAGCTCCAGTGGTAGACATGGAGATGATGAAGCACATGATATTTGGGGCTTAGTTGGATGGCAGAGTAGCAATGAATTTAATGACAAAAGAGACAATGCTTAAATTGGGGTTGCATGATAAGAATGAGAATGCAAGTACCGTTCTACAATTAGCGGACCAACGAAAAGTGACTCCCTTAGCTACTTCATATCCACTTCTTTTGGGTAGACCTTGGTTGTTGCGATCACAGTGCGATCAAAGCTAGCATAAAGGTATTATAATGATAGGACCCAAGATTGATAGGGTACAATTGAGAGTTGTGGCTAGGGAGTTTTTGCATGAACCTATGGAGGAAAGCACAGATATGAATCTATCTAAAGACCCGGGAATAGAGGATGAATTTAATGAGAGCTCAGAGATTGAGGAAAACTATGCTTGGTTATATAGAGATTTACGTCATCGTGTCTCGTTAGATGGGGATAAGACAACAATCAATATGGTGCATCAAAAGAATATGGCAAAATCCTTGGGTATGGGGGAATATTCTATGCATTATTGTTTAGAAGATGATAGTGATAGTGACATAGCTAATTGGTTGACCACCTCTGATAGTGGTTTATCTATCTATTGGCAATTTCTATGGATGAGGAAAATGTTAGAGATGAATGGGGGATTACTAGTTTAGATACTAGAAGCTTAGTGAGGGAGAGCCCAAGGTTAAATGTCAGTGGAATACAAGAGTATGATCATTTTCAGGATTTCTTCTTTGAGTTTAATTCTCGAGTCAATACACACATGAAGAAGAATTAGGGGATGGAATAGAGGAGATGAGTGATGAATTAGACATTGAAGAATTTACACTAGTGTTGGAAGTTAATGAAAGGAAAATAGAGAACCTACCTATTATGTTTTCTTCTTTGGGGATGGATAAGATTCCATTTGGGTTTGACCAATTACCTTTGTCTATTCAAGAGTTTTACTTCCATTATTGGAGAAAAAGAATACGAGAATCTCATGGTAATGGGAGTTGTAGGTCTTTCCAGTCCCTATCTTGTAAAGAAGATGACGATAATTCTCCCGATGGTGGAGTTGTCTCCTGTTATGTTACATGATATATTGGGAAGAGAAGTGTGGGGATGAGCTCAGTTATCATAGCAGTAAACCTATGGAGATGCCTCAAGGGAATGTGTTTTACTTAGTGGATGCGTAAAATTTTATGTAATAAAGATGAGGTAGTAGATGATAGTGATCTCTTCAACTATTGCTGAATAAAATCACTCAACTACAAATAGATAAAGCTGCTTCAGAGCGTGAAGCATTAAAGAATAATAAATTGGCTCAATCTTTACAATTATATTATAGTGATGAGATAAATTATCTAGAGGAGATTGTAGGTCAAACTAAGAATTTTGTCCAGCAGGTGTTACAGGAGAAGTGACATACAGAAAAAGTACAATTTCAATTGATGGAACAATTAACTATGAGGGATGAAATCATCAGTGTTTTGTAAGTAGAGGCGAGCTTGACATGTCACAACAACTTGTCTTCATAGAGAAAAAGTGAAAGCATCCTAGTGTCTACTAGGGGCCAGGGGGCTACAAATGTCCCTTGGCTCTATCATCAACTATGTCGAAATAGATTATCCAAAAGGGGGAGTGCCTTTGAGATCTAGGATGGGAAATTTATTTTCACATGTAAGTGTGATGAGTGTGGCAAGAGAAAGATTTTACCATATCCCGACAAAAAGATTATGGACTTTACATTTTATGGTGATGGGATTGAACCACACCTCTCATGGCATTAACTAATGGCTCCAACAAATTTTACGGAGCTAAAGAGAATTATTCACTATTTAGGCTACTGCATACAAGGAGAAGAAAATGAAAATCTTCACTTGTTGATACTTAAGCTGAAACATAAGAGATGGAAGTGGACTTTTCATGATCAATGATGTCTTGAGTTTCATAATCAGATTTTGCGATGTTATTGCCAAGGTTTATATGATCAAAGTAAGAATAAAAACAAAAGTACAGGGTATTATTCAAAGGACTTGCAAGCGTTAATGGGGAAGCAAGATGTGTTGGATCATTATATGGTTGAAATCACCGAGTTTTCTCCACCAGAGGAACCTTCCAGTGCATTAGTTGTGTATCAAATGTCTTGCAAATCACCATCTCTCACGATCCATGATCTGAAGTTAATGATAGGCAAAATGTGGGAGTGGGTAATTGGCTATGTCATGTACCCATGATGACATCCACTGATGTACCAGTTATTAAACCAAATAGGGTTCAAACAACTTATGTGCGCAATTTAGAAATTGAAACAACATGTTTTGAAGTGGCACCTAATAAATTTTTATTATTGGGTAGTTAGTTGCAAGGTGTTGCTTTGGAGAAGTTACAGAATGTTTTAAAGAAATATTCTCATGTGTTTGCTTGGAGCTATGCGGATTTGAAAGGCACGAAACTTGAATTATGCCAACATTATATTGATATTTAACCAGGTGTTAGACCTATATGCCACCATCAACAGTGTACAAATCCTAACTATGTAGATAAAGTACATGTTGAAATTACTAAATTATTAGATGTGGGTTTTATCTATCTTGTTGCGTACAGTGATCGGGTTTCACCTATAGTCATTGTTTCTAAGAAGAATTCCAATAAAATTCGCATGTGCGGATTATCGCACATTGAATAAGCACACTCGTAAGGATCATTTTCCTTTTCCTTTCTCTGATCAATTATTAGATTGTGTGGTAGGACATCAACTATATTCTTTTATGGATGGTTTTAGCGGCTATAATCAAATTCTGATTAACCCTGAAGATTAGCCTAAAACTACTTTCACTACTATAGAGTGGGGGACCTTTGCCTATAAGGTCATACCATTTGGTTTGTGTAATGCCCCACCTACTTTTCAAAGAGCAATGATGGCAAATTTTTAGGATTTTTTGATCAAGTGGATGGAAGTTTTCTTAGATAACTTTTATGTGCATAGTGATGAGGATAATATGGATGATCGATTGGAAGAGGTATTCCAATGTTGTGAGAGTACATGTGTTTCTTTAAACCCTAAAAAGTGTGTTTTGGGAGTAGCACGTGAAATATTACTAGGCCATGTAGTTTCAGGTGATGGTATTGCAATGGATATGGCAAAAGTACAAAAAATTACTAATTTACTGTCACCACAAAATTTGAAGCAATTATGAGGGTTTCTTGGCCATCTAAATTTTTATCGATGCTTTATTGAGTCATTTGCAACGGTAGCTTCCCCTCTAACTTCTTTACTTATAAGAAGAATCAACCTTATGATTGGGATTCAGTATGCCAAGCTGCATTTGAGAAATTGAAAGCTAAGTTGGTTGAAAGTCCAATTTTGGTTTCACTGATTGGACTAAAGAGTTTCATATTCATGCTGATGCTTTTATGGATACAACTTTGAAGGAGTGTTTATCGATGGTGTTTGCTGTTACTAAGTTTAGACATTATTTGCTGGGCAACAAGTTTATTTTTTATGTGGATCATGAAGCCTTAAAATATTTATTAAATAAACCTAAACTTAGTGGCCGAGTTACCAGATGGATGTTGCTTTTTCAAGAATTTGATTTTGAAGTAATTACTCATGCTGTCCGATCACATGTTCTTGCGGACCATATGTCTTGATTAATTGTTACTGATGATACAGAGAAAGGTGTAGATGATGACCTACTTGATGCTCAATTGTTTGAAGTTTCTATCACAATATTACGGTACGTTGATATTGCTAATTTTCTTAGCATGGCTAAATATCCACCAATTGCACCAAAGCATGAACATCGTTGTATTGTGATGACAATTCTAACCAAGACAGTAGCTGAGAATAGACATGACTGTGATGAGCATTTGCTAGAGGCACTCTGGGCATATCAAACCACCTACAAGGTGATGACTAATAATACACCTTTTAGTTTGGTTTTGTATTTCCTATTGAGTTGGAAGTTCCCACTTTGCGTGTTGCATTGTTTAATCGCCTTGGAGAGAGGGAATGTCTTACCAAGCACTTGTGTAAGTTAGTTAAGCTTGATGAAGATCATATGTTTGCTTTACAATGTATTGAGGCCCGTTATAACCACGGCATGATAGATGTTTGTGTTTACCACAGCACAGAGGAATGAAAAATGGAGCAGAAGTGCGGGAAAAATGGAAGAAGGAGACAACCAAGAAGGCACATGACAAAGGAAGGAAAAGGCGTCCTGGATGGAGGTTAGACTCTGAAAATCAGAATGACGGTGTCACCTTGAAAAAAGAAAAGAGTAAAAGCGCGCCATTAAATATGAAGGCGCTCCTGAATCCTTGTAAAAAGAGCACCGGGCTCACTCCTGTGTAAATTGTATGCATTAGTGGGAAGGGGATAAGTTAGAATGGTGGGAAATAGGAAAAGAGGGCCTAAGCTAATGGCCAGCCATGTAAAAAGTGGGGATGACCGCCCAAAAAGTAGGGCATGTATATAAAGTTCAAAAGTGAATGAGAAGTTCATTCTTGGGTGTAGCTAAAGCTTCTTCTTCCTCTTCTCTTGCTTCTTACCTTCTTTCTTGTGCTTGAGTGAGGGATTGAGGGAGTGTGAGGGAGTGTGAGGGAGTGAGTGTGTGAGAGTGAGGGATCGTGGAGAAGAAGCTCCCCATCTTCTCTCTTCATCTTTCCTCCCCTTCTTCTCTTCCCTCGTCTCGCATGGCTATGGAGGATGGAGCTTGACGGAGAGGGATTGAGGTTGCTTGAGCTTGCCACAAGGATTGTGGAGCTATCGGAGTGTGAGAGAGAGAAGGAAACTCGATCGAGCATCAAGGTAAGCTCACTACACCCACAAGGTAGGCATTGCGCGTCGGCTATGTGAGAGGTGGCCATGGCCGCTCGGCTTGAAACGCTTGATCAATAAGTGGTCCATAGGTCTCGGGGTAGAGCTCTGTAGCTCCCCTACATTTTGATTCCATTGTCGGGACCGACGGAATAGAGCCATGAGCGCCACGCGCATCATATCGAGCATGACAGTAGGGTTTGCAGCCTGAACCGGTGCTCGAGATAGTTAGGAGGATTAGGAGGTTTTAATCCCTGGAGCAAGTAAGTATTTTGATTTGCTGCTGAATGTAGAGTAGGACCATCTGTCTTTATTTCTGTTTCTGATTTCTGTTGCAATAGGTTAAGGGTAGGATAGGAAAAAGAAGGGAACAAAAGGGTTCTGCTGCTATTGGAGACAAGGAAGTTGGGGTGTAGATTCAGACATCTAGCTGGTGGAGTGTATGAGATTAGTCTCTGAGTCTACAACAGACTGAGGGAGGTAATAAGGGCCCAGCAGACCAGGGTACCCACATTTGACACCCTGTTTTTTGAGACGATTGTGAGCATGAGAGCTCGGGAGAGAGCGAGAGAGGGAGAGAGCTGCAGGAGATTGTGAAGTGCTGACCAATCGAGCGCCCCATCGCTTCGAGGTATGCCAGACATTTCCCTCTATTACTTGCATTGCTTTGGAAAGGGCGGCACGAGTTGATAGAGTAGGCATTGACCTAAAGGCGCCGTGCACAGCTTGCAGGCCGTCGACCACGCTGTCGGATCGGCCTATCCGATTTCGAGAGTCGGATCGTCCGATTTCGATAATCGGACCAGTTGAAAATCGGACTAGTTGAATCCGACTCCTATAATCTGACCAGCCCACCAAGTCGGGCCATGCGCCCGAGGCCCAGACTTGAGCCACTTGACCCATTGCAGTGGTCAGACCATCCCTGTCCCGACTAAGGGAAGTCGGACCAAAGTAAGATCGGACCCGCCCTGTCCGATTCCCAGAATTGGATTGATCCGTCCGATTCCTAAAAGCAGACTGACCCGTTCGATTCCCAGAATCAAACTAGAACACCAGAGCTTAAATAGAAGGTGGTTCACCTAGGCCACAGTCCTGGGTACCCTGGTCACGTCTCTGACCCCCCAGAGAACCCAGTTTGATCTTGGAAGCTGGAGACCATAAAAGGTGACCGAAGATTCACCCCGAATATCTAGACACCGGGCGGACATAATTTGGAATTAGATGCGACGTTCGGCGACTAGCCAACCAACTAACCAACCCTGAAGCAGGATAGGGAATGTAGCAGGGTCTTTCGGTAAGGCTTTAGATTGGCCAGGACTTGCACCAAAAGCCACATCAGGCCACAACCGTAGCCAGTGGGGTGGAGCCTGCATCAGGCATTTAGTGCATCCTCACCTCACCTTCTGATTTCATCACCTAGGGTGCACTACAAGGAAAGGAAAAGCTTGCTTCCACACTGAGCACTAGAAAGCATGAAGTATAAGTTGTGGATAAGATTAACGATGGTTTTTAGTAACAAGGAGCTTACCAGGAAACATAATAATATCAAGGTACCCACTACTAGGAGAGGATCCCAAAGCATAACGGGCTACTAGGGAACTCCATCTGTAGGGCCCTGAAAGGACACGAAGATCCGGAGGACCACAACATAGAGAATCGGACGCCGCCAGAGCTACTCAAGTTGATCGACGACCTAGTAAAACGGGAAGCGGAAGCAATGTCAGGATCCCAAGGCGGACCAGGAGAGGACAGACTGGACTTGGGAGAATTCCCAGTCATGGTGCAGGAGTTAGTCAACGAGTATGACTTGCTAGCCAGGATGGTAGTTCAGGGTAGGCCAGTAGAGGAAGTGGTAGCGACCCTAGAAGAGGAACGAAAGGCAATCAGAAGGGCGCTAGAGAGCATGATCGCCTATAACCACGAGCAAAAGGCTAGGAAACTCCAACAAGATGTGGATATGTACGAGGCCCAGCGCGTGTTGGCCCTGGCTGGAGCAGCAAAGGCAGGACCAAATGCAGAGAGAGAGCGGGTAGTGGAGGCTAACTTGTCATTAAGTGAATTTGTAGCCAGGCGGCTCATGGACAACACGTCCGTTGAGCAGGGCACAACAGCCTTAGCCACAGCCTTACTCTCAGGATTAGGGGTCACACAAGGGACAAAGAGGCAATCTAGGATCCCTATAGTGGCGAAACAACTGGACAAGTACGAACCTAGCAACGACCCATATAGCTTTGTGGAGCAGTTCGAACAGGTTTGTGAAGCAAACAGCCTCACAGACCCTGCACAACGCTCCCAAACTTTTGGGCTGTGCTTAGGTGACAAGGGGAGGGTGTGGTACACCAGCCTAGATGCAGCCGAGTGCAGGAACTTTGCCCATCTTAAGGACCACTTTATCAAGAGGTTCTTTGAGGCAGGATACTCTGACAACCTCATCATTCTATTGATGAATGTTTGCCAGAGAGAAAAGGAGGAGGTAAGAGACTACGTCACACATGTACATAGCCTCTTTAAGAGGATCGCGGCCAATGAGCGACCTAACGAAAAGGCTGTGTCTATAGTGTTCATAAATGGAATTCGTAGTGAGGAACTCTACAAGGCCTTGGCTAGTAACTCCACCCTACACAGAGATGTGCTGGCTAGGGTTTTTGATGAAGCAATAAGGGTAGACGACCAACTTAGGGAGCAAAGCATGAGGAACACCGGTCGGGACGGTGCAGGCGAGAGGGCTTCAGAGCGGTCAACAACGTTGGGTGAGAGAGAGAGCTCTAGCGCGTGGGATAAGGGAAAGGGAGTCGACCAAGGCTAGGACTTGACTGAGGTGAGAATGGAGCTTGCACGTTAGCAAGAACAAATAAGGAAGCCTATGCGAGCCACGTGCAGTGTATACACTATGGTGGAAACCACCTCCCAGCCGAGTGTCAAGATCTTAGATCTAGACTATGTTCAAACTGTGGTAGGTTCGGACATGACGCATTGCACTGCAGATTGCCCAGGAGGTTTCCGTATGCTCAGCAATACAACCCTCCTTACCTAGGCAACAAGCCATCTAACTTCCTTGATAGGGGAGCCCAGCTGGCACTCCCAACACCAAACGACACGAGACCAGTCATCCCTAGGCTATAGATGAACCCAACAGGCATACCCAGACCACTAGGACCCTACGTAACCCAACCACCGAGTGACACTCTTGTTCATTATGTGGAGGAACCTAGTGAAGAAGAGAGCTACGTAAACCCATACATCTCCTATGACGAGGAAGGCAATCCAGTCCTGATGGACTATCAACCGGTGCCGGTGATGGCGCTGGGTAGAGGAAGAGGCAGAGGCTTTGGAGGACCAAGCCAGGACCCAATCTCATGTTGGACCTGCGGTCATCCAAGCCATATATCATCACGCTGCCGAGAAGGGGAACATGCAAATCAGGACAAGGCTGATCTTAGGTGCGCCGAATGTGGGATCACACACTTGTTTCCTGACTACCCTAGGTGGAAACCATCAGCCAGTCCAGCCAACGTGCCCTCTTGTGCCCTTGGGGCTATTTGGCGTAGAGACCTTTGGTGGAGAGGACACACCCATCCCACTGCATGTCATGATGCGAGCGCAAACAAGACGAACAAGCATCTCATTGCCTGGGCCAAATAACCTGGACGCAGCCTTGCTGGGAAAGAAAAGCTAGAGGAGAAGGAGAAAGAGAGCAGACGCAAGGATCACTCTTAAGATTGAGGAAGATACAACCTTAGTGGCGGGAAGAGGGGTCACAGATGCCGAGACAGAGACCTCCACCCCCAAGATGGTGGAACTAGGTAGTGCCAAGGTGGGGGAATACCCTCATCCCAGGCGGCAACTTGAGGCTATCGCCAAGGTAAAGGAGTGGGTCAAGGATGCCCAAGAACACCTTAAAGATGTAGAACCCATATTGGAGGATCCTATGAGGACCTTTCTAGTGCAAGCACACCCGATTCGCCATCGCAACCTTGATCGGGGAGTGTGCTAACACCACGAGAGATGCCACAAAGGCAAGACCAGGAAGAAGCTTATCAACAAGCTAGCCATGACATGTGGCCGAAGAGTGGTGACCGAGAAGAAAGCCAACTACCCAGCAACCTCCTTACCACCTTAGTAACCACCCTAGTGACCATTAATTTGGGAGACATGCTTCGGCAGCACCCTCCATTATGGTGAGAATTGAGGCACTGGGTGGAAGGAAAGGGGGAGCATGCTGCTGCTGACTTGCACGAGCAGGATGTAGTCACGCAAATTCCAAGCCTAATGCTACACTCGGCTCCAAGGTCACTGCATATCAACGCTTTCTAGGAAGGCACGAAGATGCATGCAGTCCTACCTGTCTTAGCCTTAGGGGACGCAACACAGAAAGGAATTGTGAACACCAGCGCAGGGGTCAGTGTCTTGAGCCACGTAGTTCTACAGGCCTGGGGAAACCCACCTGTGGAAGCGGCTAGGTTCAATGTTACATTGGCCAACGGAATGAAGGTCAGAAAACTAGAGACTCAGAAGGAGAGAGGCAAAAGAAACCACAAGACCTACCCAAACGCTTCACAAAGTTTAAGAAGGGTGATAGAGTGGTGGTTTTGCAAGGAGCAAAGAGACAAGGGCAAGCCAGGGAACCAATCGAGGGACCCGCCAGGGTCAAGGAAGTCGACCTGGTAGGGGAGGGCAAGAAACCATGACCCATGTTCATTGCTGATGACCTGACCAAGGAAGAGGAGGCTAGACTGGTTGCTCTCCTGCGAGAGTATGTCGATGTGTTTGCTTGGTCCTTGGAGGAACTGAGAGGAGTCGATCCTAGGGTTGTGACCCATAACATTCCCATGGTCCCAGAAGCGGTGCCAACGAAGCAGCGACCTTACCCTATGAATCCCAAACACGCTCATGCGGTGAAGGAAGAGATCGATAAGCTCATGAAGGCATGATTTATATATGAGATCGAGCACATAGATTGGGTATCGGCCATAGTGATAGTTATGAAAAAGAACTGCAAGATTCGAGTATGCATGAATTACAAGAAGATGAATGCTGCTACGAAGAGAGATAACTACCCTTTGCCATATACCGAGCACATGCTGGAGAGAGTAGCAAGCAATGAAGCTTACAGCTTTTTGGATGGATTCTCAGGCTACAATCAAGTGCAAGTGCATCCTGACGACAGGCACAAGATTGCCTTCGTCACGGAGTGGGGTGTCTTTGCCTACATTGTTATGCCCTTTGGGCTAATGAACGCTCCTACAATCTTCCAATGATTAATGTGCACGATCTTCAAGGATATGCTGCGACGCGAGCTGGAGGTGTTTGTGGACGACCTATGCATACACTCCAGTTGGGCCAAACACTTAGAGAGGCTGGGAGCCGTTCTTCGAACGATGTTGATGGAGCCCCAAGAGGAACACCAAGGAAAAGGGAATTCTCTTGCAATAAAATCTATCTTGTAACATCAACAAGCTTGTTTATTATGTTTCATATGATCACAATGAAGAAAAGAACACCAGGCACAACAAATCTTCATGCAACATCATGTAGATCTCCCACGGATTTGATAGAATCAACCATATTCTTCAATATCTTCACAAAATCCATCAATAGAATAAAGAAAGCAAAGGAATACACCATCTTTGAATGGAAATACATCACATAGTATTCAACTTCAATATCTTCATAGTCTTCTCTCTCAATCTCTCATGTACAATCACTCTGTTTCAGTAAAATTGGCTATCTCTGACTCTCTCTCTCTCTCTCCATCAATAATACATCATATCCTCACTACAATCTCTCAAAATCACTCTCAATTATCCTTCTTAGGTCGTGGATACCCCTCCCAAGAGGTATGTCTGATATGAAGAGTCACCAGAGCCACTACAGTGTCCTTTCATAGCTCACTAATGTCACTTCACTCTAGTCTTCACTTGAGTCTTCAACAGCTACTTCTTTCACTTCTTTCAGCTCTTTTGCACTTGTATTCACCTCTTTCCAAGGCTAGAAAACTTTCCCAAGCTACACTCTCATCCATCAGAACACATACAGAAGCATACAGAACAGTCATCACAGAACAGTACCGGAACAGCTATAGTACAGAACAGAACAGAACATAAACAGAAGCTCTACAGAAGACCTACAAAAGGTTACAGAAGGTCATCAAAACCTCATAATTCATACTCAAACCATTCCAAACTTTCACAAACCATTCAATAAGCTTTCACAAGATCTCAATCTTCATCAATCAATACTCCATCCCTCCTTACAGAAGATAATCAGAACAAAACAGACCAAAACAGAAGGTATACAGAACCAATCAGAACCTATCAGAACATCACAGAACCACTAATAAACATCATGAACTTCCAAAACACAATCAATATCATCCAAAACACTCTCAAACCACTTCCAAACCAATCAATCATCTCATAAAATCAACCATTCAGCTCTCAAAAATAGCAAAAATCAGCCAAAAAACAAGTCATTTCAACACTCAACATACATGAAATGCTCAAGAGAACAAACCAGGAAGCAAAATCTATGCTCACGCTAAGCATCATCATCGAGAAAGAAGATAGGAATCATCATTTACGTCCTCACTTTCATCATCACACGAGACTGCTATTTTTGCGAGAGAGAGAGAGAGAGAGAGAGAGAGAGAGAGAGAGAGAGAGAGAGAGAGAGAGAGAGAGAGAGAGAGAGAGAGAGAGAGAGAGAGAGAGAGAGAGAGAGAGAGAGAGAGAGAGAGAGAGAGAGATTTTTAACGTGAAAAGGTGTGTATGATGGGATGCACGTTGAGGGTGAAGAAGAGGAAGAAGAGATGCCATAAGACACACCCCTTCACCCCACGACCCACAACCCTATTTTTATTTTCTTAAAAGTGTAAAGTTACATCCATTAAGGTCTAAACCTTTCTACGAAACTCATGGCTTTATAGTCTTAGCCAATTACATAATTTTGCAAAGGTTGAGCTAACAAATACATTCTTGAGAGAGGTTTGGTCGAAGTAGAGGGAGAATCTTGTGCTTGTGTTTTGCCTCATCTCGCCCTCATTGAAGAGTGAAGCATCCCCGCGAACAAAGTTGAAGAAGAGCCACCATCAGAACATAATCTCTTTGGAATTGGCAATGGGGAAAAACTCGGTGATGAAGAAAAACTTGTTGAAGCCAAGCCATGACCATTCATGACTAGCTAGGGAAGGGACCCCTGCTTCATCTCGTACGTACATACCAGAAACTTTGCATAGACTTCAAAAAGTAGGGCTCTATCTTTAATCTTGATACGGATAATACTTCACACTATTGTTGGGAGAAATGCTACCATGAAGCACCAGCATGTGAATGGGATGCTAGAGATAAGTGAATATTTAGAGAAAAGTGGGCCGTTGAGATCACGTGGATGATATCGCGTAGACCAAGACAGCAAGGCAATCGTCGGTGGGGAACATGGGAACACATAGGTAGAACCAACGAAGTCGAGGGGGGAAGGTCGCCGTGTGGAAGATGAGTCGAAGGAGAAGGAGAACATGGGATGAGCATGGCAGGGAGGAAGACGCTGTTGGGAGGGGAGGCGGAGAAGAAGGGAAGACAGTGGTAGAAGGTGAGAACATAGGCTTGCTGCCTGTGAGGCAGATGCACCAAGCTATGGTGGCCCATTATCTTGCCCGCGCAGCCAATCGTCCCACCGCTAAAGTCAACAAGCCTGCCAAAAGCATTCTCTGATACTCTGATAAAGATCGCATATTGTCTGCCCGCCAACCCATAAAGGTCCTTTGAAAGATTTGATAATTTGAGTAGTCGATGATGCCTAGTTCTCGTAGTGCCCCCCCACATGAAATGCTCAAGAGAACGAACCAGGAAGCAAAATCTATGCTCACGCTAAGCATCATCATCCAGAAAGAAGATAGGAATCATCATTTACGTCCTCACTTTCATCATCACACGAGACTGCCATTTTTGCGAGAGAGAGAGAGAGAGAGAGAGAGAGAGAGAGAGAGAGAGAGAGAGAGAGAGAGAGAGAGAGAGAGAGAGAGAGAGAGAGAGAGAGAGAGAGAGAGAGAGAGAGATTTTTAACGTGAAAATGTGTGTATGATGGGATGCACGTCGAGGGTGAAGAAGAGGAAGAAGAGATGCCATAAGACACACCCCTTCACCCCACGACCCACAACCCTATTTTTATTTTCTTAAAGTGTAAAGTTATATCCATTAAGGTCTAAACCTTTCTACGAAACTCATTGCTTTATAGTCTTAGCCAATTACATAATTTTGCAAAGGTTGAGCTAACAAATACATTCTTGAGAGTGCATGAGTGCGTGCGTGCGTGTACGCGTGCACACACACATGCACACGTACACACACACACACACACTCTCTCTCTCTCTCTCTCTCTCTCTCTCTTTCTCTCTCTCTCTCTCTCTCTATGCACCACGCATTGCAATAATATGTATATAATCAAACATAAATGTGTAGGCATGCATGTGCTATAGCTATAGCTACACATTGAAAATGTATCAATTACATGAAGATATCCCCATATAAATAAAACAATGATGTATGTATAAAACTAGATGCATATATTGGTAGATAAATTAATTGAAGAGTATATGACAGTTCATAGAAGGTCCTCTCCCTACTACCCTCAGGAAAATGGCCAAGCGGAGTCCACAAATAAAATCCTGGTCAACGTGCTTACTAAGGTAGTATCCACATCACGAAGAGACTAGGATAATAAGCTGATGGCTACCTTGTGGGCTTATCGGACGGCTGTCGGGCAAACACCCTTTAGGCTGACCTATGGGACGAAGGCCATTCTACCTCTAGAATTCTTTGTTCCTAGCTTGAGAATAGCAGCATAGGAGCATTGGGAGGGGAGAGAGGCTTGGACTAACTGCTTAGAGGAACTAGAGCGTCTCACAGAAACTCGGCTTTTAGCCACCCACGCTCTAATCTGTGAAAAGGCACGATGAAAGCTGTGGTATGACAAGCACGTCAACCAGCGCAACTTTGATCATGGGGACCTTGTATTACTCTACTCGGTGAAAGGGCACAAACAGAAAATGAAATTTCGAGGGTTGGGGCCTTTTCGGGTGCGTGCAATTAGCAGAACAGGCAATGTCGAGTTGGAGACGCTTGAAGGGGAAGGAATAGGCTTCTTCAATGTGGCAGTCGCATGAAGAAGTACTATGCCCCTTCCCATCCGCTGCACGAATCACTGATGCGCGAACCCCCCGTCGCTATCTGCGTGGCCACAATCACCGAACTAATCGATCACGATGAAGAAGCAGTGGCACCCGCCTACCTTCGAATCACGATCACTGCAGAACAGATATATTCTTTTGATGCTTTGATCGACGAAGGGGCCGACCGTGATGTCTTGACACACGACCATTGGACAGGCATTGGTCAGCCCAAATTACAGCCTATGAATGCGAAACTTAGCCCATTTGGGGGCAACACTTACCCTCTCTTAGGAAAATGCCAAGCGGCTGTCTCCGTTGAGTCTGGGAGTATCCCAGTCATCTTTTATGTGTTACCAAACACTAAAGGGGCTGGTGATAAATCACTACTAGGGCGCACTTCCAAAAAGCAGACAAGTTGGAATGTGAACTACAATCTAGACCGCATTCACCTGACCATGGGCAGTGCGCATATGGTAACTACTTTCAGCAAGGGCCATCTTGCGCTTTCTACAACTGCAGAGCCACCGATGGAGACCCCCGCAGCCAAGCCTAAGGAGAAGGGTAGGGATGTCTTACCCCGTACCCCAACCGCCAGAAGCAAACCCACCTAAGCCGTCCATATGGCCAGGGAGCCCATGCACATATGGGTGCCGAAACGGCGAGCGCCACCTCCTAGTAGACCACAGAAACACGCTCCTAAATGCAAAAATTATCAGTCATGGCCAAAGAGGTAGCCCAGGTGCCATCGACATGGATACACTGCCACGCCACGATGGATACTGAAAGATCTCCTACGAGCGCAGGGATACTATGAGGGCAACCCCTGGATATGGGTGCCTAAGTTCAGACACCCGAAAGAGTCAGCTTTGGGCAACCCCACTCCAGCTGGACAGACCGGCACATGCAAAGCACAAGTCACACGAAACATCAAACCAACAACGGTGATGGTTAAGGCCACCCAACACCTTCAGTGTCCCAAACCGGATGATCCAGCACCATCCAGGTCAAAGGAGGTGCACACCCCCATGCTCGCTCAAATGAATTGCAGCACGCTCCCTAGGGCACGGGAGCCCGCCGCAGCATTCCCAAATGATCCAAAGTGCACAATCCCATTAACGGCGCCTGCAAGGGATTTACTACTGTCCAGCCCAACTGCTCCATCGCCACTAGCGGGTCTGAAACCTTCGTACGAAAGACGATCCTTCCTATCAGTGGCCAAGGATCTCGCTGAGACCTCCAGGAATGACGTAGTGACATGCATCAAGGAGTTGGATGACACCTTCACTACATTCGCTAGAAGCTATGAGAGACTTGACCTAGGACTTCTTGACGAACCCCTTGCTTCCAATGTTCGCTCGTTGCCATGCACTTGGGAGGACTACGAGTTCATGACCATCAAGTTTCCCAAAATTGCGGTTGAGCTAATCGCTAATGGAGAGATCTCGAAGGAACAAGCTGTTCTCAGACGACTAGTCACCTCATACCGCAAGCTTGCTTGCTCTACGCTGGAACGTGGATTGGAGGAGCTTGTGCAACTTGCTAGCTCTGCTTCTCCATTCCTGCAACTGTGGTATGCCTTACGACTCCAATGGGAGAAAAAAGGCCGCCGGATCATGACTAATGCTGAGCAAAGGAGGGCAATTAAAACAATTGAACGCGACCCTATGTACGTGGCAATTAAAACATGTATTCCTGGCTTATGGCCAAGTAGCTCACCCCACACAGCCCATGCTAGCCGTCCCTCCCCCGTGCCACTTAAAAAAGAGGGGGGAAGAGCCAGTGACGACCAAGGGACTGACCAAGTGAGGTAGCAAAAGTGTGAAGGCTAACAACGCTCTACTAATTTCAAAGAGAAAAGAAAGCAAGGAGGAAAAGATGTTGTTTGTTAATTATTTCTAAAAAAATTTCATCTCCTTAAATCTGCCCGGTAAACTGGCGCACATATTTTTTTCTTGGGATATGGTAGGAATGAATCAAATCGTAACTCTAACGTTGGCTGGGGTAATGATAGGCACATACCATGGCAGGACAGGGCAGACTTCCATTTATGGAAGCAGAGATGACAAAATATGGAATCAGCATTGAAACACGGGGATTCAGCCAATTTACTTTCAAGCATACCACAAACCTGGATGAGGCTATCTTGGAGGAGCCGGCCATAACAGAGTTGGTGAACAAATGCAGCCTCCAAAAGTACGTAGAGAAAGTCGGGCAGGCTGTCGACTACATGTGCATAGAGTTCTTGAGAAATTTCAATGAAGGACGAAGCTGTAGCATGGTCACGGTAAGGGAAGGTAATCAAGAAAGACAGGTATAGGTGCCCCTTGACACCGCCATTGTTGACAGAGCCTTGGGACTCGTGCCCAAAAAGGAAAGATGCCCAAAAAGGGACGTGTATGCCATGCTGGGCGTCAAAAAGAAAGATGTACACACGGTCGATGGAATTAGTCTAGCCGACATTCCAGACCCGGTGACAAGAATGCAGGCTAAGATGATCCATTCTCTCTTCTCTAGCCACAGGTACAACGCCCTCATGAATAGGATCAGCATAACATTGCTGGAAAGCATTACGGCAGGAGTCCCAGAGGAGGTGGACTGGAACGGTTTCGTCTAGAAGACTGCCGCCCTTCTAGCTCCAACCGCAACACCAGCCGGTGGGGAATCCCCAGCCTCCACCACGCGATCCACAAGGAAAAAACCTGCCATCAAGGCCTCCACGATCCAGTATAGAGGTATACTTATAGCAATCATTGACGAGGCCATCAAGGGTGCTGGTGTGGAGGGAGAGCAGATTGAGCACCAAGATTCACCACGTCGAGAGGAGGAAGTCTTGAGTGAAAGGACGGCTAGCGATGTAGGGGACCTTGAAGTACCACCCCTGCAAAAGGCCGAGCCTCAAAAGCAAACGAAGGATGGCAAAAGCCAAAAGAAGTCGAAGACACTGAGCAAAGGGGAGCGAGCTGAGGTGAAGAGGGCTCAAAAAGAGTCATGTGGGTTGGAAGAACAACTGCTGAAGGAGGAGGAGGAAGAACTCGCAAGAGTTAAAGAGGAGTCAAAAAGGGCAGAAGAGGAACGACAGAGAAGGGCGGAAGAGGAAGCCTACGAACTGAGCATGAAGGAACTAGCCGAGTTGGCTGAGGCCACTCGCAGGTATGTTGAAGAAACTCACAGACTAGGAGAAATCAACCCCTATGGTCCTCACCATGAAGCCGAAGCGAGTGGCAGTGTGAGGGCAGTCCTGATGATTGTAGGCAAGGGAAAGTCACCATTACACCCCCTGCCTCCCTCCTTCGTGCCGTCGCCAACAGACACCACGAGAAAAGACCTGCCACCGCCGATGCTGAATCTAGGAAAGACCCTAAACGGCAAAAACTCGAAGCATCGACCACCACAGCTCCCATCCCCCTATCACTGAGAGCAGACTACGACACCTATGTGGTCGAGCTCCTCACACAGTTGGAGGCGGCAAAGGAGGAAAATAAGGTGGCCCTACTGGAGTTGGAGAAAGAAAGGGAAACCTCGGTGGCCCTGAAGCTCGAAGTTTCAAAGCAAGAGGCTAATCGATGAAGGGAGGTCAAGGCGTTACAAGACCAGCTGGAGGCAAAAAAGGAGGCCCAGGACAATGAGAATTGCCTACGACAGAGGCTGGAGGATGAAGAACAGAACCTGGTGGCCGAGCAACGGAGCTTAAAGTTGTTGGTGCAGCAATATGCCGACCTAGAGCAAAGAACGGCTAGACTGGAGGGGTATGGGCTATTGGCAACTCAAGAAGGTGAAGCGAGTGAGGGGCAGGGGGACGTCATGGCAAAGCTTCAGTATGAGTTCGAGGAGCAAAATAGGCTCGAAAGAGAGATAGAATTCCTAGCACGAGGCCGGCCCAAAACCCTCGCAACGGAAGCGCAAGAACAACAACAGGAGGTGCAACGGCTGCAAGGTGCGTTGGAAGTTGCCAAGGAAGACGCAGAGGCCCTCATAGCCATGGCCTTCATGCAACGAAGATTGCACTTTGTAGAGATCCAGAGCCACGAGCAGCTAGCACAGGAAAGATCAGAACGAATCAATGAGGCAGAGCACAAATTCAGTATCGCAATTCAGGCGAAAGAAATTGTTGAAGAATAGTTGGCTCGGAAGTCCTGGGAGTGGCACCAACTCTGGGCTTTGACGAACGAACAACAACAGATGGTGACCACACTGGCAAGTGTGATGGAAGAGGAAAGAAGAAAGATAGATGAAAGGGCCAATGCTTGGGAAGCAAAGAACTTTGAAAGAATCAGGCAATTAATGGAATGCTTGGCGGTGGCAGAGTGCGAGAGAGTGCTTGCTGAATCTAGGGCTGAAGCAGCCAATGTGTGCACCCACGTGCAAAGGCAAGCCTTTCTCAGCACCGTGCTACATGTCACCCAAGCACATGGCGATGATTCAGTGGAAAGGGTGAGAAGAAAACTGGAATTGACTACCCAAGCACTAAGGTACGGCCTTTAGGAATGGGGGCTCCCCACCAGCACGGGACTCGCCAAGGAACATCAATTCAACTACTTGTGCAGTGCCGGCCTCTCCACTGTTGAGCTCAAGGACCTAGGATTCGAAGAGCAGGAACCGCCCGCACCACCACCGCAAATAATCCCAGCCGTGGCTGAACAAGATACCGAGGAAGGCCCGGATTCGGACCAAGAGGCCGACGAAGAACTACGGAAAGCGCCCAGTCCCCCTCTACCAGACCTCCCACCAGATGAGCCTGAAGATGCCCACATGCCGGAGCGCATTGTGGCAGCCACAAGAAGGAGGCAGGAGCTGGCTGAGGATGCACAACGCAGAGCCCGGTCACTGCCCAGACAATTTGCTGACGAGCCAGTGCCACTACGAAGGGACCCCAACCCCATTGATTGGCCGCAAGAATTGGTCATCTGGCATGACCGGGAGTTTCATACAAGGCCTTTTGAGATGTCCTTCTCCTACCCACGCTCATTGGACCGGGCGTTGCCGCTTAGTATCCTATCCAAAATCAAGGATCTATCCAATGACCTAGCGAATAGATGGGTGGAAGAAAGGAGCCTAATTATGACTAGGTGGAGGCAGGAGCCCACAGATTACTGGCAGGACAAGGTGAACTGGATTCCCAAATCCGTCCAAGGCTACGAGGTACAACCAAAGTGGCGGCAGAGGATTTGGGACACCAATTTTGATGCATGGACCGCCTTCTGTAGCTCACTCCTTGAGGAGTGAAATGACCCCTTCTACATGCCCTACCCCCACCGGCATGGAGTGGACTATGACCTTGCCATTCACAGGGATTTTGATTTTCCTAAAATATATAATGTAAATGCCCAAACTCCCGAGGAATGCTAAGTCTTTAGACAACAGGATATCCTTCCATCCAATCACCCGCTTCCTCGCGGACTTCTCCTCTTGCCCGGATCCTACCTTCCTAACCACATGCAACTATCTTAGGTTGCTCAAATTCCTATTAATACAGAAGCCTACCGCTGAAGAAGCTCACCTTCCCCCCCTCTTTTTTGACATCAATCTAGGCATCGATAGTAGAGCTATGACTCAATTAATGATGAGGGAATCCCTCCTCCCCTCCTTTTGCTTGGAGCTCTTAGAAAACATGAATGACACCCACTTCACAAGGTGTAACCACCCCTTTTTGTCATCCATACCTTTGAAGGACCGAGTTGCAATTAAAGAATATCTCCAAAGCTGTGCCTTTCTATCACAATGCCTGGGACCTCCCCGCTCTTCGACTGACAGGGATCGGTACTAGCCAAATGCCTTCTATATATATTAAAAAAAAAAACACTTTGCTCATCGCACCTAGGGATCACCCCTAGCCCCTCTCCCCACTCCACGCTTAGGGCACATCAAGGGAAGGACTTTTAGACCTGTCACCCTAAGCTCTACACTGCACTACACCTCCAACAATGCACAAATTGGGTCCTCAAGTGTGAGACATTACCAAGGGCTTGCCCGAGGTTAGACCCATCTCCCAGTTCCACTGCACATGCACTTACACCTCACTGTGAGACAGATACACCCCCTAGGGAGTGCACAAATTTCTCTTGCAGGCTGCTCGTAACTCAGTTGGGCCCACCATTGGCTACATCTTGGCACCATGTGTTCTTCAACTGATTACGGAGCCTCGATTTTGACAGTCATCACCGACGATAAATTCCAATTGTGTAACCAAGGCCGAGCATCTTCATGCAGATCAAAGCAAACCGGAATCTCTCCAAATCACCAGGAATCAACACTCCATCATCTCTCATCAGAGCACCATCTTTTCGACAGTGGTCATCTACATGCCATTTCCACTTAGCACCAATCCCAACTATCCTGTTGCTCCCCACCCCAGTGCCATGGGATTGGCACTCCGCTAGGAGGGGGTAATGTTTACCGCAGCACAGAGGAACGAAAAATGGAGCAGAAGTGCGGGAAAATTGGAAGAAGGAGACAACCAAGAAGGCACATGACAAAGGAAGGAAAAGGCGTCCTGGATGGAGGTCAGACTCTGAAAATTTGAATGATGGCGTCGCCTCAAAAAAAGAAAAGAGTAAAAGCACGCCATTAAATATGAAGGCGCTCCCGAATCCTTGCAAAAAGAGCGCCGGGCTCACTCCTGTGGCAATTGTATGCATTAGTGGGAACGGGATAAGTTAGAATGGTGGGAAATAGGAAAAGAGGGCCTAGGCTAATGGCCGGCCATGTAAAAAGTGGGGATGATCGCCCAAAAAGTAGGGCATGTATATAAAGTTCAAAAGTGAATGAGAAGTTCATTCTTGGGTGTGGCTAAAGCTTCTTCTTCCTCTTCTCTTGCTTCTTATTTTCTTTCTTGTGCTTGAGTGAGGGATTGAGGGAGTGTGAGGGAGAGCGAGGGAGTGAGTGTGTGGGAGTGAGGGATCGTGGAGAAGAAGCTCCCCATCTTCTCTCTTCATCTTTCCTCCCTTTCTTCTCTTCCCTCGTCTCGCGCGGCTATGGAGGATGGAGCTTGACGGAGAGGGATTGAGGTTGCTTGAGCTTGCCACAAGGATCGTGGAGCTACCGGAGTGTGAGAGGGAGGAGGGAACTCGATCGAGCATCAAGGTAAGCTCACTACACCCACAAGGTAGGCATTGTGCGTCGGCTATGTGAGAGGTAGCCATGGCCGCTCGGCTTGAAACGCTTGATCAATAAGTGGTCCGTAGGTCTCGGGGTAGAGCTTCGTAGCTCCCCCACAGTTTGAAGCTTAAGGATTTCAAGAATAAGGATTTAGTTTTGTTGTATGATAGTGGTTATTATAAATTTCTAGAGAAAGTTCGTATTTGATGGTTGGGTCCATTTCAAGTTAAAGAGGTTTATGATAATGGTTCTATGGAAATTCAAGACTTAGAGGCACTGCATGAATCTTTTTGAGTTAATGGTCATCATTTGAAACCTTTTGTGACTTAGTTGATAAGTTTGGGTTGAATGGTGTAGATAAATTATGAAAATGTTTTTCTTGCTTATTTTAGTGTTTTGTTTTGTTTTGTTTATTGGGGGAAAATATTCTTTATGGGATACATGAATGGAGATTTTGTGGATGGATGCCCTCAGATATCATCGTAATGATGATAGTCCTGATCCTATGCATACATGGCCTTATAACATTCCTTATTTTCAAACACATGACATGTTTTTGTATGCTCTGAGAGGTGAGGCATGTTGTGGTACATCTTTTGTGGTACTCTTTTGTTTACAGTACCATCCTCAGTTTAGTTGTCGGCCTTGTTAGCGGCATCTTTATGTGCACGCCCATGTACTATGTTGGTAGTGTCGAACTTATTTCCGACGTTATGGTAACACTACCATGTGCAAGCTATTGGGTACACTTATTAGCACCATGATTATGCGAGCATATTTTCTCATGAGCATGGTGTTGCCCCATTATAGGGTGGATATAGAGCAACAAGAGTCATTTATCAGGTTACTGTTTATCATTTTACTCCGTCTTATCTTGATCTTGAGTTGGACGATAGTTGTCCATACTGGGATTATATTTGTGCTCACATGGATTTGGTTGAGGGTAGTACCTTAGGAAAATTGCCTATGGTACCTATGCCACCTTACCGTTTGGTAGAGCTGACGCTCCCCTCCATGAGATGATGGAGAATTCTAGTGATGTGCTTGACTATGCTTCTGATATATTTGATGTGAGGGTGCTAGGGATTCTTCAGGATCATCCTGTATGTTGTGATTTGTGTGATAGATTTGATGTTGTGATAGTTTAGATGATTTCAGGTTACATTTATTTTTTGTTTTAGAGGATTTATGGGATTGTGATGATTTTTGTTTAGATTCTTTGTTTCTTTAGTTTACTTAGTTTGCGTTCTACTTTACATGAGTTTTAAACATAAACCAAACCAAAATAACAACAAAATATTAAAAAAAAAACATAATCCTTAAGAAAATGATTCTCTTTTAATGTAAGGTTTCCTTTGTTGCTTTTAGTTTTTCACACATCAACTTAGTTAACTTTCACTTAGTTCAGTAGTTAGATGTATGCACGGTTGGGTTTACCTTTTAGTGCAGGTTTTCTTTTCAATTAGTTGTGGGCACTACGAAGTTCGACACATTATTAGCAAGCGTTTCCTTTTCTTGTTCTGTTTTGAATTTTTTGTTACTGCATTTTCTCCTTTTAGTTATTTTGTTTTGTTATGATAAGAATGCTATACTTATGAATGTTAAGTTCTAAAGAGGGGGGGAGGGGGGGGATTCTTGACTCATGCATGCCTGCGTATTTTCTAGTTTGAACTGGCTAACTAGAAACTCACTAGAGTATATTCCTTATGGATTTGTTTCATTTCTTGTTTGGATTTGTTGAGTCACAAACCATCTCTCTGTGAAATTTTGACTAGTCTATCCATGATGAAGTTACTTTTGTTGAGTCTTGTGAGGTTAGCCTAGTTGTCAGATGACTCGTTAGTATATCTTTCCCGATTAAGTTCCTTGAGGAGGGTTGTTGAGCTAAAATGTTTGAAGGTTCAATGTTGAATAGTGAACATGTAAGTACTATTTAAAAAAAAAAACAATTCTCTTATATATTTAACCCCCTACATTAAGACTTGAAAAAAAAAACAACAAAGCCATGACAAGAAAAAGAAAAAGAAAAAACTCTCAAAAGAAGATATCCATCGCCTCTAAGGTCTTCGTAGGCTGTAGGGGTCTCCTTGACGGGTGCCCTGTGTCCGATGCCTTGCATCTCTTTGGGGTGGAACCTTTTGAGCATGGCTGAAAACAAGTCTTTGAAAAAAAAAAAAACCTATGATAAAAGGAGATAGAGGTGTACTAATACTTATATTTTGTATTGTAACCAATTAATAGCTAGACACATTGTCTCTTCTTTCATGGAGGGTTAGCAGCTCTACCCTAGAGCCTCTATCTTGTGGAGTTTCCTATATCATTTTTGCAGAGGTCTAGTGTTGGACTTGCAAGAGTAAGCAAAGTCTTTGTTATGGATATCTAGAAGGAGAGTAGTGTAGCATTTCTTTGCTTTGAGAGGTTTTTTGTTTCTTAGCAGCTCTTACGGTTTTCTTTTTGGTTGGATTCTTGCTTGGGAATTGCAATGTCATGCACATCAGTGGACAAAGTGGTTTGGGGACTGGTTTTATTGTCACATTAAGTTAGTTCTTAATTGTAGAAGGTAGATATACTTGTTTCGTTTGTGTTCATTGTAGGATTGTTGCAGATGTAGTTGTGCTCATAGGGCCGCTCGCGATTTGAGGGGGGAGAGTTTTTTTTTTCACATGACCTGTGGAAGCTTTCTTGGATGTTGTTGCTGTTGAAGCTATTTTTGAAGATTAGAATACTTGTCCTTTTGTTAGTTCACGGGAGCTCACTCAAGCTAGTGAGGGAGAAATGATAACTGTTTATTGTGTGCCATTTTTACACTATTTTTTGGCAAAAGTGAAGGGCTTTGGCTATGTATTATGTATTATTTTTCATAAAATTTAATTAAAAATAAGGTTGTAAAGCCGTATTTGGGCAGTGCTGAGGTGGAATTAGAAGTTGAGAGTTGGGGTATTTTTAGATGAAAAATTTAGGGAGCGAAAAAATAATAAGTGATAGAAGGCGTATGCAGGAATTTTTTTTAGTGAAAAGCATAGATTTTTGAGAGACGGGTAGAAATACAAGTATAATTTAGCATGAATACATGGAGTTTGGGTCAAGAAGCTGTGGGCAGGGACAAATTAGGTCTAGAGATGTCAAAGAAATCGGTTGAGGTGGGAAAATTGCCATTTTTGAAAAGAGGTTATTCAACAAGTTGAGGGGGGGGGCTGTGAAGTGAAGAGAGGGGAGTTGTAGAGAGAGAAAGAAGACAAGAAAAATAGGTGCCATCATTTTGGGAGTTTCTTGTTGATTTGCTACAAGTGTTGCCTCATTTCTAGCATGGATCAGCTGGATTTGATCCTCTCTTACATTTCCTTCAACCTCATACCATTCTTGATCATGATTCTTGAGTGTAGCAAGATTAAGGAGAGATTAGTGCGTATTAGAGGGAAAAGTCAAAGATTAAGGATTCTAGAGATTATCGGAAGTGAAGGGAGAAGAGGAGCAAGCACCAGCACTCTCAAATACGGTGGATCATCCTTAATTATCCTCTTAATTAGGTATGAACATTTTCATTGAAAAGAACATAAGAAATGGATAGAATGTATGATTTATGGTTGTATGCATTCATTTTATGATCTCTGAAGGTAAAATGGAAGAGAAGAATTAAAGTTCTTGTATTAGAATGATTGAAATGGTTGAAATTAGGGTAAAAACTATTTTTAAACCATAATTAAGAAAAATTAAGATTTTTTTATAATTTTGATAAGAAGTAAATTAAAAAAGAGTTAGAATTCATCAAAAGGAACCTAAAAACAAAGTTTCATATGATGGAAATTAATCTACTAAAATATATATGGATTTTAGTATTAAAAATAGTAGTTTTTGTCTATAATTAGTGATAATTAAGAGTATTAGTGAAAGATTAAGGATAAAGACCAAGAAAGAGTTAAATTAGGTTATGATGGATTTATCTACTTAATCTTAACTTAAAGGGACTTGTAAAATTAAAGTTATTGAATTTTACTTCATTTGTATGTTCTTTCTTTGTTAAATATAGTTCAGGGGTGAAACAGTAATTAGTAAATATTAGTGATAGTATTAAGGTATTAGCAAAAATTAAGTATAGATTAAGAGTTTTTAGTAAGTTCTTTCTTTGGTAGAATTCTTGAAGATAATGGAATTTATATATTATAGGTTGTAGTTTAAAATGAAAGTTAAAAAGTGATGTTTGGTGAATTATAAGTATGCAAAGAAGGTTATTAGTTGGATTACTAAGAAAGAGGATAATATGATTTTTATGTTGATAATCTAAAGATGAAGAATATATAAATATCTATCTTAAACCTTAATTAATACAATGGCTTTACACATAGCCATTTTGCCTATGTATCTGGGGGCTTTCTAGGGGGCCGTCAGGATCCATGGTAGGTTGGGATATAGGGATTCTAACAAAATCCCAAAGGTCATAGTTGTCAAGGAGATAGACACTTCATGCAGCATGGCTTGTTGAATGTGGAGAGAGAGGGTAGGATTGGCACCTACTTAGGAGATGCCATCAATGCCAATCAAGGAGCAGAAGCCCTGAAAGAATACAACGGGAAAGTTTGAACTAGATGATCCCCCATAAGAGGTGTCTTCAAGATAATCAGGGTCTTTCGGGCCACAATATAGAAGAAAACTAACTAAGGCAAGGTAAATGGGGAGTATTCGATGCCAAAGGAAACACAGAATGTTGGATAGAGAAAGGGAGCAGTAAATGTAGAGGAAAACATGTCTTCAACCCATGAACACAACCAATCTAAAAAGACCAGGTAGTTTGAAATGAAACAAAGAAAGGATGTTGTCCACTTATAATAAATAGGCTACCCAACAGAGACCATTGTCGTCTAGTTGAGAAGAGCTATTGCCCAATCTTAAAGGTTGGAGCGTAGCAGAAAGGAGGCTACTAGTAGCAAAATGTAGATTTAAGGGAGCCTACATGCAGAAAACACAAGCAATTGTAGGGCCTATACCTGTAGCAAGTGTGTTGGGGGCTATCTACATAAAAATGCAGGTGATATAGGGGCCTATTTACACCGAAAAGTTGTGGTAAATGCTTATTGAGGTGAGACTCAGCATTTTTGAACTAGGAAAGGCTTGTAAATTCAGCACTTGGCCACTCAGTTGTGGCTACTTCACTTTCGAACTATGATGGTTGGTGCCTAAGTTCCCTGTGAATGCGTCATGCTATGGAAAGTTGATCCAGGACATTATTCTATAGATCACATGACCCAAACATGGTATCAATAAGGATCTATCCTCGATGTTTTTATGGAGGTAGCGAAGGATTTTTGGGGTTTGCATGAACATGATTTGTAACCATTGTTGGCACATAATGATCAACAAGACTGATGGATCTTAATTTAGGGCATGTTGCAGGGAGAGATTTAGGAATTTGCAGTAGTTCATGCTTCCCAAACATTGGCATAACGTGATCTTCTATGTAGGGAATTTAATAACTTCGAACATCATTATTTAACTATATTTGCAAATTTCACATGCTTAGAGTAGAATTACAGAAATGGAATCATTTGATTGCCTCCTTGCATGTAGTGGGTCTTTGGAAACTTAATGCCAAATGTATTAGGTTTCATACAAGACAGAGATGATTGTAAGAGAGAGAGAAGAAGAGTGCAGAGGAGAGAGAAAGTCTAGTCAAGGAGAGAGAAAGACTGGAAATAGAGAGAGAAAGATAAGAAGAGAGACTTAATGCCAAATGTATTGGGTTTCATACATGCGAGATGATTGTAAGAGAGAGATAAGAAGAGTGTAGAGGAGAGAGAAAGTCTAGTCTAGGAGAAAGAAATACTGGAAATAGAGAGAGAGACAAGAAGAGAGAGAAGGAAGCCATGGAAGTTGAGAAAAAGGGGATGTAAGATTGGAAATAGAGAGAGAAAGACAAGAAGAGAGAGAAGGAAGCCATGGAAGTGTCTTCAACATCTGGCATGCCATACTCATCCACTTCTAGTAGCAAATGTGATGGTAGTGGATGTTCTATTTCCATGAAGCCGAATCTAATTAGTCTTTCATTTGAGAGCCCCTTTGCCTTGAGCTCATGTATCACCTCATTTCTTGTAAGCTCATACTCTAGTAGTAGAGGTAGAGGTCCTATAGTGCTTTGAAGTGCCGCTTTGGCCATCTGTAATTTCCTCATAAGGCCTTCCATCATGTCTTCTTTTGTAGGTTCTGTGACTTTAGTTAAAGTTCTTATGAAGCTTCTTTACTGAATCTTCACTATTTTCTTTGCCACTTCAGCCCTATCCCCAAGGCCACTTCCTTGTCATGTCTTGCCTTTGCAAGCTTGCAAGCTAGCTCCTACAAGGGTTCTTCTCTAATGGTGTTCCTTCTCCCTTACCTTTTTTCTTTGTAGCATATTTCTTCTTCCCCCTTTGTCCTTGCTTTTCTATTGGGCATCCTTCTATGCATCTGCTTCGTTCTTAGCTTTCTCATCCTTCTATTTTTGGATGGCCTTTAACTCCACCTATTATGCCTCTTTTGCTCTTTTCCTTCTCTCTTATTTAGTCTTGTTGTCCCTCAACATCTGTATTTTTCTCCTAGTTTAGGTCATCTACAAACCCTTCTCTTCTTGTGTCCACCTTTGCTTTTCCTGGGTGTTTGAACTTGCCTTACTTGACATTATTTCCTTTGAGGTCACTTCCTATGTTGAGGATGTTGCTATGTCCTCTCAGGTGACTATTATCAATGCCCTAGCTATATTTGGGTCATTTAGAGCTTCAACAATGGTAGTTAGCACACCTCCAAAGCAACCATGGTAGCTCTTCTTGTAGCTTTTCCCTTGTAGGTTTCCTACTTCCCACAATGACCTCCTTACAGTCTCCAACCTTCACTGAATAAGTTGGCTGCTACATGTATTATGTTGCTTGTATATGTATTTAGGTCCATATCCTTCAAGTGCCATGAAACAAATTCCTCAAACATGGTTAAGTGGATCCTATTCATTGTGGCATTGTGGTGAGTGCTAGAGAATAGTATCTGCATTAACTTGGCATGTAATTGCAAGTTTAGGTCTTTGGTTTCACAGGGCATTCTAGCAAATCTAGAGCTCATTGTACCAGTTTTGTCGAGAGAGGTTTCCACTTTTTGAAGTCCCTGTTTCATTTTTACCATCATAGTCCCTGTTCTTTTGTTCACATCATTGTTAGTTAGGAACCTAGTACATTTAAGATGGTTAACTCTTCCCCCAAATTTCCCCACATACTTGGCCAAGGAACATATCTCCACTAGTTCTCAAGCTTTTTTCTCCTTATCTATGACTTGTTGGAGATTCTAGATTTGCATGTACCTCAAGTCTCCTTTCCTCAGGAAGCCCACATTCATGTAATATTTTACCAATTCTACATATGTAAAAGGGACTTGCAACTTCTTGTGGCTCTTAGAGACCACCCTTTCATTCGACTCTTGCCATTTCTTGATGTGTTTTCCAAAGAAGAAGGCATCTAATGAGAGGTCAAGATAGCAAGTTGACAGTGTGTAACTCATATATTTTGTTTGCTTGGAAGTTATGTGTTGGTCAAAATATGAGATAAAATGACTTTTTAAAATTATTTATTTATCCCTATTTCTAATTATTTACTTATCTCCCTCCCCTTCCCTAAAAATTGCAATGCTTCCTGGCTTGCAGGGATGATAGTGCTAAGTGATTACGGCTCAAGAGTGTGTGCCAATGATGAAGAAAAAGGAAACAAAACAACAAAAATGCATGCACACATTGTGGTTGAAGGTATGTGCAAGAAAAAAGGAGAATTAATTGAGGATTATAGTATCTTACTATAGCAACAATCCATAGAAATGGGGATTGTACTCCATGGTAGGAAAGCAATTCATGTCACTTGTATGACTGCATGTGTGATGCAAGTGAGGAAATCCGTAAGGAAGTCTTTGGTCCCAATGAATTTAGCAATGTGAAGCTCTTCTTCACTAAGAATTTGGTCTAGATAAGGGCGGAGCAAGATATGATCCTCTAAAGATTGATTCTATGTGATGGTAACACTCAAAGCATGTTGGTGTAGGGTAGGTGGGGTCATACTGAGTAGTTTTTATTGCCCACAGCTATTTGGCATTTGTCATTATTTGACAGCCTAACCTTTCCTAGTGCACTTGGAGTGTAAACCATTTCTACAAAAAGGGAGACTCAGACTTGGCTAGTGCCTCTAAGTTTGTGATTTTTTCTTGGGTTGCTTTTACATGGTTGCCTTTAAAAGATGAAATCAAATGACAAGTGAGAGCTTGCTCTTGAGTCACTTGAGTGTCTATGAGTTCTTAAGCGAATATAAACATGTTTGGTGAATATAAATTTAGGTTCCTCCCAAGAATAGGGAAGGTTTCTAGTAGCCGCTACAGTTGTAGCTTTATTGAACATATCTAAGTCAAGGTGTTCATAGCTGTGCATGCAAATAAGGTGTCTTATGCTATTGACCAAGCTATCACTTGTGTCGATAGCCATGTTTTCTGCAAGCTTTACTATGAAGGGGTGATAGTATGTGAGTCTTAATTCAACTAATGGTTTGGGTTTAGTGTGACATACTTGGCATATATTATTACCTAACCTCTTGGAAGGATTTAGTTTGCTTTTGGTTGTTGTCGGGGTTGCCTTTGGTGATGGTATGCTGGAGGTGCTAGGTGGTAAGTAGTCTTGACAATTGGCTCCCATTGGAATATCATCTTGGAGTTCATGGCACAAGGTGTCAACTCTTTCTACTTAGGCTTCCCCTAATTAGCATTTGATGTAGATTGTTGAGTTAAGGGCATCTTCATGTTTGAAGTTGATGGTGACACCTTGTTATTGCCTCGGACTAGTTAGGGCACTTTCCCCTAATTTTTCTTTAATACATGGAAAGTTGCTACTAGAAAGAGGCACATGTTTGAGGTCAACAAAGGATTTTTTATTAAGGTTATGTAGAGTTCTTGTGCTTCTCACTTTTTCGAGTTCTATTGGTTTGGTTGATGGCCTTTCAATCTTTCATTGGAAGAGTGGTTGAGATCATGATGAGCATAACATGGAAGCATTGAATATTACATCATTGTTTGTGCCATAAATATAAATTTAGTTGCTTGACACAAAACCTTACCCTATCCAAGAGCTTATGGCCAAGATTATGATGGCCATGACATGCAAAGGTTGAATTTCACAGCATTGTAGTTCTTGAAAGCATGGTATTAAACACCATGCGAGAATAGTCAAACTAGCAAAGATTTGCATATTACAATCTCTAATCTATGAATCAAACTTAAGTCAACTAACTTATCAAGTTCCAAATTTTGTGCAATTGTGTATGGTTTGAGTGTTCTAATAAATATATGGCTATTCTTGGGACAAAACATCCATGCTTAACCAAAGATTCCAAAGCTTCTATTGTTTCATCGTGCTACCATCAACAACTCATAGACCTTTGGCTCTAGTAAGTGGTAATAAGTTGTCTAAATGTAGTAATTCTTCCCTTTTCATGTTCCTTTAATCATTGTTCCCTTTTGCAGTGGGATCAACGTGAAATAGTTATAATCGGGATCTCTATCTATCCTAGAATCCCTAGTGGTTCATGTAATCATTAGCATCCAATTCTCATAAAAATGGGGGAGAATCTTCTAATTTGCAAAAATAAACAAACTTTTGAACAAACAAATCACCATTATGCAAGATTATGAAACAATGTCAATTTGCACAAACAAATCAACATCATGCAAGATTATGAAATAATCACAAGTGAACGTATCCAATCAAATAATGAAACTATACGTATAACATCTACATATCAAAGACCTAACTCAAACCCAATTGGCTTCCTCTTTCACATAAAAGGAAAAAAAAAGAACATATACACAAGATAAACCAACATTCCTTCTTGGAGACTTCAACATCAACATGGTACAAACAACCAAAATCATAGAAACCTTAACATATTGAATGTAACAATCAAAAGTTAAAATATTAATAAAAACCAACTAATACCACAATATAAAACTCTTTTCTTGATCATATATAAACAAATGTTAACATTACACAAATAATAATAATATCAATAATCTAAGTATATTGGTCAAATCACAATGCACTAGTCATTGAATATGAACTAAAAAGTATTTGAGATAAAGAACAAGCCTCCACAAGCAAGTGCAAAAAGCAAGCACATAAGACAAGCAAGCAAGAAAAATAAACTTGCCCCTTTCTCTATCTTATGCTCATGCATACATTGTCTCAATAGACTATTGTCCCCTAATTGATATCATTATCCCATTATCATTTGGTAGGGTTAGGTCTTGATTAGAAGATGGGTGAGCCTTGTAGCTTCTATTGGGCACTCATGTAAATATTTTTCAAGGATTTGGATAATGTTTTCTACTTATGATCCAAATCTTTTTTTATTGCTTCACAAGTGGCTTGGAATTCTTTGATCCAATCCTAGATAATAAGGAGCTTATATATAGGTATTGCTATTAAGGCATAGTTTAGCATGAAGCACTAATAATATCTAGTATAGTCCAAGAACCATCCCCTCAGGATTAGTTGGTGGTTATAGGTCTATTATTTTCCAAATCTTCATTGTGTTAGTTGCAATGCCACTCTTTGACACACCATGGTGTAAGATGAGCTCGTTATTTTACCTAAAATTGGCACTTTAGGGAATTGAGAGAGTTGATATTTCCTACACCATTCAAAGACTAGTCTCAAAATTCTTAAGTGTTTGTTACAACTCAAGTTTGCATGGAGGGTGTCTATGAATACTTTTAAGTCATTTCCACAACATGCCTTTGAAAATTATGCACATTAAGAACTAAATAGTAGTTGGTGCATTGGTCAACTTAAAAGGCATGACAATGTAAGAAAAGGCTTTTGGATTATCTCTAAGACCCCATAACCATTGTATAAGTATCTTTTGAAGTTTGAATTTGTTAGAAGGGGGCTACAAAACCTTCTTGTTTTGGGTCACAACAATGATTGGGAACTCATTATGAGCACTAGCATTGAGAATGTTTCCATGCAAGATTTGATCAATTGCATAAAGTTCTATTTTCATCCCTTTTAGACTCATTCTCTTGTGAGCCTCTTGGTACTCTCCATCTTTCTATGAATGGCAAGGCCAATGTTGCAAGAATATGCATCCTATCCTACTTATCCTCTAGTCCTACTTATCCTCAAGGAAATGGGATACACTCATTAAGTGGTATTAGTGTAGAAGGGCAACTTAAATCACCTATGAATATGTTAAAGTTCGTATCTAAATTGACTATTGTGGTCTTCTAATTTCTGTATCTATGAAAACTATATCATATTTGCCTAAGAGAACTAGAGAATTGCCCTAGTTCTCGATCAATCTTGTGTTTCACATCCAAGGATATCTAAGACAAAAGTCATATTTGACTCCACTCATGGTAAAAAAATCAATGAAGAACTTGACATCAACAATCTTAAGTAGCCAATCTTTTAGTATATCTAGTGGGTAAAACTTGAGCCTATTAGCTAATACAGTCAAATTGAAGGGAGGGTTTTCCAAAGCTTTGAAAATTACATGATTTACAATACTAACTCTTTCTTTAGTATCAATAATTCCTTTTTTCATAGAATCATCTATGGCTTCTATTGGGAGATGGCATGATGTTTGACTCCTTCCTAAAATTTATTGATAGCAGGTGAGATTGACTTGGAGTCAATCTCACCTGCTAGTATCTTCAATCTCACCTGCTAGTATCTTGAGCAAGTCCCCCCCACCACATGATTCTTGACAGATAACATAGCCTATATCCTAGAGAACGGATTGCTTGAATGACCCATAGAAAAAGCTAGATTAAAGAGACTAATCTTAAAAAGTCAACCCTATCAATTGATTGTAGTTCGATTGGTTAGGATAGGATGGACTCTTAAGGAGATGTGTTTGGGAATATGAAATGCACGATGTGTCCATGAAAGCATATGGCAGGATTGCTAAAGGACATTTCAGTGGAGACACCACAACACGTGAGGTGCTCCAGTCTCAATTGTGGTGGCTACCACTATTTTGTGATGTAGCTAAGTTTGTGAAGTATTGTAATGAGTGCCAACAAACCAAGGTCCCAATTTGTAAGGACAAGACGGAGTTGACCCCAGTGATTACATGCTAACCATTTGAGAAATGGGGAACTAACTTCATTGGTCCAATCAGTCCACCTCCGGCACAATACTTAAAGGCCAAATATATCATTGTACAAACTATCTCATCAAGTGGGCAAAAAGCTCAAGCAACTCATAAAAATGATGCTAGGACCATAGCCAAGTTTCTTTGGGAGCAAGTAATCTCACGGTTTGGTTGTCCCATAGAGTTGGTTAGTGACCAAGGCGCACATTTCATCAATGAAGTGATTGCTCACTTGTTATCCACCTTCTTAGATAATTTACAAGAAGTCCTCATCATATTATCTTAGGCCAAAAATCAAGCCAAATCCACAAATAAGATCTTAGTGAATATCCTAATAAAAGTAGTGTGTGCTTTACGTAGTGATTGGGACAAAAAGTTGGGTACAACACCATTCCCTAGTTGATTGGAAAAGTCAGTGGATCCAATTGTCATGAAGGAAAAATACAACATTAATATTTGCACCTTGGATTAATTCCAGCCTTTGTAAATTTAGCCTTAGCCTATGTGTACATGTGTGAACAACCCTTAAGTTTGGAAGAGGGTTAGAATAAAAGGGACTAGAGGCCAAAGGCAAGACGTCTTTTGATCATTCAATAATCTTGGCTTTACCATTTTCTTGGAGCTAGCTTCTTCTTAGCCTATGAAGCACTCAGCCATGGCCGTCATGTATTCTTGAATCCCCAACCATTAATACATGATGAGGATGTCTTGGTGCAATAGATTTGTTAATTCTTTGTTGTAGCTTAGTTAATTTTCAATTTCTGTTAGATTTCATTCCATGGTTGATTGCTTTCATTACATTGGTATCAGAGCCATAGCTTAGATCCTTGCAGAAGTCATTTTCAAGTACTAGATTCAGTTTCCTAGGCTAGAGAGAGCAAACCATAGTTAGAAATTTGAGTGACAGGACTTGACAGGACATGAAGGATTCAAACCGGAGTTACATGTGAAAGTCTGCTACAAATAGGGATGAAGATGGTGATTCTTGGCATTAATAATGGAAGAAATGGAGGGCTCCAACCAAAATAGCAGGACGTGATCAAGATTTGAGCCAAAAACTGGGGGTAAGTGGACAAACTAATGGTTACAGGACATTTTGACTATGGTTACTTTTGAGAAGGAAGGGTTTCTTATTCTCTTTCCTCATTCCTTCAAGCTGCCATACAAACTGCCATGGACATTTCTTCTCAGATCTTCTTCCCACGACCTCTAATGCTCAAATGGCTTATGTAAGAGTGTAGTATGGGTCTTAAGCTACCTATGGAGTACCTACATGCCTCATATCCACCACGTTTTCATCACGTGATGTAAGAGGATGTACAGCAGCAGTTTGCACTGTTTTTACAGCCCCCCCCCCCTTCGTGATCAGCAAACGTGAAGCAATCTGAGCTTGTACTCTTCATGGGAGGATCAAATGGAGTGTAACTATGAGTCTACATCATCTTCTACTTGATCTTTCACTCCTTTTGGAAGATGGGAGCTTTCTCAAACCCTGGGTATGGAGTTTTATGACAGTTTTGGATAGCACTCAAATTTCTCAAATTTCTTCATCAAGATCAAAGGGTTTTTGCTCTATTATACTCCCTGAGGCTTCTACATACATCCTAGTACCAAGATTGATTGATCTTGAAGCTTGAAGCTTTGATGGAGCTTGGATATGGAGATTGCAAACTCTATGTATAACAGTTTGGGACAGCATTAAAGATTCCTGAAATTTTTAAAGCAATTCATGGGGCTTTTGTGGGCAAAGCATCTCTGAAGCTTCCTCAACCATTTCCCCTCAAGAATCCATCAACATTGGACCGACATTGAAGGAGATTGAAGCCAATGGAGGTCTAGGTATTCAATGGACAGCATGAAGCTTTTATGCCATTAAATTTTGGCATTCCCTCTCAAATTTCGGGATCTCTTGGACACATTGAAGCCCTCTCTATTACCTATTGCAACCTACTTCAAGTAGAGAAGGTAATCGGTCTTCATCAACCCTCATTTGGAGCATTCATGGAGTCATGGAGCTTTCATGGGATTAATGAAGTTGAAGCTTATCAAGGAAGGGATTATCCTTGAATATTGAAGATCTCTTGGACTGATTTTAGACGGATTATCAAGCTCAGCTCACCTATGTCAAGCATTATGGATTGAAGGTCATTCCATCAACAATGCTCTTCTCCAATCAATTAAATGAGGTACTCTAATCACTCTTAATTTCTCTTTCCATCCAATTGCTGATCTCATTTCCAATTGCTGAAGAGAAATAAGAGGATTAATGAAGCTTTCATTCATAGCTTAATGCATTACATGAAGCCTATAGGTTATGTCAGTCATTGTCTTTGCTAAACCTTTTCAATTTACTGAAATGGCCATCTCTAAATGTCTCAAACTCTTCCATAATGAAACAGCATTACCCATCTACTTTCATTCACTGAAATTAGTAATTTCTTGAGCTTCATTACTCAATCTTTATTGCCTAACCCTGACATGAAATTGATTGCCTATTTTGCCTCTTGATCATAAGAAAATCATTACCCAATTGGTAAGTGAGAAAAGCTTTGTAAGCAGTGAGTCACTGCTGAGGTAAATACCTCTCCATTTCTCATTTACATTTCAGCCTTTTCAATTCCAATCTTGCATATCATGAAAAGGGAAAATGAAAGGCAATTGTATTTCCTTCCTATTCCATGCATATCATACTGATTTTTAGAGCTAGAATTCACTTGCCATGTACTTGCCCATGAGGAAAAGTGGATGCCGGGCGAGTCGGTAGGACAAAAGAGAGGTGACCCTCCCCTATCGACGAGGACCCTGAAGGGGAGCACAACCCGGCCCGAGAGGGAACTTTGCAAACCCCTCGGGTCTCGGATCCCACGTATTTTCAAGTTTAGGTGCAGGTACAAATCTCAAAGGCACTTGAAATCAGCCTACAGCATGAGTTATGGGCAGTGAGTTCTTGAGATATTGGCAAATGTATGGTATGGCAAATGTATGAAGACATATGGCTACAGTAAAATGTATGCATCCTATGGTAAAGACACTATGGTTCAGCATTAAAGTTTGGAACAGAGTATGTATACATACCCTCATTAAAGATTGCAGTCTACATTGAGTTAGACAGCCATTTTACTGGTTACAGAGGTCATTTTCAGTATGGGCAGACGTATGAGACTCTCCTACAGGGTTATGAAGTTGGTACATGCTTGGTATTGATGGTACAAGCCATTAATTGACTAGAACAGGGTATTCACTGCCTGCAGGAATTTTCAGACAGCAACAGAAAATCCCTTACAGAAATTTCTGTACTCATCCATTTTCTGCACTTGATAGATCGTTGGATAGAGGGCTCTTCAAGCTTTGAACAGAGCCAGAGACCTCGTAATTTGGAGCTCTATAAGTAAAGATAATCAAGTTTTTCTACTGCAGGAAATTCAGGACAGAAATCAACCCATGGCTAGGAATAAGAAGAGAGACCCTGTTTTGGATAGTATCAATGAAGAATTGAAGGAATATCAACAGGAAAGGGATGAACATCAACAGGAAAGGGGTGAACATGACACTTCTCAAGATGCCATTTACCGAATGCATTATGAGACGATGAGGTCGATGCAAGTTCCACCCACTCCCCTACCAATCAACCCATAGAGACGTCTCATATCTCAATGAATTCAAACAGTTTTCAACAATTGTCAAATGACATAAAGGATATGAAATCAGGTTTCGAGGGTATGAGGTTGGGTATTGACAAGCTTGTAGCACTTCTTGGTGAGAAAATATTGCCTACAACTGGTCTTAATATCCCACATCCTCATAGGGCCGAAGAACCACCTAAACCACTTACTCCTAAGGTGGTAGGTCAATTTGAAGTTGGAGAGTCATCTAAAGCTAAGGATTTTGTTCAACCCACTTCACTTCAGCCACAATTCCATCAACAAAAGGGTCACTTTCAGCCACATGGGCAGGATCTTCAAGAAAGAGTGCAAACAAACTCAAAGCATGATGAAGACATCCATGGGTGCAACTCTTTCTACAAGCAATTTTACCCTCAAGCAAATGTTGGTGGCTATGAGCAAGGGCATGTTAATTCAGCCCCAAACTCTTATGGGCGGCTAGCCACATGGACATGTGAATTCAGCCCCAAATGCTTTTGGATAGCCACAACATAATTTCTCTACTCAAGTGCAGTCCAATAGGCCAAGTCCCATGTTAAATCATGGTTGGAATCAGCAAAATAATGGGCAGCAACCACCTTTCAACTCACCTATGCATGGACAACCTCCCAATGTGAGCAACACATACTTTCAGCCTCAAGGACATTGTTTCCAGCCACAAAGTCATGGTATGCATTATGGACAGCAAACTCCTTATGCGCAAGGGCATGGAAATAATGAATATCCTAGGCAAGGACCTTTTGGTAATTCTTTTGGGCCACAACACCATAGTGGGCAGCAGCACCCTAATGGACAACCTCCTCAATACGAGAGAGAGTACAAGGAGAAAATAATTATCTCAAACTTCAAGGGAGAGAACCCTTCACCCACGGAGTTGGAGGAGTGGTTTGACAAGTTAGAGATGTATTTTTCCCTTTACCCAAGGCCCAAGAATGCCAAAGTAAAATTTGCAGCGCTTCATTTAGAAGGCTATGCTCACACTTGGTGGAGATATATGGCAAGGATGGGACATGACTTCTTGTCTTGGGATGCATTGAAAAATGCTATGATTGAAGTCTTTGTTTCTCCTATTGAAAAAGAGCGGTTAGAGAAAAAGTGGTATGCACTTGAGCAACGTGGTCTCTCGGTTAGAGAGTACACAAATCAGTTTTTGAACCTCTCGATGTATGTTCATGGGGTTTTCGATAGTGCCAAGTTGAATAAATACATATTTGGTTTGGAACCTATTCTTTCTTCTGAAGTTGGAGCCATGAATCCTACATCCCTACAAGCTGCCATTCAATTGGCTGAACGTTATGGGTAGAAATACAAGGGTTTTCAGCCAAAAACAGGGCATTCTTTTCAGCCTACGCAGTTCCCAAGGACATCAGGCCATTATGGGCATGCTAAACTGATTTTCAGTATATTGGGAAGCCATCAAATACTTTCAGCAATACCTACAGCAAGATACCCACTTTTCCTACTGTGTTTGGGTCAAAACAAAGCAGTAATTTCAGACCTAATGCTGAAAATAGATTTGATGGAAAGAGGACTGATATAAATGCCAAAACTTCAGCCCCTACTCAAGGCAAACATGTATCGAATGACAAGCTCAAAGATATGTATGCTAAAGGTCTATGCTACAAATGTGGAGAGAAATGGTCACCCGATCATAAGTCCAATGCAAGGCCAAAAATATGAAGATTAGCATGATCATCGAGGATGATTTCGATGTTGAATCTATTGAAGGAAGCTTGGCTCAGCTTGATGTCACAACAACTCAAGAAGAGGCACATGAAAATGAAGAGAATGGCCATGATGAGTTCTATGATCCGATGGATGGGTTTCCTTTCGACCCGGGTGGTCATTATTTGGATGATTCATGGACTGATTTACATCCATCGCTATGTGCCATATCAAGTGATGCATGGAGTGGTTCAATAGGGGATAATACCCTACGCCTTAAAGGTCAAATCAAGGGAAGGACCGCTCATATACTCATAGATACGGGAAGTACACATAGCTTCATTAATGCTAAGTCACTCAATGGGCTAAAATTGAATACGCATGAAATGCCTACATCACTCAAAATCCAAGTGGCAAATGGAAATTTTGAGATGAGCAATCAATGCTGTCCAAATGTACCTATCACCCTTTCCCCATTGTGCACTACATCAGTGAGCCTAATTGCATTAGAAATGGGTCCCATTGATATAATACTTGGCTGCAACTGGCTGAAATCTTTGGGCAGATTTACCATGGATCTCAACAACATGGAAATGGAGTTTAAATGGTGTGGACAACAAGTAACACTACATGGAGCTAAAAAGAAAAGAATGGAGATGATCAGCCCCAAGAAAGTTAAGAAAGAGATAAATGCAAAGGCATGTATGTTCACCATTCTTCTTTCCAAGATTGAAGAGGATCAGCCCTCTTCTCCTACCAACAATATGGACCCATGTCTTTGTAATTTGCTGAAAGAATATGATGATATTTTTCAGCCACCTACCTCTCTTCCTCCCAAAAGAGAAGTAGATCATCCCATTGACTTACTGCCCAATACAAAGCCCATCAACAAACCACCATATCGCCTCTCCAAAGTGGAAAGAGAAGAGGTAGAACGCCAAGTCAAAGAGCTTTTGGAAATGGGTCTCATTAAGGCAAGCCAATCACCTTTTGCTTCTCCAGTCCTTCTTGTGAAGAAGAAAGATGGCTCCTTTCGAATGTGCATTGATTACCGCGATCTCAACAAGGTCACTATCAAGAATAGGTATCCAATACCTAGAATAGATGATCTCTTAGATGAATTGAAGGATGCCAAGGTGTTCTCCAAAATTGACTTGAGATCAGGATATCATCAAATACGCATGAAGGAAGGGGATGAATTCAAAACAGCCTTCAGGACGGAGAGGGGTCTTTATCAGTTTATGGTTATGCCTTTTGGGTTATCAAATGCTCCAGCCACATTCCAGTCTCTCATGAATAAGATACTTCAGCCATTGCTCTTTAAAAGAGTTTTGGTATTCTTTGATGACATTTTGATCTATAGGAAGAATAAAGAAGACCATTTGCAGCATGTAAAAGAGGTCTTTGACATATTGAGGATACACAAACTGTTTGCCAAGGCCACTAAATGCTCTTTTATGACAAAGGAAGTGGAGTACTTGGGTCATATAGTGGAGAAGATGGAATCAAAGTGGATCCTAAGAAGGTTCAGTGCGTCAAAGAATGGCCTACACCAACCAATGCCACTTCATTAAGAGGTTTCCTTGGTTTGTCATCCTTTTACCGACGGTTTATGAAGAACTATGCTCATGTTGCAGCTCCTCTTACCGATCGGCTGAAAAAGGAGGCCTTCTTTTGGGATGAGATCGCTGACAAGAGCTTTAATGAGCTGAAAGAATTGCTTGTTTCAGCACCCATACTAGTTTGCCCTGACTTCTCCAAGACTTTTACCATTTATGCAGATGCCAGTGGTAGAGGTTTGGGAGCAGTTTTGGTACAGGAGCATGGTGTCATTGCATTTGAGAGCAGAAAATTTGATGACAAAGAGAGAGAGATGCATGTTTATGAGCAGGAGATGCTTGCTATTTTATATGCAATCAAGAAATGGCACCACTACCTCTATGGGACACACTTCAAAGTCAAAAGCGATCATAGGGTCTTGAGATATTTTCTCTCGCAGCCCAATCTTTCTCCCAAGCAAAAGAGATGGTTGGCCACTTTGCAATCATATGATTTTGAAATATCATACATGGCTGGCAAGGATAATGTGGTGGCTGATGCGTTATCAAGAATGTGGGCATGCAGTCTATCTACTGTGTCTATCATCTATAAGGATTGGATTGAAGACATTCAAGAGGAATATGTGCTTGATGAGCATGCTGCCCATATTTTACAGAAATTACAGCAAGGGTGTGATGCTGAATTTCCTAATTTTAAAGTGCATAATGGCCTCTTATGGTTTAAGGATAAAGTGTACTTGATTCCCAGCAGTAAATTCAAGCTGAAAGTGCTTCAAGAGATGCATTCATCACCAATGGCTGGTCACTTGGGCCTTTTCAAGACATTTGATAGAGTTCATCAAAGCTTCTATTGGAAAGGTCTATGGAAAGATGTTAAAGAGTATGTATCTCAGTGCTTGGAGTGTCAGCAAAATAAGGATTCCACTCTATTACCAGCTGGCTTACTTCAGCGTTTACCCATACCTACGGGCAAATAGACAGATATTTCCATGGATTTCATAACGGGATTGCCTACTACCAGTCATGGATGGAATAGTATCTATGTGGTAGTTGATAGATTGACCAAATCAGCCCACTTTATCCCAACTAAAGTCCAATATTCAGCAAGGCAAGTCGCCGAGCAATTTATGGAAGGCGTGTTCAAACTACATGGTATGCCTATGAGAATAGTATCAGACCGTGATTCGAAGTTTATGGGCAACTTCTGGAAAAGTCTATTCTCCTCTATGGGTACTTTCCTCACTCCTAGCACGGCCTATCACCCTCAGACTGATGGGCAAACGGAGAGAGTTAATCATTGGGTGGAAGTGTACCTTAGGCATTATTGCCATGACACACAAGCTTCATGGGATCGTTGGATCCACCTTGCTGAATTTTGCTATAATAACACGTATCACATGAGCATTGGGATGTCTCCGTTTGAAGCTCTTTATGGGTATAAAGTCCAACTTCCATCAGTTTTATTCCATGAAGACATCAACCCACAAGCAAAGGAAGAGTTGGAAAGAATGGAGTTGCTCATGAGGCAATGCAAGGACAGCATAAGGAAAGCACAAGACGTAATGAAGGTCTATGCTGATGAGAAAAGAAGACATTTAGACTTCAAGGTTGGAGATTGGGTATTTCTCAAAGTGCCCAAGATGCATTATGCTTCATTAAAGGGTGGGAATAACAAGCTTGCTCATAGGTTTTATGGGCCATATTTGATTTTGGACAAAATTGGAGAGCTTGCTTATAAACTTCAGCTACCATCCTCCACTAGAATACATGATGTATTCCATATTTCATAGCTGAAGAAGTATGTTGGGCCCGATGTACAAGTATTGGAAGAGTTACCACCATTGGATGAGGCATGACTGATCATATATGAACCTGAAAGCATTATTGGAAAGAGAGAGAAAGTTCTCAGAAATCGTACTCTCATTGAGTATCTCATTAAGTGGAAGAATTTGCCCATTGAAGAGTCTTCTTGGCAACCATCCACTTATGTCAGTAACTTTCCTTGGTTATTACAGGATGATATATGATGCAGTATGCAGTGACTGTGCAGAGACAGCTTGATGTATGAAATTTCTACAGACAATAAAACTGTCCTGACTTCATCAAAATTTGATTCTGATGATATGGGGTGATGCTTGGGAGTGTATACTTCGTTTCCACACCTCATACGCCTTATTTGGACCAATATATCAAAAGTTATGGCAGTTTTAGTGAATCAGCCCTGTTTGGACAGCAGCCAGTTTTCTCATAGTTTGGCATGCAAAAGGTCTTCTTTTCATGGACAGTGCTTTCTTATCATTTGGAAGATGAATGGGCATGATTACTATCATCCTTGACTTGGATTTAGGCCATTACTTCTTGGTTTTGAGGACAAAACCATCTTCAGGACGGGATGGTTTGTCATGAAGGAAAAATACAACATTAATATTTGCACCTTGGATTAATTCCAGCCTTTGTAAATTTAGCCCTAGCCTATGTGTACATGTGTGAACAGCCCTTAAGTTTGGAAGAGGGTTAGAATAAAAGGGACTAGAGGCCAAAGGCAAGACATCTTTTGATCATTCAATAATCTTGGCTTTACCATTTTCTTGGAGCTAGCTTCTTCTTAGCCTATGAAGCACTCAGCCATGGCCGTCATGTATTCTTGAATCCCCAACCATTAATACATGATGAGGATGTCTTGGTGCAATAGATTTGTTAATTCTTTGTTGTAGCTTAGTTAATTTTCAATTTCTGTTAGATTTCATTCCATGGTTGATTGCTTTCATTACACCAATAAAGGAATATGACTTGTTCAGGGATCTAGATACCTTCTATCCTAACTTGACATTTCATCAATTGCCAATGCTATCACCTAGTTGCCAAAAAAGGTTTTAAAGTATTCTTAGATGATGACATGGTCTAAGGATTGCAACCCTGTAACTGTTACAAAATTGAACATGCCATAGTAGAGCCCAAGATAGAAGCAAAAGTAGAAATAGAGAGCCCGTTCTTCTTTTGTAGATCCTCTATAGATGCAACGATAGAGTTCAAAGAGGAGGATGATGAAAGTCACGATGTAGATTATGAAAGCAAAATGAAAGAATTTATCCAAATTAAAGAGGATACCAATGAGAATAAAGTCCTAGAGGCCACAGAAGCTAGAGATCCTATGTTGTTGGATAAGCTGACTATGGTACCCTTCGAACTAGTAAGTGGGCCTCATCATATGCAAAGGATTTATAAGAAGTGGATTAAGTAAAATAAGCCTCCCTTTAGCAGTGGCTCGTGTCACCCTAAACTATCCTTCCTGAGAAAGGATGATGATGATGCACCTTGCCAATAAGCACTAGTCTTGTAGCCCAAACAGGATTTAGATGGTCGATGTTATGTGACATTCCTGGATGCATCCTTAGAAGACGAGTTCTCAAGTCAAAAAGTAATTAACTCTCCAAAAAAATTAAAAATAGCCTTGATACTATTTCAACATTCCAAAGAGCTAGATGAGTCCCCATGGGGAAGGTTGAAGCTAGTTAGCAGAGCATCAGATGAGGATACCACTCCCTTGAAGGAGTCATATTTGTATCCAGAAGAAGTCCGTAGGGCCTTCATTCAAGAAGTAGAAGGTGAAAATCTGTTGACTTTTATGGATGGAGATGGCATGGAAAGATATCTCAAAGTGGGCAACAACCTTCCAAAAGAGGAGTTGTTGACCCATCACAACCTATTGAAGGTGAACCTTGATGTTTTTTCTTGATCTTATAAAGACTTAAAGGGGATTGATCCTATTGCATGTTAACATCACATCGGTTTGAGCTTGATTGCTAAGCTTGTATGGCAATGATAGAGGCATATGAATCCAAATTATTCTACCTTGGTGAAAGTAGAGTTATTGAAGCTCCTAGAAGTTGAGTTTATCTATCCACTAGTAGCCAATAATGAATGGGTTTCACCCATTGTGGTTGTATCTAAAAAGAATGGAAAGTTGTGGATCTGTATGGACTTCTAAAAGCTAAATTTCAAAACAAAGAAAGATAGTTTTCCTATCCCCTTTACCAACCAACTATTGGACACAGTGGCAGATCATGAACTCTATTCCTTACTGGATGGTTTTAGTGGAGATAGTAGAAGAGAACTAATCCAATACAACCTTCACAATAGAATGGGGTACCTATGCCTATAGAGTGATGCTGTTTGGGACTTGTAATGCCCCTACTACCTTCCACCGAGTCATGATGGCCACATTGTTGGAAATGCAATTCACACTTGCTAGAGAAAACTAACTCACTACTATCGATGTAGTGGTGAGCTGAGACTAGGCTTGAATGCTAGGGAAAATAGAGGAAGATTTTCATAATTGGATAGACTGGAGGTCATCTATCACCTTAAGGTTTTGGGGCTAGATGGCTAGCCCAATTATGGGAAACTTCTAGTTAAGTGCGCACTGGTGTAAACAGTAACGGGATGAGTGACCTCCTAGAAAGGGGAGGTATAAGGGCCCCCACCCAGTTTTTAACTTAGCATCAAAGCTCAGATTGTTGAGCTTGGGTGGCACTAGGACCTCAACTAATGTCAACACTTGCTAGAGAAAACTAGCTCACTATTGATGCAATGAAGATGAGTTGAGACTAGGTTTTGAATCCTAGACAAAATAGAGGAAGATTCCATGATTGAATAGCTAGGAGGTCATCCATTACCTTAAGGTTTTTGAGCTAGATAGCTAGTCTAATTATGGAAAACTTCTAGCTAAGAGCGGACTAGCATGAATAGTACTAGGATGAGCGACCTTCCAGGAAGGGGAGGTATAAGGGCCTCCACCTAGTTTCTAACTACATTCCAAAATCACCTACATGATCTCATTGAGGAATATCTAGGTGATTTCTGTATCTTTAGTCCACTTTGTAAGCATTAGGGATACTTGGAGTGCTTTGATCAATGCTGGGAGTATGGGATCTCTCTCAATCCCAACAAATGAATTTTTGGATTCTCTTCAAGTATTCTGTTGGGCCACATTGTTTCTGCATAAGGAATAGTAATAGATCTTGCTAAGATTAAGAAGATTGTAGCCCTAACCACACCAACCAACCTAAAAAAATTGAGAGGATTTCTTGGCCATGTGGGCTACTATAGGAGGTTTATAAAAAATTTTCAACAAAGGTACCCCCTTGCATAAGCTCTTGAGAAAAGATGCAGAGTTTATTTGGAAATATGATTGCAAAGAAGCCTTTAATACATTAAAGCAGTGTTTGATTAAAGCACCTATCTTGCAACCTTCTGATTAGACGAATGAGTTTCATGTGCACACCAATGCATCTATAGAAGTCTTAGGTGGAGTCCCTTGCCAAAAAGGCTCCTCAAGTTGGACCAATCAATTTATCATGCTAGCCACAAAGTCATTGATAGAGAGAGGAACTATACAGACACTGATAGAGCTTGAGTTCTTGGCAATGGTGTTTGCCTTCGAGAACTTTCGACATTACCTATTGTCAACCCATCTTAAAATCTATGTGGACCATGAAGCTCTATCCTTAATGATATTGTCACTAAAAATCTAACACCTACAATTTTTGTAGGTAGTACTTCACTATACCAAATGGTTTGACCTTTATTCCATTGGCTAATGTAACGTTAAATTGCATAGTTTCTAGAGGTGGGTTTCCCCAACCTTGCAATATTGCATGGTTGAGGATGCATTACACCCACTCTTGTGTTTACAATTCTCTTTTTGGTGGAGTCTCCTAATGCAACAATAGGAAGTATTGCATGGATCTTTGTTCCTTCCCAAAAGGCATTTATTTATAAGATCCCTATCTGGGATTTAGAGTTAAACTAGATATGTATGTGTTAGTGGTGTTGTCTTAGGTGAGTGATGTTTTTAGCTACTTTGATTTGTCGATCCACTTTTTTAGTGCATTCTAGAGTAAAGGAATTTCTTGACTATTAATCCTAATGTGAATAGGGATACTGGTGTTGAGGTTGTCAAGATTGTGGGAGAGAAGGAAGGAGTCTCACTTGTAGCTTTCTTGCTTGCACAATGGGGGAATACTCACAAAGGTGGAGGCTGAAAACAGTTTTCCTCTTCTTAGTTGTGTAAGCCAAAAGAACTCTCATACAAAGAAATAGAAGAACCCTATATATGGGTCTCAAACCAAAGACAACTAACTAAGGTGGCATACTAACTGAGCCACGAACTAGAGTAGATAAGGATAGCTGACATCTAGCTATTATTCATGGGCGGTGTACCAACCGCATCTGCAACTGACAAGTCGGTGACATAAATGCACAACGGTCACCCTAGCATATCACGAGTGGAGCTCGATATCTCAACACTCCCCCTCGAGCTCAATCCCAATTCCTGCACACCAAGCAGGTCTCTGAACTTATGCAGCTTCTCTGCGCCCAATGCCTTCGTGAATATGTCAGCTACCTGATCCTCTGTGCTGATATAAACTAGATCAATAAGACCTAGTAAAACCCTCTCCTGCACATAGTGATAATGCACCTAAATATGCTTCATTCTAGCATGATAGACTGGGTTATTTGCCAAGTGTATACTACTCATGTTGTCACAATAAATGACAACTGGCCCATCTGTAGTCTGATGCATATCATAAAGTAGCTTATGCAACCAAGCTACCTCACATGCAACCATTGCTGTACCCCTGTACTCAGCCTCTGTGCTCAACAAGGCAACTGTAGGTTGTTTCTTGCTGCTCCAAGTGACCGCAGCACTCCCAAAAGAGAACACATATCCACTGGTAGATCGTCTATCAGAAATACTACCAGCCCAATCAGCATCAGTGTATCCATGCAACTGTATTCATAATCAATGCCATATGTTTGTGCATACCCCTTGACTACTAATCTTGCCTTGTATCTGTTCACAGAACCATCTGCATTGTGCTTCACCTTATAAACCCACTTACAGCCAATTGCATTCTTACCTTTAGGCAAAGGTACCCATTCCCATGTAGCATTTGCTTCCAAGGCATCCATTTCTTCATCCATGGCTTTCTCCCATTTTTCTTTTCCCATGGCTTGCTCAAAAGAAGTGGGTTCTGGTTCCTGTATCACTTTGACCATATATGCATAGTGAATGGCTGTAAATCCATCATATTTCAGCCTATCCACAGGATACCTAGCTCTGGTAGACCTGCGCAAAGTAGGTTCACTCCCAGGTGCTCTCAAAACATCCCTGGTCTTCCTTACTCCAGGTGTAACAATAGAAGGAATACCCAACTCATCATCAATGCTCTGTTCTGAGCCACTGGATTCACCATCCACATAAGAGTGACCTGCATTCACATCAAACATGGGCTGATCTACCTTCTCTTTTCCTTTTCGTGATACCTGAATACCACTATCTGCATTGCTTTGAGAAGATTCTCCTAATCTCAATCTGCCTGTCCATGGCGAAGAATGTGAACCACTGCTAGAGGACGCTCCAGGTCCACTAATATTTTGTGACTGCTGCTGTGAATTCTGTGCAGCATTACCATTTTGTGCATCTACATCATCAATCACATTAATTGGTTTATACCAGCTACTCATCTCATCAAAAACAACATCTCTGCTCACTGTAAACTTACGAGTAGAAGGATTATAGCATCTATACCCTTTTTGCTGCAGAGAGTAACCAATAAAGATGCACTTCTCAGCTTTTGGATCCAACTTGGATCTCAACTCATCTGGCACATGAACATAGGCAATGCAGCCAAAAATTTTCAAATGAGAAATATCTGGTTTCCTACCAGTATACCTCTCCTCTGGAGTCATGCCATGTATTGCTGCAGTGGGAGTCCTGTTCATTATGTAGACTGCTGTAGCAACTGCCTCAGCCCAATAAAAATCTAGCAAGTCTTTTTCGTTGAGCATGGCACGAGATACCTCTCCAATATGCCTGTTTTTTCTTTCTGCAATTCCATTTTGTTGTGGGATATGACTGTATGAATATTGCTGCTTTATGCCATGCTCCTGTAGGAACCTTGCAAACTCATTTGAGAGGTACTCTCCCCCTCCATTTGACCTTAGGCATTTTATCTGTAGGCCTGTTTCTTTTTCAACCATAGCTTTAAGAGTTTTGAAATGCCCAAAAACTTCACTTTTCTTTTTCATAAAATACACCCAAACTTTTTTGCTATAGTCATCAATAAAAGTGACAAAATAATGACAGCCTCCAAGAGATGCAGCTTTAGTAGTCCACACATTAGAGTGGATTAATTCCAATGGCTTCTTACTCTCTTGAACATGTCTAGGAAGTGGTTTCCTTGCATGTTTTCCAAATTGACAGGCTTCACATACCTTATGCATTTCTGCAACCTTGAATTTTGGCAATCCTACAATAATATTTTGAGCTTGCATTGATTTAAGTCGCTGTACATTAACATGACCAATGCGTTTATGCCAGATATCAATATCTGCAACTACACCGGTCCCATGTGCAAACATTGCTGCACTCAATTCAGGCATGTCTGCATCCAATGTAAACATTCTGCCCTGCTTCTTTCCTTTTGCTATCGAGCGGACTTTATTTTCATATCCTCAACAAAGCATCCATGGGAATTAAATCTGACCTGCAAGCCCTGCTCAACCATTTGACCAACAGAAACCAGGTTCTTGGTGATATTCGGAACATGAAATACATTCGACAGGTATTTCTTTTTCCCATCCTGCATAAACAAAGGAATATTTCCAATTTGCACAATAGGATGTGCAGTATCATCACCAGTCTCCACAAATCCTGGTTTTTCCATTTTTCTTGCATCCTGCATCTATTCTGCATGACCTGTCATGTGGTTTGATGCACTTGAGTCAACATACCACACATCGTTACTTTCTTCTGTACTTGTCACAGAATTGGTCATGTGCTGTACCATAAACAAATGCTCATTTCTGTCATCACCCTATCTACTAGAAGATGCATAATTCCCTTGTTGCAGTTTTCCATTCATTATGTCATTTTGCTTTTTATAGCAGTCTTTAGCCATATGATCCATTTTACCACAGTAATAGCATTCAACATTGTTGTTTGCATTTTGCCCTCTTTGCCATCCACCACAACCTCTTTGGCTCCCCCTGCCTTTAGAGTTACCACATCCTCCTCCATAGGACTGGTTTTCTTGAGTTTGCTGTATATTCTGATTTCTACCGCGGCCTCCAGATCGGCCTCCTCTACCTCTGCCTCTACCTCTTCCAACATTTGAGTAGAAGGCAGCTTCTTTTGAAGTTCCTCCTGAAGAAGATGCACCACCATTTCTCTGCTCCTCAGAAATTAGAAGAGCAATCAACTCCTCAAAATCATGAAATATTTCACGGACGGAAATGGATGTTTGGAACTATGCATAATCCTTTCCTAGACCATTCAAGGTCACAGAAACTAAATCATCATCTTCCACTGGTGACCCAATGGAACCAAGTGCATCTGCAATCTTCTTCACCTTCATGTGGTAGTCATTGATGCTCATACTTTCTCTTTGCACATTGTGCAACTCTTGCTTGAGCTGCATTTTCCTGGCTTGCGTATTTGTGCTATACATTTTTGACAAAGTATCCCATGCCTCCTTTGGCATACTTGCATCCTAAATATGCACAATCATAGAGTCTGAAATATTGATAGACAGCCAATACATAACTTTCCTGGCTCTCTCATGCCATGCTTTGAATGCCTGCATTTGCTGTTGATTGGGAACATCAGATAGAACTGGTTCTTCTTCATTTCCTGCAACAAATTCCCAATATCCTTTTCCCATAAGGAAATTCGTCATTCTAAACTTCCATGCTTGGAAGTTGTTCTTGTCAAGCTTTTCAGTTACAATCTGTGAAAGAGAATCAGACGCCATTACAGAATACTGCAAAAAATTCTGTCATTGCAAAAAACACAGCTTCACCCTCACAAGGGCAAATCTGCAAAACTGGCGAAAGTGGTATTTGACCACACAATCACTTCCTAGTGACGATTTTGCATAAACAGGAAACAAGGATGATTCTATAACTCCTAATGTCTCTGCACACAAGCATACGATACAATTTCTGTGGTAACTTTTCACCGACCTGTAGAACAGTGGTCGCACAGCATAAAACAAGGCCTTTTGCTGAGTGCGTGCAAAAAACTTTCGCCTCCACAACAGGCCCCGAAATGGCCTCAAATCAAAAAAACAGGGTCACCAAGGGTTAAAGACCTTTTCCCACAGGCTGAAAACAGTTTTCCTCTTCTTAGTTGTGTAAGCCAAAAGAACTCTCATACAAAGAAATAGAAGAACCCTTGCTCGAACTGTGATCATAGGCATTGAATAGTCAAATACTTATCACTAGGGTTGGATCTCCAAATACTAACTGAGCCACGAACTAGAGTAGATAAGGATAGCTGACATCTAGCTATTATTCATGGGCGGTGTACCAACCGCATCTGCAACAATTGACAAGTTGGTGACATAAATGCACAACGGTCACCCTGGCATATCACGAGTGGAGCTCGATATCTCAACAGAGGTTAGAGTAGCTAGCAAGATAGCATCTAGTCTCTCATATACACATTTGTTGATGTCTTGCTTCCAGTGGTCATTCTGTGGTTGAGATTGGAGCCATGGCCCTACTTGCATGGAGAGGAATTGTGTCGAGTCTATGATCTTCCTTTGCTCCTATGTAGGCAGGGGAAGCGGGTGAATTCATCATCGACAGTTCGTGTAGCCCTTCATCCATGATGGTCTTAGCATCCTAGAGGTATGTTCGAGCCTCTTTTACCCAACTTCTCACTTTATCAATGGCATCCAATTATTGCTGGGGATTTGGGTATTTCCCCACTTTAGTGCTCCCTCTTGCATTCGTCTTGGGAGTTGAAGTCTTAGCTTCGGTATCAAGAATTTGTTCCCCTTTTGTCAAGGTCGTGGCATTGCCAATCTTAAGTGTTAGTTTTGCTTCAGTTGTCTTTTTCCTATTCTTTCAATTCTTTTTGCCTATAGATGAGGCATCCAAGTTGCTAGGCGCGAGCATTGCAATGCCAATATGTTTAGCTTGAGATCTAGTCATGACACTTAATGGGATTGGTGTGGCCTCACCATCATCTGTTTTGATATGAAGAGCTTGAGTGGCATAGATGGTACGATTGTCGGGCTAGTGTGGAGAAACATGGATCTTGAGCAAGGTTAGCTATGGAGGTTGGAAGTCAAAGATAAGAAGCATGATGATATGGACTAGACACATTGACTATTACTCAAGTGAATTAGGTTCCAAGATAGATTAGCTTGGACTCATATAAACACAATCTTGAGTAAACATGACAAGATTGAAAGTACTAAGTACAGTAGCATTCATATATAAATGATTATCAAGAACATTCTTTCATAGTTGGAGGATGATATCACTTTCCTCCACTGTGCCTATGAGATAAAAGTAACTCTTTCTAGATTGAGTTGCATGTTCTTTGCCTATTTGTTGCATATATAGAGACACATATGGGTGTGATTGCATATTTCTCAATACCCCTCAATCACAACCATGAAAAACATTGAATATACAAAGGTTGTTATGAGTAGATCCTTGCTAAGTGTGGGCATACTACAAACATAGCAAAACATCCAAGGGTTGTTACAAGGCCTCACTAAGTGTGTAAATTTCTATGGTGCATAGGTTACATGAGGAGTACAAGGCTTATGATAAGAACATTATGGCAAGTACATACAATGGTCTAAAAAGTCGGTTTGAATAGTGGGAATAGAAGGAATGATAATGCTTGTTCTTCTGCTCTTGAGTGTCTTCTTCCTCTTCTTCTTGGTCTTCTTTGTCTTTAACAATTGCTAGGTAGGCCTTCTCTGATCTTTTCCTAGCATGACAAAATTTTTCAATGTGTCCCATTCTTTTGCAGAAGTCATAGACAATGTCTTTTTTCCCTTTGTACTTGTTATGACATAGAGAACCTATTCTTCCTTTGAAGTGCTTGCTTCTTCTTTACCCTTGAGATTTTTCTCTTCTTCTAGGAGTGATGCTTTGATGTCTACTAGCTTGGGATTTGACATATTAATTAATGTGGCGGAAACATTACCAAATTTTGGAGGAAGACTCTTAAGCAAGACTCCAATGGATATGTCTTCTTTCATTTTTAAGTTAATCCCTACAAGTTGAGTTAGTAGACTTTTCATATGATTAAGGTAAGTTGCAAGGGATGTATTAGCCTTCATATCTAACTTGAAAACTCAAAAAACAATCCATAGTATGTCAAGTAGCATGGGATGTGTCACATGTGTCTACATGGTAGATATAACTGTCATCAAGCTCAAGCTTGATAATGGATTGGGCTTTGTCATCACTCTTTTTCGATACTGCTACAAGAGCAGTATCTCTGGGTTTCTTATCTTGGCCACTGGTTATTGACCAAAGACCCTTCTCATCGAGATCAACATGATCCTTGTCTTTGCCAAGTGTGGAAGCACGTTCCTTTGAAGCAACATGATGGTGAATCTTTTTCCATATTGGATGGTAGGAGAAATATCAAATCAGTACCAAAAATATTAGATTAGACTAGCAAATGAGTTTCTTGGATATGTCAAGGTGGATATGTCAAGAAACAAGTGCCAAGAAGCACTAATGAGTATTAAAAGATACTATGCTTGAAGCCTAATGTTGTTGTAGATTTCTCCCCTCCTTTTGTTGATTTGATGTGTAAATCTTGTTATAAACTACGTGTAATAGTAGATCAGAGTGGTAGTGACTTGGTTGAACCAAATGGAGTAAGAGAGTGAAGTGGAAAATGAGCTTTAGGGAAAGTGGCTATGGCTTTCTTTAGGGTTTCAACAGGTCGATTGGTTTTTTTCTTGTGGCAGGAGCTACAATGCATTATTTGCCAAACGATCTAACGGCAAGAAGGCTCATATGATAGGCTTCAAAAGCCCTATGATGGCAAGACAAATCATAGATTTTGGAGATGATGCAGGCTATATGAACACCAAAGGCACAGATTTAGACAGCGATTGAGCGACAATTTCTACAATGTCGGGCTCCAAAGAACTCAATGTCGAGGTATGAGGTAATAGGAAGTTGCGCCTAAAGAAATAGAAGGTTCCCCTAGAAGAAATCATGGGGAGGTATGGCTTGCACAAAGATATCCAAGAGCTCCAAGAGACCAGTGTATTGGCTGGCTATGGAGGTCATGATGTGTAGAGTGAAGATGGAGTGAAGAGATGAAGGCTTCTACTAAAATTGAGCTGAGTTGAGATTGAGGAGAGCTAAAAGAGCATTGTGCTGAGCTAAACCAAGCTAACCATGGCTCTGATACCATGTTGAGAAACATGGATCTTGAGTAAGGTTAGCTATGGAGGTTGAAAGTCAAATACAAGAAGTGTGATGATATGGATTAGACACACTAACTATTACTCATGTGAATTAGATTCCAAGATTAGCTTAGGCTCATAAACACAATCTTGAGTAGGCATGAAAAGATTGAAAGTAAAATGTACAATAGCATTCATATTCAAATGGTTTTCAAGTACATTTTTTTATAGTTGTAGGATGATACCGCTTTCCTCCATTGTGCCTATGGGGTAAAGGCAACTCTTCCTACATTGAGCTACATGTTCCTTGCCTAGCTGTTCCATACAAAGAGGCACATATGGGTGTAATTGTATATTTCTCAATAGCTAGTGAAGGGTTTTTGCCTTGGGCAATCATCATACATATGTGTGACACCACACTCCAAACACCTCAAATCCACCTTGTCTTTTTTTTCTTATTCCCTTTCTAGGCATCTAGATGATATATGCCCAGGGTGCAAGCGGTGCTCCTCTTCCATAGTCAAATTGCCTATTTGATGGGTAATATGGCAATGGGTAAGGTTGAGGATATAGAAGCCTTATCGATAGGCGTTAATGTATGGCCACATGGCTTATTATTCCATAGTTTGTGTAGGTGCGTGGTCGAGGACCCTTACACTCTAATGAAAGATGATTGCTACAATAGTTGACATATTGGACATGTAGTCTTATGGGTCATCACAAGGCATCTTTTCCTATACCAAGAATATCTAGGTAAGAGTTGCACGAAAGGAATCCTACACCTTCCTTGATGGATTTTTAGGATAGAATTAGGTGCAATTTTATCCGTATTGGGTGCAAAAATAGCTTTTGCTATGAAATGGGGTGTGTTTGCATATATTGTAATGCCTTTTGATCTTACCAATACACTTGCCACTTTCCAATGATTGATGTGCAAAATTTTCAAAGATATTCTCCATAAATGGTTGGGAAAGTGTTTGTAGATGACCTATGTATACACGACAACTAGAAAAATTATCTCAAGAAACCATGAGTAGTATTCAAACAATGTAGGCAATACATGAATCCCTTGAAGTGCTAATTTTGTGTGAAATATGGATGTATTCTAGGGCACATGGTCTCTCAGAGAATGACATTGCAATTTTTTTTTTCAAAAGTTGAAATCATTTTTGAATTGCCACAGTTGACAAACTACAAGGGAGTCCAATGCCACTCAGGGTATTACTGATGGTTTGTGCTAAACTGTGCACTGATCAGTCGACCTTTATACAAGCTATTGATTGTTTTTGAATGGATTGAAAAGTGCTAATGCACCTATGAAATGCTAATAAAGGCTCCAATCACAACCCCAATTTTACAAGCCCCAGATTGGAATATAACCTTCCATGTGCATGTTGGCACCTTGAAATTTGCTATGGGAGTAGTATTATACCAACCTAGAGAACATAAACTAGATTACGGAGTGAGCTTTAATAGTTACCAAAAAACACCAAGATGAACTACATCACCATTGAATGAGAAGGTTTAATGATGGTGTTTTCCATAAAGAAGTTTCGGTAATGTTTGCTAGCACCACCCTTCACCTTTTTTGTAAAAACCATTAGGTTCTATTGTATCATGTTAATAATAAGCCATGCTCTACTAGTCACATAGCTAGATGGTTGTTCCTTTTCTACTTGAGTTTGACTTCTTGTTCATGTTACGAAAGGGGAAGTAGCATTACATGGCTGACCATTTGTCCTAAATACCTAATGGAGAGCCAGTAGAAAATGAAATTTTAGATGACCTACTAGATGCACATATGTTCAAAATCTCTAAAATAGAAGACCTCTTTAAAGTCAACCTCACATCCCACTGGACTGATGACATTGTTGAGCTATTGGAAAATGGAATACTTGACAAACCAATTGAAAATGTCTAACTTTGTTGACTCATAAACAAAACACAACCCTATCAGGCTGATCATTAAAGAGTTGTATTGGTTAGGCCAAGATGGCCTCTTGAGGCATTGTGCGTGTGAGCATGAGATGCATGAATTTTTGGCACATAGGAATTGCAAGGGGTCACTTTGATGGAGATTCCACATCTTGAAAAATCTTGCAGTCTCAATTGTGGTGGCCTATTCTATTCTGCAATGCTACAAGATTTGTCAAGCATTATGACAAATACCAACATATAAAAGTTTCATTCAAGAAGGACAAGATGGAGCTAACACTAGTGATTGCACAACAACCCTTTGAAAAGTGGGGGATAGACTTCATAGGATCTTTAAGCCTCACAATTTAGTATTCTTATTGTGATTACGTGACCAAGTGGACTAAGACTAGGGCCACAAGGAAAAATGATGTAAGAACAACAACAAATTTTTATGGGAGTAAGTGATCTCATGGTTTTCCTGCCCCATTGAGATTGTGAGGGATCAAGGTATGCACTTCATTAATGAAGTGAGTTCACACTTATTGTCCTATCCACATTCGTTATACATAAAAAATCCTCCCTATATTTGGTGCGCAAATCGAATGCTGTATGCATGCGTAGTGAATGCCGGAAGGTTCCCAAGAACAAAGAGCTCTACAAAACCTTCGTAAAAGCGAAAAGAGAGTTTGTACGACATGAGACAAAAAGGCAAATTGGGTGTAATCTTCTGCCATGCCTTGTGTGAGTACTTCACAAGGTATGTATTTATAGATTTATTTATCTCCAAGCTCAATAATAGCCCACTTTACAAATAGCATGCTTTTGGATTTTGTGTTTGCTTTTGCCCAAATAAAGAGTAAGGCATTTGGGCATCTTGGGCTATGCCCAAATACAATGTCAAATAATGAGATATTAAACCGAGTGTCTATGTGCATACAAAATAATAAATGTTTTATCAAGCACTTTAATAAATAAGCGTACCTAAATAAATATTGGCACCACGCCTTTAGTGATAAGGCATGCACCCATCAAAAATAGTAAATCTTCTAGGCATTTTGAATTCACGTCACTGCTCGGTGCTACCCAATGCCATTGCTGCCTACTCTACACATCAACTAAAGCATTCAAAATTGTTAGAAAATAATAAGATAAAACCCAACAAAAGTGAATACCTAGCAGTCTTTAGCTACAAATAATTAAATAGGTTGGAACTCTATCCTAACCTTAATTTAATTTGAGTGCGCACTCTAAACTCATAAACATCCATTAATTTGATATATATTTTACAGAATCACCCGCTATGGAATCACCCACGTGCACATTAAATTAATTTGACACCCGAAAAGGACAGGCGTCCCTGTCGACTTCTCACACAAGGAATCCACCTTGTATATGAGCCCTGGTTAATAAATATAGTTTTACGGAATCCACCAAAAACCTCACGAAATCCATCGTGAAATATGCCTCTAGTTTTATGGAATGCATTGAAAAACCTCACGGAATCCACTGTGGAATATGCCTCCTGGCATCATACCCTCGGGGTGGGATAGCAATTGCCCTCAATTGCGATTAGCTCAATGTGGAGCGAGCAGTGAGGGGTAAGCACTTAGGTCACGGGCGTGCATCCATTGGGCTTCTTCAATATAATGATTTTTAAACTTAACCAAATATCTAGAATATCTACGGCCCAGTTCTAGTGGTCATAAAGTCAGTGTCTAGAATAGTTTTGGGTTCAAGGATTTCAATTTCTTCTTCTAACAAAGGAGGGTTTTCATAGACAGGGTGGACAGGTAATTGGCCTCTAAAAGGTCGTAGTAAATTGATATGAAAAGTATTATAGATCTTCCAATGTTGGGGTAGTCCTAATTTAAATGCATTGTTATTGATCTTGTGAATTATTTTGAAAGGTCCATAAAATCTAGGTGCTAATTTAACAACTGGGTGTTTCTCAACACTTTGCAATCTTCTCTTTTCAATGCATAACCAAACATAATCATCAACATTGAAACTCATAGCTTTTCTTTTCTTATTAGCTTGTTTAGTGTATGATTGCTGGGCTTTAGCAATCATATCTTTAACTTGAGCAAAAATAGTAGCATGCGTATTGGCAATATCATCAGCAGCTTTAACTTTGTTTGACAATGATGTAACAGGAGTAGGCAATCTATGTCCATAAATGATATCAAAAGGTGCTTTATGAGTAGCTGTGCGTGGTGTATTATTGTATGCAAATTGAAATAGATGCAAATGTTTGTGGTTTTGAAATTGTGTATGCACGCAAAAGATCTAGAATTGTACTATTAGTAGCTTCTGTTTGCCCATCGGTTTCAGGATGGAATGCAGATGAGAAATCAATCTTAGTACCCAAATTAGCAAATAAAGTAGTCCAAAAATTATTGCAAAATCTAGAATCACGATAAAAAATAATAACTTTTGGCAAATCATGATTAGTGAAAACAGACTTGAAAAATAATTGTGTAGCTTGAGATGCAATTAATGTTTTCTTTCATGGTAGAACATATGCTTGTTTGCTAAGTCGATCTAATATAGTCCAAATCATATCATGATTAGCTTGTGTGTATTAGGTAAACTAGTTATAAAATCCATTGAAATATGTTCCCATGGATGGTCAGGAATTGGTAAAGGCATTAACAAACCATATTGCTTACCAGCTTGACTCTTTGGCAAATTAAACACTCAAAAACAAAGTTAGAAATATCAAATTCCATTTGCGGCTAGTAAAAATCTTCAACCAATGTTCTTAAAGTGGAAATAATACCTCTATGTCCTTGATATGGAGGACAATGAATTTCATGCAACACAAATGATCTAAATTGAACAGTGACACACAATCTTTTCTCACAAAACATAAATCCATCAGAATAAGACAAATAATCAATTGGAATCTAGTTATTAGCGACTAATTTGTTCCAATTAGCTTGAAAACTGGGGTTACGGTCATAGGAATCCTTCATGGGAATAAGGGAATGAAAAGATAGAATGAAAATATTATGGATACTTGGTCTTCTACTCAAGGCATTGGCAACAACATTCTTTCTAAAAAGGACATGCGTCCTCGTCAAATTCTCACACAAGGAATCCACCTTGTCTATGAGCCCTGACAAATAAATATATTTTTACTGAATCCATAAAAAAACCTCATAAAATCCACAGTGGAATATGCCTCTAGTTTTACGGAATCCATCGAAAAACCTCACGAAAACCACCGTGGAATATGCCTTCTGGCATCAATATTACTCTCAATAAAATGATCAAGTTGAAGCAAAAAATAGAATCTTGATTAATGTCTTGACCAAAACCACCTCTGTTTCTCAAAGAGATTGGGATAACAAGCTAATGGTAGGGTCTTGGCCCTATCACACAACCTACAAGATTGCAACTTGCAAAACTTCCTTTAAATTGACTTATGATGTTACCAATTCAATTATGCTTATCAAAATCTTTGTCCCAAGCTTGAGAATGATAATTTAAGAGTGGTGGAAAGGTAGAAAAATCTTAGACCAATTGCTTAATAGAATTGGAACAATTATCAAAAACTTGATTACTGTGGCAACACATGCTCTTATGTGCAAAAAAGCATGGAGGAAGGCATGGTCTAAGAAACATGTCAAACAATAAGATTTTGGGAAGGGCGACCTTGTGTTGCTCTAGTTCATTCGATGGAATAAGAAAAAAATAAAAATTTGAGGTCTAGGCCCCTTTCGAGTGCAAGAAATTAGTGGAATTGATAGTGTTGAGCTTGAAATATTGGATGGTGAAGGCATAGGCTTCTTCAATGGAAGCTGAGTCAAAAAATATTATCCACATGGACACCCACTGCACAAAGCCCCAATGGCCCACCACCCATTGCTAGACAGGTAGTTAGAATCACCAAACTTGATCCTGAGGATAAAAGCCCTATACTCGTGACTTACTTGAGTATCACCCTAACTACGAGGATATCTTTCCACACCATTTCCCTTGATCGATGAAGGTGTCAATTGCAACATCTTGACATATAATTACTCGATAGGAATTGGACAATTTCCACTCATGCCAATGATGGCAAAAGTAAATCCATTTGAGGAATGTTCTTATGCATTACTGGGGAAACGTCACACCACCTTGATTGTCGAGACTGAAAGTTTGCCCGCCATCTTCTATATGGTGCCCTAATATGGAATGAGTTAGTAATGAGGTACTTTTGGGATATCCATTTAAACAACTCACCAAGTGTATATCTACCTTTGACTACAACATATCCACTTAGAGTTATCACAACTTTCAACAAGGTTAGTAACACCTCAATGGATGATAGACTAGCCAGTGATATATATCTATCCAATATGAACCATCAAGAGTGAGTGTGCTGACACTAAATAGGCAAAGGCAATGTGCTCACTCACACATGTGTTCCTGGTGACAAACCAACCCCTAACCAAGTTTGGTGGCAATGCAAATGCTATAACCAAATCCAACTCAATAGATTCTTTAAGCTTTGCTTCGAACACAAGACTACTATGCTGGCAATAGGCTCATCTAGTTGTCGAACCTTACACAAAAGTCTACTCTAATATCCCCATATATTAAATCATGGGACACCAAAACCCCACAACCTATCACACAAGCACCACGACCACCTCTACCCAATCATGGTCATCAACAAGCCTATAAAATAAAAGGACCACATGTATCACTAGTCAATCCTTTGAAGGGCCCAAGCTCCAAACACTAGCAAATAACTTGCAAAGAATTACAATCCAATGACTTGATGGAACCACATAGATTAGTTATCCCCACCAATGAGAAAATGCTAAAGACTGCTAGAATTGTATCTCAATCTCATCCACAAGGCCAAGTCCAATTTGGACCCCCATCTAAACTTAAGAGCACCCTAAATATGCCTATGACAACAAGCATTCACATTGCTTGATCAAATCTACCACCAAAAGCCAAATATCCCTCTCAACCTCAAACCTTCTTATGAGAGTGTAATCAATGTCCAAGCACAACCGCCACAAGAATGACGACGGACGTACTCAAAGGTGACATAGACAGATACTAATATCACTTTGGACAATCAACACTTAGGTTACAGAGAGATACATATTCATAGAATGGAGATCAAACAGCAAATGTACTCAAGACTTAATCCAAAATGTATACTGCTAAAGTCAAAATCAATACATCAATTAGGGACCAAATGGTCTAGTGAACACAATTCTTTGGAAACAAAAAGGGAAATAAATAACTGTAATATACAATGACCAAGGTAGTACTACTGCTAAACGCAAGGACTGGGGAATAGTACACTATAGGCTCTACTATTATAGAGTACCCAAGATGCTAGTTAAAGAAGACCTAGCAAAAAGACTCAAGAAGGATATGGCATGGAGCAAGCAGATCCTTTGTTGGTTGACCTCTATGGCTATGTGTATGCTAACAATGGTGATTCACTCCCTTCCTTTATATAGGCCGTTGCTTGTAGTGGAACATTCTCTTCACCCATGTGTCCTACTAGGTAGGCTCTACTACATCTACATCGATCAGCTCCTTAATGTGCCATTGGTGACTCCTAGCTTTAAATGCCACCTTTAACATTGGCATACACAATGGACTCAGACCCACAAACTTACTCGCTAATTTTTTCGTTAGCCTCTGTGTTGCCTGCCATCACCTTGGAAATGGTTCGATGGTGAAGGTGGGGCTAGAAGGGCTAGTGGTTGAAGGAGAGGTAGTAGAGGGTGAGGTGGGTTGGGATTGGGTGGGGGCCAAAGTTGAGAGGTGCTATTGGGCCTCTATGTGCATGGCGGAGTGGTAGGAGGGAACTGTACTAGAGGTGATGCTATTGAAACCACAAGTTAATGTAAGGCGAAAGGGGTGACTGTAGAAAATTATGGTACATGAGCTTTGCCATGAGCTTCTCTAGGTAAATGGCATGGAAATGGATTTGCTACTACAGCAACTAGTCTTGTTCAAAAGTGATCTGGATGTGGACTCCTTCTAGTTAAAGTTTGTACCAAGACTTGGCACTTAGGAGGGCATGGATTCAGTGTGAGCGTTTGAGGGAGGGTGCTGCAGATTGAGTCAAGTGGGCTTGGAGTTGGGCAATACTAGCCAATTTCATGATATTGAAGGTGGAGACGAAGGTGTTTTTAGAGAGCCGATCATCTGGATGGGGATCACTTCCTCCTTGATTCTTGCTTGGATCATTGGAATTAGGGGATTTGATCGCTAGGTTCTAGCACGGTTCTTAACACCTTTGGCCTTTAGCTAGAGGCGATGAATACTTTGTCAGTGCTTTGAGGCAAGGCATGGGTCTACTTAATCCTGATTGGGGCAAGGAATGTTAGCCTTCTTCATCTTTCAAACCACTCGAGCCCTTTCTTCCATTGGGATGTGTTGTCAAAGAAGGTCAAAATTTTCCTTCCAGTCTGGTTTGTGTCAATGGTTTAGGTCCAGCAATGCTTATTGAAGTAGCTAGATCCACTCCTCCACTTCCACATTCCGTTGCTAGGTTACAACACAACCACGATGACATGTTTACCTTTGCTAGTGGGCAATGGGTGCTTGGCCTCATCTTCCAGGTCAATTGGGTGGACAATTGGAAAGGATTGAGAGTGTGGGAAGTCTAGTCCAATGTAAAGGGTGACAAGTTTGAACTTGGTCACCAAGCTTGATGTGGAGTGGGAGTGAGAGGGAGCGGAACTAGCAAGGGCGCTATTGACTTATTGTGATAGAGGAGGTGAAGGGGGCTGAGATTGGTGGGTGAGTAGGAGAAGGGTGTGGGCATTGGAGTTTGGCTCATCTAGCTTGTTGAGCAGAGGTAGGAGCTAGGAGCAAAAGTTGAGCATGGTAGCTAGAAGTTCTCAATGGAGCTTTTCTTATCACTCCAGTAATTCCGCTTCATAGTCACACTAGAGTTCCTCAATGATCTCTAGGTCGAATTCGAGATAGGCCTGAGGCTAATGGCTTGATTGGCATGAAGTAGGCACTTCAAAAAAATCCCTATACTCCTCAAGTAGAGTTTTCAAAGCAAGATGCTCTGTTGAACTCTTGGATTGATATACATACATACATACATACATTATTACACACACACACACACACACACACACACACACACACACACACACACACACACACACACACACACACACACACACACACACACACACACACACACACACACACACACACACACACACACACACACACACACACACACACACACACACACACACACACACACACACACACACACACACACACACACACACACACACACACACACACACACACACACACACACACACACACACACACACACACACACACACACACACACACACACACACACACACACACACACATGGACTAAAAAATTTAAATTAAAAAAATGCCAGCTATGCATGTTGGCATGCCTCCACTATTTGGGGATGCTCCTGGAAGGTGTTGTTCTTTTGCTAGAATTGCTAAGAGAGGGTTGTATTGGCTTGCTTGAGCACTCCATTTGCACCACTAGGTCCTACTATTGTTGTTGTTCCTGGTCAAGAATCCAATGATGAAGTTTAAAGATTTGTGGGCCATCTTCAATTCAAGGGGGATGATGTGACGAGCTCATGGGACAAGTTGATGGTGAGGGGAGTGGCTGTAGGGGAGGTGCTGTCTAGATTGGTGAGGGTAGAAGTGGTAACAAGAACTTGGTGTCATTGGTGGTCTTCTCCAGGCTAAGCTAGATTTCTTGGGGGACCGGGGTTGTTGGGGTTCTTGTGTTGGTGGGTCTTGCTCGAGGGTGAGGTGCTTGGTAGTGGGGCTGGGTGGTTGATCATTATTTTTGAGAACTTGGTCTTCACCACTTTGTAAGGCAAGTTGCTTCTCATGCTTGAGCACCTAGATGCTCTCCCTAGTATCCTTGGTGATGTTGGGGGTGGTGCATGGCGCTTGACTCCAGATGAAACCGAGAAACTTCTACTGCCTTGGAAGAAAGTGGGTGGGCAGGGTTAACAAGGGAAAGTGCGAGAAAGATAAGGATGAAGTGTTGGAAACACATCACCTTGATGGTTTTGATGATAGAGTGCCTACTGGAGAGGCATTTGGCCTCCATGGCAATGTGGTCCAAGAGAACATGCACCCAAGCAGTGGCAGCTTTGTGGGCATATAGGATGGCCTACAAAATAGCCATATGACACACAGACCCCATTCAAATTAACTTACAGAACCAAAGTGATTCTACTAGTAGAGTTCTTTATTCCAAGATTGAGAGTAGCAGTCTAAGAGAGATGGGAGGGCAAGCAAGAATGGACAAATTGGTTGCTAGATCTAGAATGCCTATCCGAGACTCATCTCATTGCAACCCATGCTCTAATCTGTAAAAAGGCATGACACAAGAGTTGGTTTGAAAAACACATCAAACAATGAGACTTTGGGCAATGAGACTTAGTCTTGCTGTACTCTGTTAAGTGACACAAGAAAAGGATGAAGTTAGGGGGATTTTCAAGGTTCGCAATATCAGTAGAATGAGCAATGTGGAAACCCAAATCCTAGAGGGGGAGGGCATATGATTTTTTAACGGAAGTTACATAAAAAAGTATTACCCTCCATCACATCCACTTCATGAACCTCCAATGATAGAACCACCAATGAATGTGAGGGTTGCAACCATCATTGAACTAGAGGAGGAGGATGAGGAAGCATTAGCACCAACATACTTGCAAATAATTGTGACTGCTCAAAAGGCACACACTTTGGATGCACTAATTGATGAAGGAGCTAACTCAAATATCTTAACGTATAAGCACTAGACCACCATGGGTCAACCCCAATTACAACCAACCAATGCAAAACTCAGCCCATTTTTGGGGGGCAGTTCTATCCACTCTTGGGGAAATGCAAACTAATGGTTTCTATCAAGATTACCCATAATCTTTTATATGCTGCCTAACAAACAAAGTGTTGGTAAGGAATCATTGTTGATCCCATGTTCAAAAAACAAGTTCATTGTAATGTTGACTACGAGTCGCAACACATCCATCTTGCCATTGACAATGTTAGAATAGTAATAGCTTTAAGCAAGGGCACTACAACCATCTAGGAGTCTATAGTGCCATCAGTAGTTAAACCCAGTGACAACCTTAAGGAGGGGGTAGTGCACAAGGACATACTTCCATGGCAAAGATCCACTAGCATCTAGAAACCACACCCAAAGCTACAAACCAAACACTCAAGTGGGTCACCAAGCATAGATCATAGTCTCACAAACACCAATCATTTGGAACTCCACACTCTAGACCTAAATGGAGGAGTTGGTGCTTTTATAATTCACACATGCCTAGGCCGCACACTAGGTCCCAAAATCCCTATTGCGAGCACAAGGTTACTATGAAGGTAACACCTTAGTGTGGGTACCTAAACTCTCAAGTTCCAGGTATGATCTTCAATCTCATACTCCAAAAAATAAGGCCCAGAAACATCAATCAAAACAGGGGAAGAGAAAAACCAAAAGGAAAGATGCTCAATCCATAAGTGCTCCAATTGTCTATTGACCGAAAGCTCAACCAAGAGTTAATGAGCAACCACTCAAGAATGAGCTCTCATCTAAGGACTTTGATGTGTCATTACTGCAAAAACCGATGATAAAGTGTCAACTAAACTTCAAACTTATCACACCAAGCTTGCCCCACCCAACTAAACTTCAAACTTGTCATACCAAGCTTGCCCCACCAATGAGAATCCCAAAGTGGAAGTACCATGGTATCAACTTGTCTAGTCCAACTAAACCAAAGCCACCAATAGGCCTTAGGCCATTGCAGCAACGATGATCCATTCTTGAAGTGTATTTCAACATGGCCATGGATATAGAGGATGACTTAGTAACATGCAACCAATAGTTAGACTCAACTTTCACATTGTTTGGTAGAAGTTATGAACATTTGGACCTAGGCCTACTTGATGAACCCATAGAAAACGAGGTACGTTCCTTGCCATGTTATTGGGAAGAATACAAATTCATATTCACTAAGGCCTCCACAATTTTGGAAGAGATAATTGCTAATGAGATCTCATGAGAAAAGGCCTTAAGCCAATGCTTAATCACCTCTTACAAGAAGAGGAAAATTCCCATGACGCCACAGGAACTTGCAAAGCTCTAATGATTAGTTGAGTTTGAGTCCACTTTCTTACGCAAGTGGCATACTCTGCACATTCAATGGGCTCAAGAAGGTTATGAAATTATGACCAATGCGGAGCAATCACATGCAATTAAGACTTCTGAGTATGACCCAATGTATGTAGCCCCAATCTCATTTAGGGTATTAGCCATGACAAGAAATCAGCCTTTAGATGATAATATCATGCTATATCCATACTTGGATAGAATCCTAACCAAGAAGAAACTCCACATTGCAAGTCAAATCAACTCAGGTGACCTCTTGACTGACATATTGACTTGCATCACGCAAGTGGGCATTCGTCCACAAGATATGGATTGACATGCGACACTTGAGTATAATGGAAGTTTTATGACAGGCTCTTGAAACACTAAGGCACACCTAGAATGCACTAAAGACTCTTACACCTTTACTTTCACAAACCTAGGAAGGGTTTTCATCAATTCCTAGGGGGAGGAGGTAAAAGTGAAAGATGAATGAAAAATCAAAATAGGAGTTGAACTTTAAAGGAAAGAATGAGTGCTTCTTCTTCTTTTAGTAAATATGCTCCATGAAGTTCTTATGTAAAAATGTATGGATTGATTGATATATAAAATCTCATTTTATGGTTTATACCTTTCATCATCAAATACCAATATTTCTAGTCACTTTACCTTCCTTGCAAGAAATGCCCTTTAAGGAGAACTAGTTGTGAGCTATTGTGTGATGATAGAAATACAAATGGTAGGGCAATAGGATAAATCCAACAAGCTCTTCTTAAGATACGGCTTAGCCATGGAGATATGCACGTTCAACAAATTGAAATACTATAGCATCCACAATATGTGGAGGTTGGTGACATCTAAAGAGGCCATTAGGTAGATGATAGAATGATGCAATCTTGCCAAGTACCTATAGAAGGTGGGACAGGACATTGACCATAGCAAATGCACAAGTTCTTGATGACCTTCGATGCCTAGAAGAAGAGTGGCACGACAATAATCAAGAAAGGATATGCCACCAAAAGGGTAAAAGTTGCACATAGCCCAGAAATTGTGGAGAAGAGAAGAGGCTAAAAAGAGACATCTATGGGATGCTAGGGATGGACAAAAAGAAAGTCTACATAAATGATGGAATTATCTTGGTTGACATCCTCGATCCCACCATCTGATTGCAAGCAAAAATGGTCCATACCTTCTTCTCAACCCAAATATACAATGCCCTCATGAATTGAATAGGAGTGCCATTGCTTAAGAGCCTTGTAGCAAACACATTGGACAAGGTAAACTGGAATGCCTATGTGCGAAAAACAATCCAAGTATGGGGAAAGGTACTAGCAACAATGCCAAGCGTAGTAGGGGGGATTCTTTGGCTCTACCATAATAGATTCAGAAAGGAAAAAACCAACACCCAAGGCATCAACCATAGGGTTTGGAAGGGTACTCACATCTATAACTTAGGAAGCTCTAGGGGAGGTGGAAGGAGAAGAAGTAGTAGAGGAAACTCTAGAACCATTGCTGATCCAAGAGGAGCATCGCTCCCCCACTCTAATCAGCCCACATATTACATGCTCAACAAGAAGAGAAAGGGGAGGACAAGTTCAATAGGGATTAGCATGACAAAGTAGAAAAAATTGCTAATGAGAAAGAGGCTAACCAACCCACTCAGTAGTAAGGGACCTCAAGCAAATGGATAGTCAATAAGTAGCAAGGCTCAGAGCTATCAAGCCAAGGGGAAAGAAGGAAGATCACACTAAAAATCCCCATCAAGAGAGCCTAGTCCACCTTAGAAGAACATAGAGAACTGTAGAGGGTGGAAGAAGAGTCTAAGAGGCTTGAAGAGGAGTGCAAAAAGAAACAAGAGGAAGAGGAATAAATATTGAGACAACAAGAAGGGGAACATATAGCGATGGCTATTAGGAGATTAGTGGAGCAATCCTCCTGATCTTAGGAATTAGCAATGATGAGCCCCACTTAGGAAGATATGCTAGGCATGAGTGCTGTAGTAGAAGAGGCAAGACAAAGGCTTGTGGTGGCGAAAGGCAATGGAAAGGCCCCATTATACAAAATCTTACTTGTCATGGTCACCTTGACAGTGCAAGGAACCATTGAAGGGGCAATCAATGAAAGCAACATCATGGATTGTGTGCAATATTTAGTAAGCAAAGTGCAAGAACTTGTACTTGCACCTAGCGACGGAGCCCTTCTTGTTGTAGGAATGAAAAGGCCAATAGCAGGTGATGCCGAATCATGCCAAGGGCCAAAGGTACCTTGTTTGGAAGTATCAACTACTTCAGTGTCCTCAGCCATACATAACATTGAAGAATACAATGAGTTGGTAAAAGAAATTCAAGATGACTGAAGAGAAAAAGATTGCACTTGTTTGTAGAGTTGAAAAAAGAAAAGAATGCCTTTGCAACCTATAGGATTAAAAAAATGAGGGTAATGATGACCATCATAAATAGGGAGATGATTGCATTAAAAGAGGCCTTAAAGGAAAGGCAAGGTGAAGAAAGCCTTAAAGTTTTGTATGATGAAGAAAGAGACAGCTGTATGGCTCTAGAGGAGATGTGTGCCTTCAACTCCAGGGAAAATAGATGCCTAGAGCTGAAAAACAAGGAGTTGAAGAAGCAAAGAGAGGAGGCAAGGAAAGAGATGCATGTGGCAAAAACACAAAATTACGAGGAGGTCACGAAGAAGTTGGTAGAGCTGTATAATCAAATTCAAGTAGCTCTCCATGAATAGACAATCCTAAAGGAACAAGTATAGCACCAAAATTAGGAAAAAGAACAAAAGAACAAATGCATGTATTGTGATAGGAGTAGGAGCAAGTAGTCACCACTCCAGAGCCCAGTACCAGAATCAAGGGGCTGGAGAAGATGAAAGAGAAAGTAGAGGAATGGGTATCCAATAATGAGGATAGAATCAAAGACTTAGCTTACCGGCTAGCCCATTCAGAGAGAGAATGCCTCATGGTAGAAAGCAAAGTTGCAGCTGTAGGGATGGGGATGTTGGCGCAACAAAGAGCTTTTTTAAGCACAGTGTTGAATGTAACATAGTTAAGAGAAGAAGAGACCCTCGAGGAAGTTAGAACTGGCACAAGGAGAGCATTGCAACATGGACTCCATGCTAAGGCATCCAAACTTAGCACTGCTAAGGCATCCAAACTTAGCACCAACTTAGGAGTGGAGGAGCAACAAGTCCATTTGATCTCAGCTAGATTAACCACGCAAGAACTCGACTTGCTAGGGTTTGGGGAGCTAGAGCAGTGAGCACAACCTCTCCCATAAGAGCCAACAAAGCCAATCATCCATGAGGAAGGGCCTGACTTTGAGCAAGACTAGGTGGAGGAAGAACAACTACACAGGAACTACGCTCCCCTCTGCAACTACTTGCACAATTAGAAGAGCAAGGGGAGAAAACCATACCGCCCAAAAGAATGATGGAGATGAGGCATAGAAAGAGAGAGAAGATAGAACTAGCATGCATGAAGCTTCAGGATAGACCACTTCAAGTTTCATATGTGGCTATCCCTCAAGGAGAGGAGTCTGCCCCTGTAAATTGGGACCAAGAACTTGTAGTGTGGGGCAATGGGAAAATCTCGGCCACCCATTCAAATTTTCATTCACCTTCCCTCGAAGGATGAATAGGGTACTATCTCCAAGGATGGTAGAGGACATAATAAAGCTCTCAACGAGGTTAGGAAGGAGATGGCTAGAGGAAAGAATGAGACACCCCTTAAGGTGGTAGCAAGAGCCTGTAGATTATTGGGAAGACAAGGTGATGGAGGTGCTCAGAGGATGGAAGGATATGAGGATCAACCTAAGTGGCATAGAAATATATGGGACTCTAACTTAGAGCCTTGGATGACTTTATGTAGCACCCTACCACACGAGAGGGATGATCCTACATACATGCCCTACCCACCATGGAGGATTGACTACGAGGTGCATGTCAGGCATGACTTCCCTTTGATCTACAATGTGAATGCCTCAACTCCTGAATAATGCTTGACTTTCACTGAAAGAGTCCTTTTTCCATCAACAGTAGCAAGTTTCCTAAAAAACTTCTCCTCATGTCCAGATCCTTCTTTCATTACCACTTATAACTATCTTGACCTTTTGCAAACACTACTAAAACAAAAAACTACTGCACAGGAAAAGTGGTTACCACCCCTCATTTTTTATATTAATGCAAAAATAGATAGTTGTGCAATGGTTTGCCTCATCATGAAAGCCACCCTCTTGCTAGCAGTTTGTTTAAGCCTATTAGAGGATATGAGTGATAGTAGGTTTACTAGGTGTAACCACCTGATTTTGTCATCTACACCCCTCAATGTAATAGCTAACTTGAAGGGCTATATACAAAGTAGAGCCTTCCTAAGCAAATCCCTTAAGTCTTCATGCAGCTTGGCCCTTGCTCATGAATAGGATGCCACTTAATGTTTTGTAATTCCTTAAAAAAAAAACAAAGAGGAACAAGAAAAATAAAAAGAAAAGAAAAGGACAAGGAAAAGAAAAAGAAGAGAAAAATAAAAAGAAAAGAAAGAAAGGAAGAGAAAGAAGTGGAAAATAAAAGTAACACAAATATAGTCTATCCATTTGTACTCTATGAGCATCACAATCATTGCATCTAGGGACCACCCTAGCCCTCCCCCACTTCACAACTTAGGGTACATCAAGGGCACGATGTGATTGATAGACCTGTCTCCCTAAGTCACTCACAACACCTTCCTTTAGAAAAATTGGGTCCTCAAGTGTGGGAAAACACCTTAGGCTTGTGACCATCTTCTAGTTCCACCATCACTTACATAGTGCATTGCATGGTAAGGTAGACACAACCCCCTAACAAGTACACTTTTTTTCTTTTTAGGAATACTGTACAATGGTGTGACAAGCCAATGCCTATGGAGGCCTTCTCCAACTAATCATCTATCTTTGCCACCTCGGCAACCTCCCAAACTCACTTAATAGAGCATTCCCAACATGATCCACCTCTCCAAAGGCCCCAAAAACCATTCCATACCAACCCTCAATAATTTTTGATTGTACCATTAAGTGCCATAGGATGGCGCTCAGCTAGGAGGGGATAATGGTAACCCTCGGAAGGCCAAGACATGGAAAAATTCAAAAAAATCAACAGTGGAAGATAGTCCTAAGGTAAGAGGAGGATGGAGGACAAATGCACAATCAAAAAAATCTAAAGACATGAAGCATAGAAAAAATTATAAAATGTAGAAGGAAGCACACAAGGATAAGCGCACATTAATATTTCAACAAGAAGGATGCTAGTCACATTGTAGTTCATTTTGTAAAAGAGCCCTTGGCTCTCTCCCATGCAAGTTGTAAAGAATAAGAGGCACAAGCTAAGATCAATGCTAATAGGAAGGAGGACGAAAGAGAATAGTGGAATGGACAAGACCAAAAAGGGGATAGCCACCCAAGGAGGTGATAGGGCATGTATAAATGCCAAAAAGTGAATGAACAAGCTCATTCTTGTGTGTAGCCAAACTTGTTCTCTTCTTGCATCTTGCTCTTGTTTCCTTCTTGTGCATGAGAGAGGGAGTGAGAGAGAGTATGTGTGTATGTGTAAAGAGAGTGAGGGACCATGGAGAAGCTCTTTTTTTCCTCTCTTCATCTTTATCTTCTTCTCCTCTCCTTTCTTACTTTCATGGCTATGGAAGTCAGAGGTTGGAGCTTGGAGATGGAGCTTGTTTGAGAGTGCATCTTGAATCATGGACTATTGATGGATTCATTGGAGGAGGCACTTGATTGGATTCAAAGATAAGCTCACTACATTTGTGTGTGGAAGAGTGCACACAGTTATGGAGAGGTAGCCATAGCTCTTAGCTTGAAACACTTGAAACAATAAGCAGTCCATGGGTCTTGGCAATTTGCTCACAAGAGCCACAACAAGCGCCAACTAATCTTAAATAACTTAGAGAATTTCTTGGCCATGTGAATTACTATAGGTGGTTTGTTGTACATTTTGTAAATAAGACAATCTCCCTTCATGAGCTTCTCAAGAAAGATGCATAGTTCATTTGGACAAATGAGTGTGAAGAAGCTTTCAAAACCCTAAAGTAGTACTTGATTGAAGCACCTATCTTAAAATCTCTTGATTGGACGAAGGAATTTTATGTGCACACTGATAAATCAATTGAAGGGCTAGGTACTGTCCTCTATAAAAAAAGGTACCTTAAAGTTGGACCAATCCATTTATTATGTAAGCCAAAAAGTCACTAATAGGGAGTGGAACAATACAATTATAGAGTTTGAGTGCTCAATGATGATATTTGCCTTGGAAAAGTTTCAACATTACCACCTATCAGTGCTATGTGGATCATGAGGCTTTTTCCTTCTTTGATGAACAAGGAAGAAGTGAGATGACAAATAATGAGGTGGTTCCTTTTTTTCTATGAGTTTGATTTTGAAGTGGTTACCAAACCTGGTCACTCTCATGTCCTATCTAATCACAAATCCTTCAGAGTGAAGAAGAGGAACATGATGATCTAGACCTTATTTACATTGCTCTATTTCTAGTGGAGACTTTAACCCCATGGTATATTGACATTGCCAACCTCTTGGCCACAAGGTAGTACCCTCCTAACATCTCTAATAGAGAGAAAAAGAATCTTCTATTGGAATTAGCCGCCTACACCCCTAAAGACAAAGATAAAGTACTATATAGATGTGTAGCAAGAGATGAGATTACAATCATCTTGAAGGCATGCTATGATGAGCCAAGTGCTAGATATTTCATGAGAGAAGCGATGGCCAGGAAAGCTCTGCTTATAGGATACTGGTGGCTAACTCTCTAGAAATATGCCTATGATTATTATAAGTGCTGTAATGCTTATCAATGAATGGAAAGTGCACCAAAACTAGTGCCATGCCATTGTAGCCAGTCCTTCCCTTGAAGCCATTTGAGAAATAGAGCATCAATTTTGTGGGACCAATTGATCCTCCAACCAAAAGGAAGTGGAATAGATACATTCTAATCTATATAGACTATTTGAAAAATTGGTGTGAAGCTAAAGCTCTCAAGAGAGATGATAGCAAACAATATGGATATGTTCCAATAGAGAACATTATCGGCCACTTTGGTAGTCCCTTTGAGCTAGTGAGTCATGGCATTCACTTTCTACATAAGATCACAGAGAGGCCAACATAGATCTACAAGATCCTCCCTTGCAAGTCTATATTGTAGTACCCCAAAACCAATGGCCAAGTCAAAGTCACCAATTGTATCCTCTATTCAATCCTAACAAGGATGATTATTATGCATCACCATGATTGGGATGATTGACTTTTCCAAAGGCTCTCTAGGCATGTAGAACCTCACATAAGGCTACAATGAGATAAACACCTTTCCAATTGGTCTATGGCAGAGATACTATTTTCCCTATTGAGCTGGAATTGTCCTCTTTGTGAGTAGCCATAACAGATTGATTAGGAGATACTGAGTTCCTATAGTGGCATCTCATGCACTTGGAATGTCTAGATAAGACTCGAAGGAGATGGCCTTACAGTGCATGGAAGCCACATAGGCTTGATACAAAGTCTACTATGATAGTTTCATCAAGTAGAAAGAATTCAAAGAAGATAAACTTGTCCTTGCATAAGTGAGTTTTACGTGTTTTCTGAGAATGAAGCTTGTTAACCTTAGCACAAGAAAAAGCGAAAAAAGTGAAAAAGTGCAAGTCGGGAGCTGAAAGAGGTAACCCAGAAGGAAATTAGACACAACGGAAGAAGCAAGAAGGAAAACAGCTGAAAGTGCAAGGGCAGACTCAAAAGAAAAGTCAAAGGCAAAAGCACATTTGTAAATGTAAGGTGCCCCTGAAACTTTTGTAAAAGAGTGCCAAGGGTAGATGGGCGATATAGAAAGAAATATAAGAATATAGGAGGACAATGGGAAAGAGGGCCTAGGTATGGCCATGTAAAAAAGGGAATGACCGCCCAAAAGGAATTAGGGTTTTGTATATAAACTCAAAAAGTGAAGGAGAAACTCATTCTTTGGTGTGTGGCAAAGTGGACTCATCTTCTTCTCCTTTTCTCTTCTCCATATCCTACTTGTGTGTGCTTGAGAAAGGGAGTGTGAGAGTGTGAGGGAGTGAGTGTGTGAGGGTGAGGGATCTTGGAGGTGAAGCTCTCCATCATCTCTTCTCTTATTCTCTTCTATTCTCTTCTCTTGTCTCGTGTGCAGCTATGGAGGATGGAGCTTGGAGGTGAAGGCTTGAGGATGCTTGAGGTCACATCTTGAATCATGGAGCTTGAGGGAGGAGGCAAATCATTCGAACATTGAGGTAAGCTCACTATACACCCCTATAGGATCGAAGGCGCATCGACTAGGTGAGAGATAGCCATAGGTGTTTGCTTGAAACTCTTGAACAATAAGCAGTTCGTGGGATCTTGGCAGTTGCTTGCCTCTATATTTTGGTTCCATTGTTGCTGGGACCAACATATTCAAGCTTGAGTACTTGTGCACCTCAATTTGAGTGATGAAGTAAGGGTTTCATCCTCGAATTGGAGCTTGAGATAGGTAGGAGGTTTTGGGTTTTTAATCTTTGCAACAACTAAGTATTTTGGTTTTTTGATGATTAGGCAAGTAGGAGAAATTGTTTCAATATTTTTATTTCAATTGTTGTTGCATTTAGAGAAGGATAGGATCGAGAAATCGAAGTGGGAAGTTTAGGGTTGCTTTTGTGAAAAAGGCCCAAATAGGGCAAAAACAGGGAAGAATGGGGAAAAAGAGTGCTTAGAGGTGTTAGAATCGCATGGGGAGTGATCGAGAAGATTAAGGTTGAGTCCAACAATGGTTTTTTAAGATCCCGGGAAGCAAAGGAAGACCTCATTTTCACTTGTGGCATTGAGAGAGAGAGAGAGAGAGAGAGAGAGAGAGAGAGAGAGAGAGAGAGAGAGAGAGAGCTTGGACAACCATGGTTTCCTACGAATCAGTCAACTCCCACCAGCATTGTTAGCACATCCTAGGTATATACAAACCTTGCCTTTGGTCATAGTTGCATTCTGGAAGTCCTCGACTAGTGACTTGATCATAATCGAGTCAGAGATTTGATTTTTTGTCATTTTGGTCCCTTGGCTGATGGAATTGAACTACCTTACTAGATTCCCAGAATTGAATGCACGGACACCCTACATTGCCCGATTCTAAGAATTGGATGGCCAACAATCAAACACTCAGACTGTGACCTCGTCCAATTTTAGAAATCGGCACCCTGTTAGATTTTGGAAATTGCATCACACTCAAATCAGACTAACCCATCCTATCAGATCAGACATACCCTATCCGGTTTCGAAAATCGGACATTCCATAATTGGACATGAACATCAAACCATTCAGAATTGGATAGCTAAAATTGGGGAGGATAGCTATCAAGTAGGATGTCCGATTCCTGGAATCGAACATTGTAGAATTGGACCAGATTTTGACACATCAAAATTACTAATTTAGCGCGCTCGGGACAATGAGGAGTACAACAGGATAATTCATCGAAAGCCTTATAGGAAAATCTAACCCTAGAAATCACAACCGAACGGCCAGGAATAATGTTAACACTCATATCGACATATTCGATATGCCATAGGCTAACTAGCAAACCCCAATTTGACCTTGAACGATTTGAACGATGTAGCACACACCCTAATCACTGGCAGGAACAACTAGGAATCAAGCCTAGAGTCCCATCATGCCAAGTACGTAGACAAGAGTGCGAGAGCTGCAATTGCCACTTTGTATTCACATCCACATTTTTTTCAGTGTTGAAGTGCATTTAAGAAAAGTTGAAAGCCTTTCGCACGGTGCACGGAAGAGAGTATGCACACACACCGAGTGAGTGTAAGTTGAGGACTATTTGTAAATAATAAGAAACTTACTCAGACTTAACAATTAGAACAAATCCACCGGTAGGAGAAGACCCTAAAATGTAGCTGGGTGATTGAGAAACCCAAGTATAGGACCAAACAAGGACATGACACAGGAGTGAGACCAACAAGGACCGACGCCACTGGAGGTGTGGAGCTACCTAGCTTGATCAATCTAATCGACACCTTGGTGGAACAAGAGATTGCGAATATGGCAAAGACCAACGCAAACCATAGATGTGACAAAGAGCTTGATTTGAGGAATTTCTTCAAACATATGGTGAGCAAGTACGACTTGCAAACCCAGATAGAATACCATGGTAGGCCATTTGAGGATATCATAGTGAACCTCAAAGAGGAGAGGAGACTAGCACGAGAAGCTTTGCAAGGCATAATGGCCTACAATTAGGAATAACAAGCTAGAAGCTTGCGATGGAACATAGAAATGGGGGAGATCTAGCCTTAGCGATAGACCTTACACTGAGTGAGCTTCTTATGAAGTGACTATTGGACAACACCTCCGTAGAGCAGAGCGTAGCAACACTTGCAATCTTGTTGCTCACAAGGCTAGGAGTCAACCAGGGCTCGAAGAGCCAATAAAAAATCCTAGTCATTGCTAAGCAATTAGACAAGTACCAGCCAAACGATGATCCCTACAGCTTCATAGAATAGTTTGAGCAAGTCTGTAAGGCCAACAGCCTCATTGATCTCACCCAGAGCTTGCAGGCCTTTGGTCCATGCTAGGAAATAAGAAAAGGACTTGGTACACCAGCTTAAATGCCACAGAACGTAAGTACTTCAACCATCTTAATGACCTCTTCATTAAGAGATTCTCGGAGGTGGGGTACTCGGACAACCTGATTATACGGATCATGAATGTGAAGCAGAGAGGCAAGGAGGATATAAGGGATTATGGGACCCATGTGAGGAGTCTCTTTAAGAGAATCCTAATAAACGAATGACCCAAGGAAAGATCGGTGTCCATGGTCTTTATCAATAGACTACTATGTGAGGAACTCTACAAGGGCTTGGTAGGCAACTCAAGCTTGCAACGAGACACGCTATTTAGGGTCTTTGAAGAGGCCATTCGAGTGGATGACTACCTCAAGGAGAGGAGCTCCAAGAGCTCAAACCAAGATGAGGCTAGCTCTAGAACCTCAAAAAGCACAACCACATCTAGTGAACGGTTGGTCCCAAATAGCCAAGATAAGGGAAAGAGCACTGATCAGAACCAGGAGCTAGCAGAGATGAAGATGGAGATAGCAAGGCTACAAGAGAAATGGTGAGGAAACCAATGTGCCCACATGTCCAGTGCGTGTATTGTGGTAGAAACCACTTGCTAGAGCTGAGTGTTAGGACCCTAGGTCCTGACATTGTACTAATTGTGATAGGTTTGGTCATGATGCCATGCATTGTTGACTACCGAGATGACTCCCATACTCACAACCTTACAATCAGCCTTACCTAGGGAATAGGCCACCAAACTTTTTCAAGAGGGGAGCCCCATTGGCTCTCTCGGCAGCTAATGATGCTAAAAGAGCCATTCTTAGGATGAAAATAAATCCCATGAGCATCCCTCGACCACCTGGACCTTTCGTAACCCATCCAACGAGTGACACTCCAATCCACTATGTGGAGGAGCCGAATGACAACGAGCCCTATGTGAATCCTTATGTCTCGTATGACGAAGAGGGCAATCCAATCCTCATGGATTATTGACTAGTGTCAGTCATGGCTCTAGGAAGGGGCAGAGGCTGAGGGGGGCAGACCCAAGAACCAATTTCTTGTTGGAATTGTGGTCACCTAGGACACATCTCCTCACGCTACCCCAAACAAGACTAGGCTAATTGATCTTAGATGCCCAGAGTGTGGAGTCACTCAATTGTTTGCCAAATGCCCTATATACAAAAACCACCCTCTAGTGTAGGAAACGAGCCATCAGTACCATTGGGGCTGTTTGGAGTTGAGACATTTAATGGAGTGGACACACCTATCCCATTACATGTCATGACTCGGACACAGATGAAGCAAGTCAACATATCATTGCTGCTTGGGGACCCAGCAATTTAGACACAACCTTGATAGGAAAAAAGAGGCGTATGCAAAGGAAGAAGAGAATAGAGGCTAAGGTTACACTTAAAACGGAGGGTGCCACGACATTGCCCACAGGAAAGAAAGTCATCGACGTAGAGGCAGAGACATCCGCTCTAAGGACTGCTAAGAAGGGGAATGTTAGGGTGGGGGAGTACCCCAACCCAAAACACCAATATGAAGCCATAAATAAGGTCAAGGAGTGGGTGAAAGAGGCCCAAGAGCACCTTAAGGACGCTGAGTCCATCTTGGAAGATGAGATTGATGATCTCTCAAGCATAAGCACACCAGCTTCACCTCCATGACCAAAGTTGAAAGACGTGTTTGTACCACAAGTAGTACCGCTTAGACAGATTTTAAATGCTATGGGCCAACAAACCAGTCAATGCCATTGGCCAAGGAATGCTAGACTAAAAGAAGAGCAAGAAGCTAGCAATCTTCTCATAATTCTAGTGACCACCCTAGTGACTGTAAGCTTAGGAGATCTGCTTAGGCAGCGTTTGATGCTATGGCAAGAATTGAAGTAGTGGGTTGAAGGACCAATGGAGCAAGGGAAAGCTGATCTACATGATTGTGATACGGTACCTCAGATACCCAGTCTGACGTTGCACTCAGTGCCCAAGTACTTACACGTTAATGCTTTTTGGGAGGGGATAGAAATGCATGCAGTACTACCGGTCCTAGCACTAGGAGATGCCACATACAAAGGGATCGTGGATATGGGGACAGGAGTTAGTGTGCTTAGCCATGCAGTACTCCAGGCTTGGGGTAACCCACCTATCGAGAATGCTAGGTTTAATGTTAAATGGCTAATGGAATGAAAGTTAGGCCATTCAGAGTGTAGAAGAATTGGATGTTGAAGATCGTAGGTGTCCAATTTTTTGTGAAATTCATTGCCATGAAGGGAGTGGATTACAACATCCTATTAGACTGGCCGTGGATGCACAATGCACGAGTCATAGAAGACTAGGGCAACGGTCTGATTCTCTTAGGAAATTCAACAAAAGCGGTAAGGGTAGAGATGGATACTTGGAAGACTACACTAGTCAACTTAGATGGCATCTCAGCCATGCTAAAGGGTTATGCACAAGTTAGAAAATCGTAAAGGCCACTCACCAAGTATATCCTTTGTCTTGAGGATGAGTGAGATTGGATGCATGTGCTAGCCACAATTGATATGCCATTCTCGGATATTGAGGAGTACAAGCAAGCTGCTAAGGCAATTGGTAAGCCTAGTGACATGCCCCCATTACCAATCTGCATGTTGATGGGACCTAAAACGGGCCAGCACTGGCTCATGCACTAGCTAGACCTCTATCATGCACTCAACAACCCCACGGCCTCACGGCCAGGAGCGTGGATGACACATACATCATCTTCCTAAACATCTTGCATTTGTATCACGTCTCGTAGTCCAACTCTAACCCAATTAACACTCCTCAGAGGGAGTCCCAGCACATTGCCAAATAGCACGAAGCACAAACATAGGAGGTCCTCCCATGGCTGACTGCCGCTACCTCACTGCGACTCTCCTACACCTTGGGGATTGGCCCCTCGATGCGTTGCTAAACATATATAACACAACATCGCACATAGTTCTCTCAAGGTACCAATTGATCGTATCCAGGAATGTAACATACCTCACTTTCTTTCCCCTTAGACCCAACGCCTAGTCTACAGCTTGGGATAACCTTACTCACTCAACGTTGGTCATGTCTCTAGAAAGCAATTGCCATGCATCCAGGAGGTATTGTCTGATACTTTTTAAGTTTCTTTATGATTTATGCAAATTGTGAATGTCCATGTGCTCAAGCAATTAAGAAAATCAGCATTGGTGCACCTGTGGAAAACATTTCTTTCAATCATTTTGACTATCGCTCGTATATGCGGCATTGCATAAACCTAGCACCGAGAAACCCTCGTGCTACTAGGTTCTTAATTTTTAATTATCGACCAACCTAAATTGTATGCATAAAAAACCAACAAGCTTTTCATCATTTCATTTAGCATTTAAACACCTTTTATACACTCTACCCCCTCACCCGTTTAGGTTGTGCATGGTGCATAGGTTTAGGGTTCATTTTCCACATTTTTATTGTATGAAAAGCAAAAAAACTCATTAAAACATAGAGGTAGGGCTAAACTGAGGCTAAACATGAAAAGCAAAAAAACTCATTAAAACATAGAGGTAGGGCTAAACTGAGGCTAAACCTCATACTTCAAACCCCCCATACATCCACAAACATGGTTCTTATTTTTCCTTAATTTTCGACACTCAAAATCCATTTTTCCCCTATTTTTCTCTATTTTTTCTATTTTTCTTGTATTTTTTGCAATATTAAATAACTGCAAATACAAAATGAGTTACGGGCTGTGGCCCTTAGGTTCATTTGCAGCAAAAACATAAGTTTAGTTGGTGTGTCTTATTATATTTTCCATTTATATCTAAAAAACACCCAATTTCCCCTTGTTTTTCATATTTTTCATGTTTTATTTCACTATTTCCAGCCATACAACAAATGAATTTCTAAATTTTTTTTGATAAACTGATAGAAACCATCACAAACATCATTGTATTTAAATATCAGCCCATAGGAACAAATTTCCATGAAGCAAATTGCATAAAAACACAATTTTTCTTTATGAAAAGTATATTACCGTCTTTTGCGGGTTTTTATTTGACATGCCTCATGACTGATTTCCAGCCATCATTTCAGTCCGGAATCAGCAATTTATCTTCATCCTGCATCGCGGAGCAATCCCCCTTCGATTGGGCAAGCATCTGTCAATTCTTCTTCATCTTCTTCTCTTCCCACATGAATCTGCCCTTAGAGGAGAGAGAGGGAGGAGAGAGAAAGAATGATTTTCTCTCTCTCTCTCTCTCTCTACAGTCCACCATTCTGCGCGCGAAGGACGGCGATACGAGGCCGAGAGAACAGGGATTTCAGCCCTGGTTTTAGATGGTATGGGTGTATTTCAGTGCCCTAAGGCTCTCCATCTCTCCACGTCGCCCTGCGCCCCCCTCCATGTTTTTTTTTCAGCCGCAAAAAAAACGCCCCCCCCAGTTCGCGTTGAATTTGGGGCCCAAAAGGGCCCCCAAAGGGTGGCACCCTTTCATTTCTCCCTTGACCGGCCGGTTTTTGGCCTATCTCTAGTGTCCGGCGTCCGTTTTACAGTCCAAAATTTTCTGTGAGCTCGTCTTGAGGTCCCGCACTGGCTGCCAATTCCTGTGACTCGTACTGGCACACAGAAAAATTACTAAAAATTTGAAAGTGTTGTACGGGCGTCCTTAGAGCACTTTGACGCTTAAAATTGTCCTAGATCGAGCCGCCGCCTTCGATGTTGAATATTTTGCCCTTGATATTCGTAATTTTTAGCTATTTTTAAGCACTTCTCGGCACCAAATTTCCGCTCTCATTGGCGACCACGGGATAGGGCGACTCAGCCCGTCGAACCCCACAATATATCTGCACAAAACAACCAAAGGAAGTATCAAGCTGATACAAAATAGATACATATTAAACACATCATAATGCTCACCCTACCCCCTGACAAAACCAAGACATGACATCCACAAGGAGTAGGCCTAGCATAATCTGATAAAAGGATTGCAGCTAGTCACTAACCAACCGCTCCAACACGGCCAAACTAAAAAGAACTGTCAAAGAGGTTGCCCTAAGTGGTGGTCTGAAGCTACCTACCTAACTAAGGACAACACAACTAGGAGCTCCTACTAGGCGAGGACTCCTATAGCCTGATCAAGAAGTATTTTCTTTTAGCACATTTTTTCTTTTAGGATTTTTATTTTATTGACATACTCGGGCATGTAAAAAGGAGGGAGCTGAGCGTAGTGACCCAAGGAGAACAGGGCATCGGCCTCAGGACCTGTCTCGGTACCCAAGAACCTACCAAGCCCTCGCAAGGAGACACTTAATCCTTTTCTGACGCTCACTTTTATTTTCGCTCCAACCTTCCTGAATTTCTTCTTTTCTAGCAAGATGCCACCCCTAGGAAGACAAGGCATCGGCCCCGGGTCTGATTCGTCCGCAGGAACCTACCAGGCCTTCACAAGGCGATGATCAACGGCTTATAAATTTTTCTTTCTTTTCTTTTCTTCTAGGGTTTAGAACCCCTTTTTACACACCTTTGTATATATTTATTGTCTTTAAGATATTCAGGGTTTCTTTTCCTTTATCCTCATTTTTCATTTTTCGACAGGCTTCTCGAACTGCCTCACAACTAACAAGAACTCCTAGAACGGCTGCCTAGCAGGCTAGCAGAACAGGGTCACTAGGACTCCCTTCTAAAACAGGTCTTTTGGTGCTTAGCAATGTCTTTACAGGAGGCAACAACTACTGAGACCTCCCTCAAACATACTGAACCTAATCCTGGGTACTTCATGCCTTGGACGCCGGTCCCCAATAAGAAACGAAAAACCCCTTAACAAGTACACAAACACATAGAGGATAAAAACCACAGTACTCATAAAGGAAAGATATCACCTGGATAGGGCCACAAGAAGCTTCCATGCAACAAAAGGCTCCTTCCAAGCTCTTCTTCAAACCTGTCTAGCACAGAACTCAAATAAGAAACCATTAACTGCACCTGCACTAAACAGACAACTAGTCCTCTTGGCCTAATGAAATAAAACACTTCACTACAAAACTTGATCGGCCCTCTTGGCCTAACGAGATCAAACAGAATAACACCTACACATCCTTCCCTGGAATAGCACATATATACAATAATAGGTTCCTTTCCAAGGAGGAAAAACAGGCTCGTAGCCCTAAACTAAATGCATAAGGTTATGACCCATCCCTCCTGCATATATAGCAAGAGGCGTATGCATAATATGTTGTCTAATTAACCCATGGGTCCCAGATAATAACGGTAGATTGGTCTCGGCTACTTTTTGCATCACCCATATCAACCATCGTCTGCCATATATTGCATGTTCGGATAACATACCCCACAAGCGACCGGGTCTTGTTTCATCATTGATCACAATATCCAGACTAGGACCACAATTAAAGAAGAGGTCTTCTTCATAAGCAAGAACTGATTCCAGTAACATGGAATCAGCTGAAAAGACACTCTCTCAAACTCCTCAAGTAGGGTCATCGCAGTCCGATGATACATACAAAGAATGGGATTCCGCACTGTGTATGTCCCATCTAGCTGATTCAGGATCAACTGGGAATCCCCTTTTACTAACAACCGACGAATACCACCTTGTTTGGCAATATGCAGTCCCATAATCAAGGCTTTATACTCCGCCATATTGTTAGTAAATCCTACCCCGAGATAAGCAGCTAACTTCATCGTAACTCTTCGTCGGGGACCTCGGATTACTACTCCAACACTCCCTTTTTTATTAGGGCCCCTGGATGCTCCATCAAAATATAATGTGTATGTCCACAATGGGTTTACACAGCTCGCCATCACAAACTCCTCTATTCATAATTATGATAATCGAAGTTTAGCATATTGAGAGGATGAACTGGCGGCTCCATCCCACCTTCTTCATTAAACTCAACAGGGATACTCGTCAACAGTCGTAAACAGTGATGGCAGAAGACTTTAATCTCCCACACAAAGGTTCCGTCTTCTTGCTCAATCACCTTTTATCCTTTGCTCCACCAGATGAGTTTCCCCTGATGGTATCTTTGCTCCAGATATGGGTGCTCCAAATAAGGGATTAACCAACCCATCAACCAGCTTTAAGCTCTTTTCCACAGGTCTCAGATCATCCCCAGCATATGGACCTACAATGCATTTTCTTTGTATTAGCATACTTAGAAATAATAAGGTTTAATCTTATTAAGATTAACCTTATTTTTAAACTCTACTCCCTCTAGATCAGCTAATAGGGCTGTAGACCTATTCTTCCCTAATCTAACAATCTTGTAGGGGCCATCCCATTTAGGTTCCAGCTTCCCTGGAAACAACTCCCTACGTGCATCATAATACAAAACCAGTTGTCCTTTCTTAAAGGTATACTTCTTCGCTTTTAGGTCATGCAACTATTTCATGCAACGTTCTTAATGTAATAGACTTTGCAACTTAATTTCATCTAGGTGTGCTAAGGTCGTAAATCGCTCCAATAGGGCGTCTTCACTACCCAAAGAATGGTTTATTGCGAATCTAATGGTCGGTAACTCAATTTCTAAGGGTAAAACGCACTCCTCACCATAAACTAGTTTGAACGGCGTGTGGCCAGTGGCTTGCTTGAATGTGGTATTATATGCCCATACTGCCACATATAGCTTCTTGTCCCAGTCTCGTTTCTTTTCAGATACGACTTTCGATAGGATACCCACAAGCTGCTTGTTGGTACTTTCAACTTGCCCATTCGCTTGCGGATTATAAGGGGTCGTTTTATTGTGCTTGATTTGCCAAGCCTCAGTCAAGCTTTTGATCACCTTATTCAGGAAATGGGTTCCACAGTCCGATGCTAATTCTTTCGGGGGACCAAAACGGCATATTATCTGCTCTAAAAGGAAACTAGCAGTTTCTTTAGCATCATCTTTCCTTGTTGCACGTGCTTCTGACCACTTTATGAAGTAGTCAGTTGCTACAATAATATACCTCTTTTGTGTAGTCGACGATACGGAGTAATAGGACCCACAAAGTCTATTCCCCACTTCTCAAATGGAAGTATCGCCATAATAGGGGTGAGTGGTCTTTTCCTATTCTCTCGACTATCATGTCGTTGACAAATATCGCATCTCTTAACATACACAAACGCATCCTGGAAGATGGCAGGCCACCAGTAACCTGCTCTTAAAGCCTTTTGTGCTGTAAGCCATCCAGCAAAATGGCCTCTGCAAGCGGAATCATGGCACTCTTCCAAAATGAATGGCACCTCGTCAGGCATCACACATCGGCGATAGATATCATCAACCCCTTGCCGATATAATGTACCTGCGATCAAGGCAAACTTTAATGCCTGCTGCTTAATTTTCCTTCTCTCAGCTTTAGATAGTTCGGATCCAGCCTCTCCTGTCGATAAATAATACGTTATTGCAGCATACCAGGAGGGAATAGACGCCGTATCTATCTTAAATAACGACTCCATGTCACTACCTTCAGCCACAGATTCTTTCGGCTCCCCAAAGTCCACAAGACATTCCACAATACCCTGTAACCTTGGTGGCTTACTCCTGATCTCATAATCAAACTCCTGCAAAGTGATTAACCACTTCGCTAGACGATCAGGTGGCTGCATAATCGAAGCCCCTCTGTCTTCGTATAAAGCACAACCTTCTCATAGAGGATATAGTGCCCTGAATTTCTTGGTCCCAAAGACCATCGCCAGACACAACTTCTCCATGTAGGTGTAATTGATCTCTGAAATGCCCAATTTCCGACTAGCAAAGGCTATCGGATGATACCACTTTTCCTCCTAGATTTGGGCTAAACAGCAGCTAATACTATGCATGGTGGCTGTGCTGAAAATATATAAAACACCTCACCTCTTTTAGGTGCTTTTAAAACGGGAGCTTTTACTAGCTCCTGCTTCACATCCTCGAATGCTACCTTACAAGGGTCGCTCCATACAAACAAACAGCTAAAGGATAATAGATTTGTAAGCGGCAACGTTCTTTCTGCCAAGGCGTTTATGAATCTAGGGTAATAACCAACCGAAGGCAGAAAACTATGAACTTCTTTCGGAGTGCGTGGTGGACCCATGGCAACTATGACTTTGACCTTCTCGGGATCTGTCGCAATTCCTACCGAACTAACCACATGGCCCAGCAAGAGCCCATAAGGTACACCAAAAACACACTTCCGTGGGTTTAGAGCGATACAAAATTGTCTGCAGCGCTCAAAGCACTTTCTTAAAATGATCAACTGCCTTTCTCTCACGGTGGTGGCCCCTAAGTCATCAATAAACACCTTCAACTCTTCAGGGGATATGTCACCGAATGTCTTATCTGTTGTTCGTTGCCACGAACCAGGCGCATTGCATAAACCAAAGGCCATCACATGGTACGCAAAAGTACCAAAGACAGTGATAAAACTTGTTTTCAACTTGTCCTCTTCTGCAATTGCCATCTGGTTATATCCTGCAAAGCAATCCATAAACGAATATATCTCCCTACCCGCTAATTGATCCAAAATCTGGTTAATGAATAGCAACGGGTAGTAATCCTTAACTGTCTGCTTATTCAGCTCTCTAAAATCTACACATAATCGGATTTGATTATTTTTCTTCTTTCTGATCACAACTGGTGAACACCATTCCGTGTGTTGCACAGTAAAAATCAAACCCGCTTTCCTCAGCTTCTGTAACTCTTCAAACAACCCATCCCTCAATTCAAAAGGCATACGCCTTACCTTCTGGCGCACAGGGCGGCTTCCTTCTTTTACAGGAATAGTATGAACAGCCAGGCTGGGAGGAATGCCTCTCAGCTCATCATAACTCCAAGCAAAGATGTCGCGGAATTCTTGAATTAGGGACACACACATAGTCCTCCCTTTCTGCTGAACTGAGCATAGAACCTAATTTAATTGGCCGCGAATCATTTGGCATGTCAAGGTCTAGCTCGATAACATCTGCATCTCTTATACGAACTTGGGCCTCTATCGGCTCGTTCAAAGTGATCTGATAGATGTCTTCCGTGGTGGATCCCTCTTTGGACTCATCACTCGATGACGTCTCACTGGCAGATAAATCCTCTAATGTCTCCAATTTTGTGGAAGATAGAGGAGCTCTCTCACTCTGCGGGGACTCAGGATAGGCATCAATCACCACGCACTGAGCACCTCTGTCGAATATCAGTCGACCGACGGGTATATCCACTTGGCAGTCCACTTGCAAGATCCAAGGTCGTCCAAGTAATACTTGGTAACTTGGACGCCCTGCAAAACGAATCACCCTAAAGTCCAACAGGCATTCTACATTTGCAACAGTGACATGGACCTTAGTAATGCAGCCTTCCGGCTGTCTCAAACTATCATCCGCCATTCTGAGAATTGTGGAGGTATCTTTCTGGATCGCAAGACCCAACCTTTCCATCAGTTTAGAACTCATAATGTTAACAGATGATCCTGTGTCGACAATGGCATAATCTACTAATATCCCATCGACATAGGCTGCAACCCTTGGGCAATGCTTCTCAGCATGCTCGAACCAGTCATCACCAACTCGCGCAATACCCAAAGATTCTACGATATACCCAGTACGCACGATCTTTCTAAATTCCTTGCGTACTCCTGGAGAAAGCTTAATAAGCTGTAAAAGATTCACATCCGGCTTGACTTCGCAAAGAGAGCTCACCAAATCGAATTCATGATAGTTCGGCAGAGTTCGCTTTTCACGCCAAACCATCCGCTCTTTAGGTTGCTGAACCGGCTTTATTGCTTCTTTTTTAACTTTCACCTTCTTCCTCGATGGTTCCTTACCCTTCTTAACATCGGCTTTACTCTCCACGGGCTTCAGAGGTCCCCCTTCCATGGCAGGATCCAGAACTTGCGTTCCTTTGTCACCCTGTTTAGGGTTTCCGTCGACAAGCTTATCCTTGTCGGCCTCTCTACCCTTTTGACCTCTTGTAAGGACAGCTCGCAAATTAGAGGTTTTAGCATCATTAACGCATACAGCCTCAATCAAACTAACCCCACTACCACTAGGCAGCTCCTCCACTGTAGTCTTTGGTCGTTGGAGTATTTGTTTAGGCCCGTCTTCTCGCTGGGAATCATTTCCTTGCGCACGATGATTAATAGGCCCTGGTTGCCGACTACCTCGCTGGAGGGAACTAATCTTACTCCAGCAAGTGGCTGCTAAATGGCCGGATTTTCCACAGATGTCGCACTTGACATTTGGGCAATTTTGTGGATAATGTTGCCCACCACACCATTTGCAGCTAAACCTCGAAGGTGCACCCTCATCCGGATATCTACTTCCTATCAAATTTTGTTGTTTTTTAAGGAAGTTGACATCAACGGCTATTTGTTGGTACTGCTCCGTAATCATGTCGGTATAATGCTTCATCATGTCCTTAACCTCGCCAAGAACATTGAAAGCGCTCGACTTGTAGCCTTGATCATTACCCTCTCGTTCCATTGGCCTAACAATTCGGTTAGACACTGGTTGTTGAACCACATGCATGGTATTAGGATTAACTGCATGGCCTCCACAATTTGGAGCCATTTGACTGCCCGTAGGGATCGACATGCTAGGGGGAGCTGGTAATAAAGGCACATTCTGCATCATGTTCCCTCTCCCATTAGGATTAGCCATCGCTATCCCTTGGCTACTACTGCCATTGGCCATCGCCATATTATTTCCCAATGCTAGACCCATATTCGAATTGCCTCGAGAGGCATAGGCTGCTTGTAGTCGGGATTCCACTTCTTGTGCTCGTGTAATGGCAGTATCTATATTCCCCAAAGGGACACTACTCAATTGCAACTGGATATTAAAGTCCAAGCCATGCAGAAAATATTGCAATTGGGCAGCTGCGGGGATAGGAATAGAGGTGCCCAACTTATGGAAAACCTCTTTTAGTTTCTTCGCATAAGCACGAATATCCTCGTGTGGTTCTTGGCGGGTTACATTGAGTACACGCAACCAATATTGCCCACCCCTTTCAGGGGCAAACTCCCTTCGAAAAGCTCCATAAAATGAATCAATATTCAATATGGTTCCGGTTCTAAACCATGATACCATATGGCAGCTCTTCCTTTGAGAGTCATGTTGAAGAAAATCATTAAATGTCCTTCTTCTTAGATGCGACAGTTAAACATCAGCTTTTGAAACTCCCTGATGTGGAGTTCCGCATCTTCCTCAACTAGCCCATTAAAAATGGGTAGCGGGTAACCTAGAGCCGGCAAATCCGTTGTTCCTGCAGGAATTGCAATGGGCTGCGCCATAACGGAAATTGGATTTGCACTAGGAATAGGGGACGGTGAGGTTAAACCTCCTGCACTTGATGTAGACTACCTTCTGGAAGAAAGGGGAGCACTAGAGCTTCCACCTTCTCCTAACTTACTGCTTGTGGCACCAAGACCACTAGATCCACTCCCTCGTAAGGGTTCAGCACTCTTACGCTTAGGGGAATACCTCCTAAGGATTTCAGCACATAGCCTAGCTCTTTCGTCTCTCTTTTGCTTTTGGATTTCTACTAGACGATGCTTATCGATGAATAACGGATCAATCTCAGTATCCTTTGGCATAAACTGCTAACTGGTCCCTAGACAACCAGGATTCGAGGACCACCACTTCTAAGCGGCTTCCGACAGACGCACCACTGATGGGACCTAAAACGGCCTGGCACTGGCTCATGCACTAGCTGGACCTCTATCATGTGCTCAACAACCCCACGGCCTCGCGGCCAGGAGCGTGGATGACACATACATCATCTTCCTAAACTTCTTGCGTTTGTATCACGTCTCGTAGTCCAACTCTAACCCAATTAACACTCCTCAGAGGGAGTCCCAGCACATTGCCAAATAGCACGAAGCACAAACATAGGAGGTCCTTCCACGGCTGACTGCCACTACCTCACTCTACGACTCTCCTACACCTTGGGGATTGGCCCCTCGATGTGTCGCTAAACATATATAACACAACATCACACATAGTTCTCTCAAGGTACCAATTGATCGTATCCAGGAATGTACCATACCTCACTTTCTTTCCCCTTAGACCCAACGCCTAGTTTACAGCTTGGGATAACCTTACTCACTCAACGTTGGTCATGTCTCTAGAAAGCAATTGCCATGCATCCAGGAGGTATTGTCTGATACTTTTTAAGTTTCTTTATGATTTATGCAAATTGTGAATGTCCATGTGCTCAAGCAATTAAGAAAATCAGCATTGGTGCACGTGTGGAAAACATTTCTTTCAATCATTTTGACTATCATTCGTATATGTGGCGTTGCATAAACCTAGCACCGAGAAACCCTCGTGCTACTAGGTTCTTAATTTTTAATTATCGACCAAACTAAATGGTATGCATAAAAAACCAACAAGCTTTTCATCATTTCATTTAGCATTTAAACACCTTTTATACACTCTACGCCCTCACCCGTTTAGGTTGTGCATGGTGCATAGGTTTAGGGTTCATTTTCCACATTTTTATTGTATGAAAAGCAAAAAAACTCACTAAAACATAGAGATAGGGCTGAACTGAGGCTAAACCTCATACTTCAAACCCCCCATACATCCACAAACATGGTTCTTATTTTTCCTTAATTTTCGGTACTCAAAATCCATTTTTCCCATATTTTTCCCTATTTTTTCTATTTTTCTTGTATTTTTGCAATATTAAATAACTAAAAATACAAAATGAGTTATGGGATGTGGTCCTTAGGTTCATTTGCAGCAAAAACATAAGTTTAGTTGGTGTGTCTTATTATATTTTCCATTTATATCTCAAAAACACCCAATTTCCCCTTGTTTTTCGTCTTTTTCGTGTTTTATTTCACTATTTCCAGCCATACAACAAATGAATTTCTAAATTTTTTATGATAAACTGATAGCAACCATCACAAACATCATTGTATTTAAATATCAGCCCATAGGAATAAATTTCCATGAAGCAAATTGCATAAAAACACCATTTTTCTTTATGAAAAGTATATTACCGTCTTTTGTGGGTTTTTATTTGACGTGCCTCATGACTGATTTCCAGCCATCATTTTAGTCCGGAATCAGCAATTTATCTTCATCCTGCATCGCGGAGCAATCCCCCTTCGATTGGGCAAGCATCCGTCAATTCTTCTTCATATTCTTCTCTTCCCACATGAATCTGCCCTTAGAGGAGAGATAGGGAGGAGAGAGAAAGAATGATTTTCTCTCTCTCTCTCTACAGTCCACCATTCTGGGCACGAAGGACGGCGATACGAGGCCGAGAGAACAGGGATTTCAGCCCTGGCTTCAGATGGTATGGGTGTATTTCAGTGCCCTAAGGCTCTCCATCTCTCCACGTCGCCCTGCGCCCCCCTCCATGTTTTTCTTTTCAGCCGCAAAAAAAAACACCCCCCCCAGTTCGCGTTGAATTTGGGGCCCAAAAGGGCCCCCAAAGGGTGGCACCCTTTCATTTCTCCCTTGATCGGCCGGTTTTTGGCCTATCTCTAGTGTCCGGCGTCTGTTTTACAGTCCGAAAATTTCTGTGAGCTCGTCTTGAGGTCCCGCACTGGCTGCCAATTCCTCTGACTCGTACTGGCACATAGAAAAATTACTAAAAATTTGGAAGTGTTGTACGGGCGTCCTTAGAGCACCTTGACGCTTAAAATTGTCCTAGATCGAGCTGCCGCCTTCGACGTTGAATATTTTGCCCTTGATATTCGTAATTTTTAGCTATTTTTAAGCACTTCTCGGTAGCAAAATTCGGCTCTCAATGGTGGTAAGGAGCTCGCATAGACAACCCAACCCTATCAAGGTACGAGTGGCCAACATCATAAGAATTAAAGATGAAGATGAGGAAGTGGTGGCACCTGCCTACCTACACATATCAGTGGACAGCCGAGAAGACACACATCTTTGACACACTCATTGATGAGGGAGCTGACTATAACATCCTTACACACGATCAATGGACCCTTTTATTGGTTAGTCCCAACTATAGCCTACTAACACTAAACTCAATCCATTTGGAGGACAGTCCTACTCACTACTAGAAAAATGCAAAAAAGTGATTTCTATTGAGGCTGAAAGCCTACATATGATCTTCTATGTGATGCCTAACACAAAGGCTACTGGTAAGGAATCACTGCTAGGATGCGCATTCAAGAAAGAAGCACATTGCAATGTTGTCGACTATGACTCATAGCACGTTCACCTTGCCATTGGCAATGTTCAAATAACGATGGCTTTTAGCAAGGGCAACATAGCTCCATCAAAGCCTGCAATGCCACCGATGGAGGAACCTAATGCAAGGTCTAAGGAGGGGGGTTGTAACTTGACCCATCTTACGAAGACAAGTTGGCTATAGCATAAAGGAGACACATCCAATACCATTGAGCAAGAGCTCAAATGGATGCCTAGTGACAACTACGTAGCCGCCTAGAAGCCAACCTTCATAAACTCATGAACCACAAAATATCACATCCTAGGCCTAAAAGGCAAAGCTGACGCTACCAAAGTAGATGAACAATTAAACTGTGATGGGTACCCAAAGACCTATTGTGCGCTCAAGGCTACTACTACAAAGGAAAAAACTAGACTTGGTTGCCCAAGTCCAAGAATGGTACATGTGCTCCTCAATCCAAGCCCTCCAGCCCATCTCCACAAAGTGGTGACCCAACTAGGGATGAGAAATCCATTGCCCCAAAAAGCACCAAATCCATAGAACCTCACGAAGTCTATCAACCAAATCCGCAAACAATCAGCCCTAGGTCAACTCAACCTAATGCTTCTAGTGTCCCAACTGCTCCACATGCTGAGAGCAGTATATCAACCGAGCCGCCGCAGGACCAATCTATTGCACAAGTGACCGATAGACTCCCCATTGAGTAGCCCAGAAGATAGGCATCAGTAGTTGAGCTATCCAGTTCAACCAAACCTTAAACTCCCTGCAGACCTCAAACCCTCCTATAAGCATAACTCTATCCTTACGGTAGCCATGGACCTAGCCGTGAACACGAGGGATGATTAAATCACCTGCATCAAATGCTTGGATGCCATGTTCACCACGCTAGCCTAGAACTATGAATGGCTAGACTTAGGCCTCCTCGATAAGAAATTAGCAATGGAGGTGCACTCCTTGCCATGAACTTGGGAGAACTATGAGTTCGTGCTCGTCAAGATTCCCGAAGTAGCCAAGGAATTGATTGACAACAAGATCTCTCGACAAAAAGCTTAGACAATGGCTGATCCCATCATATCGCAAGAGCAAAGTCACTACAACAGGCCGAGAGCTAGAAGAGTTGACAAAGCTAGCCGACTCTGACTCCTCCTTGAGGAAATGGTATGCTCTCTGACTTCAATGGGAGCAAGAGGGCTTCCAAATCATGACCTATGCTGAGCAATGACATGCCATCAAAACCTCGGAGAATGACCCCACTCATGTAGCTCCAATCTCCTATAGGGTGTTGACCACCATTCATAGCCAACCCCTAGAAGAGCAACTCCTGAACCACCCATATTTAGATCTCATTCTGACTGAGGAGGAGTTACACATTGCCGGTCAAATAGACTCAAGTGACTTCCTCACAGATGTTCTCACCTACATCACTCAAGTAGGCATCTGTCCTTTTGAGATGGACTGCTATGCTAATCTAGAATACAATCCAAAATTCTGTGATTGGCTCATGCGAAAGTAAAACACTACAGCATGTGCTAAATGCCCTTGACCTCTCAAACCTTAATCCTAGGAAGGATTCTTCTCAACTCCAACAGGGAGGGAAAAAGGTGAAGAATCAAACATGTAAGGTGAATGGAACATGCAAGGAAAAAAACCTCAATCAATGTCCAAAAGTGGAAAAGAGTGGATGAAAACCAACTTGTGATTGAGGAAAAATGTCAGAAATTTTTGGAAATAGAGAAAATTGCTTCAAGGAAAAGTCTCTTTCTATACTTAAGCATTTCAATTGCCCATACGCACATAATCTTTCCACAATAAATTGTTTTAAGATAACTAATCGTGAGCATGGCTTCGTGACAGGCACCTACAATGGCAGGAGAGGAGAAAACTAGCAAGTTGTTATACTTGGATGAGGAGTAGGTGAAGTATGGCCTCTCAGTGGAAACAAGTGCCTACAGCCACTTCAAATTCAGGTACATCTTGAATTTGGAAGACATTGTAATGGAAGAGCTAGCCATTAAGCAACTCATGAAGTAGTGTAAGCTACAGAAGTACATGGAGAAGGTGGGCCAAGCCATCGACTACAAGAAGTGTATGGAATTCCTTCAACCTTCAACAGGAACCATGGCACCATCGCAGTGCATCTAGAGAGTGAAGCCCGCCAAGTAGAAATTGAGCTGAACCTTGAGTTGGTGTAGAAAGCAATGGGCCTACCCAACAAAGTGGAAAGAAGGCCAAAAAGGGATGTGTATGACATGCTAGGAATGGACAAAGTGATACTCAACACCAATGACGGCATCAGCCTAGCTGACATCCTTGACCTCGAAGTCCAAATTCAAGCCAAAATGGTGCATGCCCTATTCTCTAGCCAAAGGTACAACACATTGATGAACAGAATCAATGTGCCAATGTTGGAGAGCATTGCTGCCAAGTCCTTCAATGAGGTGAACCTAAATGGCTTCGTGAGGAAGACAATAGAAATGTCAGAAAAAGCATTGGCCATCGGTGGAAGACCTACAGGGGAGAATCCTCGGCCTCCAAAGCTAGGAAGTCATCATCATCAAAGGCCGCTACCATTGGCTGCTGAGGGGTCTTGATGGCCATTATAAGAGGGGCACTCGGGAAAGCACAAGAAGACCAGACAATCGGTGGGACACTAGATAGGTCTCCTCCGCGCCAAAGGATAGGAGCAGTCCAATGAAAGGACTATGAGTGAGGAAGCAAGAGAGCAAGAAGCACAATCTGGCCAAGGAAGAGTCAAGAAATCAAAGAAAGAGACTCCGAAAAAGAAGGCCAAAGAAGAGAGTGGGAAGAAAAAGAAAGTAGACCTACACAAAGCCCAAAGTAAGTCCAAAAGCACGGAAGAATGAAGAAAGAGAAAACAAAGAGATGATTCAAAGAGAATAAAAGAGGAATCCAGGAAAGCTGAGGAGGAGAGAAAGAGAAGAGTTGAGGAGGAAGATGTAGAGCTCAGGAAGAAGAAGAAGAAGACATAGTCTTGGTCATCTGCCTCTCAGTGGAGCAACCTTCAAGGCAAGAAGAACTGGCTACCATGAGTCCACCCACACACGAAGATCCAAGCACCAGCTCCAAAGCACCCAAAGTCCTGCCACACCCAGTAACTCAGGGTAAGGGAAAAAGTCTAATCAACCCCATCCCACCCGTCCTACTTCCCGTGACCCCATTCACTGCACCCACCCAAGACTCCTCTACCACGGTGGATGCCAGCAATCTTGTGGCATGGGTGCAGTTCCTAGTCAATAAAGAGGCAACTCAAGGTGCAAGTGCAAGAACCCTTGTGAGACGAGAGCAAAAAGAAAGACAACTGCAAATGCAGAATCTAGACGGGACCCCAAAAGGCAGAAGATAGAGGCATCTACAACCACTGGTCCCACTCCACTACTGTTGTCTACAAACTATGACGACTACGTACATGAACTCCTATCACGGCTGGAGTGGGCAAATAAAGACAAGAAAATAGCCATAAATGAGCTCGACGCCGAAAGGGAGACAATGGAAGCCTCTCAATTAGAGAGAACCTGTCAAGTGGCCATACATCAAAGAGAGATCAAGGAGCTAAAGGAGAAGCTTGAGGCCAAGGGAGGAGAAGAAGAGAGGTGGCAAGCAAAACTTGCAGTAGAAAGACAAAGCCTCATAAGCCTACAATGAAATTTTGAAGGCTGGTGGTGTTGTATAAAGACCTGCAAAAGGAAAATGAAAAGATTTGAGATGCCGTAGAGTAGCTAGCAATGGTAGAAGAAGGGAGAAGTCGACGGCACCAAAAGCATATAGAAAATTAGGAACAAAGGATAGCCGTGAAGCTTGGAGAGCAACAATGCTTAGAAAGAGAAATCAAGGAATAGAAGAGGAGGCTAAGGGCATTAGCATGCACGCATGACGAAAGCTTGGAAGAAATGAAGAAAAAAGTAGATGAATGGATGGATAGGAGCAAAGAAAAAGTGAGCAAATTAACGTGTAAGCTAGCCCTTGTAGAAGGCGATAGGGTGTTAGCAGAGAGTAGGGCAGAGGCCACACAGGTGACTTTGGAAGCCTAACAATGCGCCATCCTCCACACTCTCTTGGGTGCCACGCAATCTGAGGAAGACAAGGCCGTTGAGTCATCAAGAAAAACTTTTGAGATCACTCGTAGGGCTCTAAGACATGGGCTACGAATCCAACCGCAAATTGTAGGGTGGCCCAAAGAAGCAAAGCTACCAAAGCACAAGGGAGAAGAGAGGCAAAGGTTGACCAAACACACAGGGCAAAGTTTTGAAAGGGGGCAGTAAGCTATGGCTCCTTAATGGGAGGTTTTTAAGACAAGACCCTACTTCATGCCACCTCCCACCACTCTTTTTTTGACCTCAATGCTGGCAAGGATAGCTGTGCAAGGGCTAGATCAATGAGTGGCAAAAAAAAGCATGTAGATCATAGCCACTGCACCTAGGGGTCCTTAGGTTAGAAACGTCTAGTGGCTTTGGTCGGTCGACTTCGTCCCTAACCCCCTAGCCCATTTTGATTCCCCACTTTATGCTTATGGCACCTCAAGGGCATGAATTCTAGACCCGTCTCCCTAAGTCGTGCACCACACCTACAATCATGCATGAGCTGGTTCCTCAAGTGTGGGACAACACCCAGGCTTTTGACCCAACTTCTAGTTCCACTAGCACGAGCACAATGCACCACACAATAAGGTAGATACACCCCCAGATAGTGCACCTTCTTTTCTTTTCAGGTAAATACAAATGATGCAACCCACCAACTTCAGAGGCCCTATCATCCACTCAATTCACTCTCGGCCCCCACCACCTCAACCGGTTGATCAGTTTCTTCCCAAGACCAATCCCCACAAAACCACATCATCATCGACTTACATGACTGTTATTACATGACATGTCACCATGCAGCCAAAACAAAGCAGATGAAGATCAAGGAAGCCCAAGTCAAAAAGTGAATGAAGAAGCTCATTCTACTCAAGCAGGAAAAGTGTAGGAGATGGTAAGCTAAAAAAAACGTGGGGGAGCTTCAAATATTTTGGCAAGGTCCTCTCAAGGATGAGGGAGGTCTTGTCAAGGATGAATGATGCTCTCTCAAGGATGGAGGGAAGCACCGAATATTCTAGCAAGGCTCTCTCAAGGATGAGGGAGAACCTCCGAGGGCTCTTGCAAAGGAAAGTGCGAGGTGGAATGTAATTCATTTTATAAGAAGTGCTAGGTTTCCGCTTGTGCAAGTGGTAAAGTCTAAACGCACATAGGTGAAGGGATAAGGCAACTTGAATGGAATAGGAAAAAGTCATGTGAAGATCATGTCATAGCAACCTCGGAAGGAGGACGAGAGGAGGGATCCATCCAACACCATTGTCAATTTCAAAGATAGATCCATCCACCTGCTAATCTCCATGGGGGGATCTGTCCAACACCATCTTAAATTTCAAAAGACAAATCCACCCACCAGCCATTCTCTAAGAGGGATCCATCTAACACCATCTGCAATTTCAAAGGATAGATCTAACCATCGTCAACATCAAGGAGGGACCAGCCCCAACACGATCTTCAATTTCAAGGGCCAATCCATCCAACCCTATCCCCTGCAAGGGCTTGTATACAAACTCAAAAAGGCATTTGGTTACACCCATCCCACCTTCCATCTACTACCCATCAATATCATGGGATTGGCACTCGACTAGGAGGGGGTAATGTTAACCTCAGCACAAGAAAAAGCGGAAGAAGTGAAAAAGCGCAAGAAGTCGGGAGCTGAAAGAGGAAGCTAGAAGAAAATTGGACACAACGGAAGAAGCAAGAAGGGAAATGGCCGAAAGCACAAGGGCGGCCTCAAAAGCTAAGTCAAAGGAAAAAGCGCATTTGTAAATACAAGGCGCCCTTGAAACTTTTGTAAAAGAGCACCAGGCTCCCTCTTGTGCAAATTGTAAGGATAGACGGGTAGCAGAAAGGAAGCTAAGAAGATTTTTGTACTCCAAGCATCTCCCTAGTGAAGAGCAATGATTTTCTAAAAACTTAACTTCTTCAACATATCTGGGTTTCTCTACAAATAGAGCCACATGTATATTGTCATTTTTTTCTATTGCACCATGGTCAAATTTCAACTCATTTGGACAAAACCTTTGTAAGTTACATGTATGCTTTGACATCTTTTGTTTTTGTACTCCATGAATCTCACAATGAAGGAACAATGATCTTGTAATAACTCAACTTCTTGTTTAACATTTGTGGGCTTCTTTGTAAAAAAATTACAAGTACAATGCCCTTTTTTAAAAGTTGCTCCATTGTTAAATTTCATTTCATTTGGAGAAAACATTTGTAAGTTATGCACATTTTTAGTTAAACTACCTTTTGCTATTGTATCCTAGGCCTCTTAGTGAGATACATCTATTATCCACCAGAAATCATTTTCTTTTCTAATAGCCTTAGGGTTGAGGGCTATAAAGTTTCTCAAGTACATTGCTCTCTATAATGATTAAATGTAAAAATTTGTTTCAATTGTAAGTATTTTTTAATGAATTATTATTGTTGGCATCTAGTTAGAATTGATGGAAAGAATAATCTAGTATAGATTTGAACATTAAGTTTGCAATGTGAATACATTTTTGTATTTAAAAATTCACAATCAAAATACTATGAATAAGAAAATATTTTTTTAGTTTTTTATCTTATTAGGAGAATTTTATTTAGATTCTAAAACTATGATATAGCATGAGATAGCATTAGTGTTGCAGTCTCATAGCATTACATAATATTAGAATTGAATATGTGAAATGACAAAGGGATGCTTATGTACAAAATATTGTTATACTAATGATTCTATACATGGATAAATTCACTCACATGTAATAATAAAAGCATCCCTTTGTTGCTTACATGTAATAATAAAAGCATCCCTTTGTATAGAATCATTGTCGCCATTGTCTAGTTGTGAATGGTTGATTGGTAGCTTAGACTTGTTAGAAGCATGTATGTCCAAGATAAAATCTGACATCAATAGTGATATGAAACCTACCATATGCTCCAAAGATGTATATCTTAGTTGGTTTATTCCATTTTTATTGTTTGCACATTTGTTTGGTTCATGTGATGCTTTGAAGAAAATAAAGTTTACTTATCAATGCAAGTATCTCTCTAAGGAATGGACGAGTCAGCTATTGGGTGAGTCATGGAAGGTCAAAAGAACACATTTTGATGAGACGATCGAGTGTAGGGTCAACCAATTAGATCTTACATTTAGGTAAATCTTTTTTATTGACTTGTATGGCTCGATTTAATTGATATAGGTATGGCTTAGATGAATTGTTTTGTTTGTCACTTTTACTTACCTTATTTTTTGTTTTAATTACAAGTATTTCATCACGAGACAAACAATGTGCATTCACTCTAGATATAGAAGATGGTGACTTTTGCGACGATGGTAGTGGATTAGCTTGGATCAAGATACCCGAGATGAGACACATAAAACTCTCATAGATGTGCTTATCTTGTGGAATGGTCATAATCCTTTTGTAGTCAACATCATAGAGAGTCATTGACCCATTTCTTTTCTAAGACAAGAAATCAAATTAACGTCCAATAATCCCCTATGCAACTTCTATTTCAAGTTAGATAATAGAAGAGTCAAGACTCATAGTAGTGAACAATCCTTGACATGTAAGCAATGTGCTTCTTCACATATCCTTGAGATAGTGGAATATTTGCAAAAATTCTTATAAAGAGAGAATACAAATTTTTTTAAAACTTTTGTGTATTTTTAATTTTGATAATTTTGGTTTACTATGATCCCAACATGTATATATTGTAATTAGTCAATAATACTGGTTAAAATCATGATTAAATTGTATATTAGAGTTTTGTAGCCTTTGGAATATTGTTTTTGCATAATGATATATTGCAACTCATCTCTTCTACTCATTTCTTTGAGCACTTGCTCTGTTGTGTTGGAAGGAATGAAAATAAGTATTGGAAGCATTTAGATTTCTATTTGCAACTTGTTAGATGGAGTGAATGATTTTGTTTTAGTTTACTATTTAATAGACCTATACTGGTCTATTGAGTGACAATAATAATTTGTAACCATGTTGCTTGAGTTCTTGTGTTGATAAGGTATTTGCTATATGGTTGGTGTATGGAAAAACTATACGTCACACAACAAGTTCTAGATTTCTTATTTATGAATGATTTCTATTAAAATATATATTATCACTTGGCGTGATACATCTACCATCTCAAAGAGTCAAACTTCTAGTAAAGTTTTATCAATGAGCTCATTAACATTTATGCAAGGAAAAGTAAGTTGAACACATAAAATAAAGCAAGTGAATTAGGCTCTCCTAAGAATTTAATCTAAAGAGATTTTTAAGGTCTTTTAGAAAAATTTTCCTTAAAAAATTTCAAGAGTTTTTCTAGTTAGAATTGAACATACTTAACGATCCAAACATATTTGAGGATATAATGAAGTATAATGAAGCATTTGTCTATTTGAGTTAAGAATCTTTATTTAAAACCCTTGATACATAAAAGCCAGATCTCCAAACTCATTTTCACTTTCATTCTCTACTTCTCTAAACTTGTGCTCTCCTTCCTTCTCTCTCTCTCTATCCCATGGCTACTATTCCCACCCTTGCCATATGGATTAGCACCACACACTATGTGCCTATAGGAGATCAAATTTACCCGAGGTTTTGCATGACTTTGAATATAGAGAGCTCACTTCTTGTGGTAGATCCTAGCTCTAGCATAGTGGTATAATTTTGTGATGTGGCGAATTCTCTCACTTGCTTCATTTCAAACACTACTCTTAGGTGGATTCCTATAGGTCTTTTGTATAGTCTACGTACTATATTGAGTTATAAAAAGGTCATAAACCAAGCTTGATGCATGTGGGGCAACATCTCCATGCTAGATCAGTACCTACCTCGTCCCAGGACCACATCATGATGGATCTCATCAAGCATAATGTAGCCTTTGCCATCTATGTTTTGTGCATTGATGTGCAAGACGATAGCGAGAAAGACACTGACATACCCTCTTAGCCAAAACTACATCATTTTGAGAGGGAGCCTAAGGAAATCTCTCTCAATCCAAGCAAAGAGGCAACACCGAGCTAAGCTATTGTATATACACCTCCTTGCGCTGTTGAGATGCTAAGCAATGAGCCACCCATTGCTTCTCTCCATGTTGTCACCATTAAGGGGGTTGAATACCTATTCATGGAAGATGTGTTGGACATTTTGAAGATAAGAGAAGAAGAACTATATTGTATCATGGTGCATGATGCATTGATGATTTTATAGATTTTGATGTATAGCATACTCTAGCATATGCGGATAAGGTAGCTCAATATGATGGCATGAGCGGTGTTGATGATATGTCTCTACCATTGTGAGTATCCAAAAGCAAATTAAGGATGTGACCAAAAGAAAATTAAGGATGTGCTGCCAGAGTATGACATCTCTGACAAGGAGTTTGAGCACTTATAGGAAAGTCTTTTTGGTCCTCGACCCAACTACACGGTACCTTCCCAAGAGAGAGATGAGAGTGGCCCGATTACAAGAGCAAACTTGGATGCTTCATTACAGTGGTAGATAGATGATGTGAAGAAGATAATGTTTTTAGTTTTTAGCACAACTTCACCCATAGGGACTCTAGGGAATTTGGGATTTCAGACCCTTAGACACAAGCCTCCTGTTAACCCCAACACGAAGAAAGCAAAAGAAAATTAAAGAGATGCAGGGCAAAGGTGGAAAAAAGGTAGCCCGACTGAAGAAAGAAGAGGAGAAAAGGCCAAAAGCGCAAGGGCAACATTAAAAAGTCCAAGACAAATGCAAAAGGGGAAAGGTGCATTTTAAAATACAAAGGCGCACCCTGAAATCTTGTAAAAGAGTGCTAGGCGGTGGAAAATCCGGAAAGCTAAAACAGAAGACAAAGACAAAGGCCAAGGCAAAGAAAAACGGATGACAAAGGCGCACAAGGAAAAGCGCAAGTCAAAACTTTTGTAAAAGAGCGCAAGCGTATCATGGTTTAATTCAAGGAGCGTCGGGCTCTCACCCGTACAATTTGTAAATGTAGACGGGCGGTGGAAAGAAAGCTAGGAAGATAGAAGGACAATAGGAAAAAGGGCCTAGGCTACGGACGACCATGTAAAAAAGGGGAAAAGGGGATGACTGCCCAAAAGGGATTTAGGGTTTTGTATATAAAGTTGAAAAGTGAATGAGAAGCTCATTCTTGTGTGTGGCCAAAAGTAGCTCTCCTCTTCTTCTTCTTCTTCTTGTTCTTGCTTTGTTGAGCTTGTGCTTGAGAGAGGGAGTATGAGGGAGTGAGTGTGTGAGGGTGAGGGACCATGGGGTGGAGAAGCTCTCCATCTTCTCCTCTCTTCTTCTCTTCTCTTCTCTTATCTTGCTCGCGGCGATGGAGCTTGGAGCTTGGAGCGGGAGGATCGAGCTTACTTGAAGCTGGCACTTTGATCGTGGAGCTACCGGAGTGTGTGGGAGAGGAGGCAACTCGATCGGCATGAAGGTAAGCTCACTACACCCGGTAGGCATGAGAGTGCGTAGGCTATGTGAGAGGTAGCCATTAGCATTTGGCTTGAAACGCTTGAGCTCCCACTACATTTTGGTTCCATTGCCAGGACAAACGGATTCAAGCCTTGAGCACTTGTGTGCTTCGAATCGAGAATAAAGTAAGGGTTTTCCCCGAACCCGTGCTTGAGATAGGTAGGAAGGGAGGGGGTTGAAGATGGTATTCGATCTCCTTGGCAAGTAGTTTTTTGCTTTTTTGAGATTCATGTTGTGAGATGGAGTAGGGTAGGTATTTGCTTTGTGAATTGGATGCATTAGAGTAGGAAAAAAACAAAGAAAAACAAAGAAAATAAGCATTAGGGTTTACTGTTGCAAAATAGGGTAAAACAGGGCAAAAATCGTGCACAAAATGGTAAAAAACTCACTTGTGATGCCTAAGACCGGCAAGTGAGTGATTGGGGGCATCAACACCATACCCGAGAAGGGGCATAAGAGCCAAGAGGCCAAGGGAGAGCTCATTTGTGACCATTTCAGTGAGAGAGAGAGAGAGAGGGAGAGAGAGAGCCATCGCACGATTCGCTCCAATCTCGCCATCGGCAAACCTATTGCTCTATCCAGGTATATGAATCCCTTCCCCTATCCCCCTAGATAGGATCTGGAGGTTTATGCTTGCTATGATTGGGTAAATCGCACGAATTGACCAAGATCGACATCTCGTTGTCATCGCCGCGCCGCATTCAGCCCGTCTGAGCAGTCGCTTTTGGGCTGAGTCCCAGAATTGGCCCTCGGCTCTCTTCCGCTTGACCCACTTGGCCCGAAACCCTAATCGGCCCTTGGCCCAGACTTACTCGGCCCGTTCGACTCGACCATTCAGACCACCGACCAATTCGGCCCTCTGCCATGTGTCAAATTCGGCCCTTGGCCCAAGTGTCTCAGCCATCCGAGTGACCTCGCCCAAGTCGACCACTCGGCCCGTCCGAGTCTATCCTGTCCAAGTCACGAATTCGGCCCTCGGCCCCTCCGAGTGACCCACTCGAACCTTGCAATTCGGACCAGCTGGGTCGAGTGTAAATTGCTATCAACTTCTCAGAAATTTGACCTGACCCGACTGGAGCTTAGCAGTGCACACTGTCGAAAGTCCTTCTGATGCTCAGAACTTGATTTTGGCACATGGAATAGACGAAATCGTAGGGAGCAGCCGCTTAGCAACTTGAAGTAGGCAGCAGCGAGACCTAGAGACCGAGACGCAAAACGCTGAGCAGCTAAAATATGATTGGTCAAAAACAAACGAGGAGACATATCAGAAAAACCCTGAACCTCGAAATTGACCCCAAAGGCTACATAGAGCTAAAGGCACATCACAGACCCATTATCGGGCTGAAACTTAGAGCATTAGTTCAAAATTTGGCTAAACGGTCCTCCAAATTGCACATGGTGTTTACCGTAACGGCTCCCCCAAATTAGACCTTAGTGTAGTGATGGCTCTACACGAATGTGGATCCTCACTGACAAAAGAGCAACCAAAAGCCCATACCTGAACCAAGAGAAAGAGAGACCCTAGAACCTCAATGGGCCAATCTAGCCAATAAGGGCAAGGAGGACACACTGCAAAAACACATGCGTGTTGCATTCAGAGTACATCTAGTCAAAGCGGAAGGCAACAACATCAGGCTACGATAGCGATAATGACTAGACGTGGCAGTCCTGACGACGGATGTACCTTGAGCAGCACTGCACAGATGACCCAAGACCTCAGTAGAGAATCCACGTCAGACTGTGCAGTTAGGGGCTCAAAGGCATGTATCAGAAGGCTTGAAGCTGTGAACCAAGACCCAAAAGATGAAGACATAGTGCCACCTGCTTATCTTAGGGTCAAACTCACTACAAAAAGAGAGCATAGTGTTGATGCTCTCATTGATGAAGGAGTAGATTTCAATATCTTGACTTACGAAGCATGGACTCTACTAGGTCAACCAGAGCTTAAACCAATTGATGCAACTCTTAATCCTTACAAGGAACACCCATAGGTACTTCTAGGGAAGTGCAAAATCCTTATAACTATTGAAACAGAGAGCTTGCCAGTCCTATTCTATGTTTCTCCAAATAGCGAGAATTGTGGAAAGGAAATCCTCCTAGGAAGGCCCTTCAAAAAGGCAAAGAAGTGTGAAGCCGACTATATAGCATAGAGGATACACCTAACACTACCAAGTGTGAGGATAATCACAACTTTAAGCAAGGGTGACCTCACTAAACCTCGAGGGAAGGGCAAGGAGCATTCTGACATACCAAGCAAGCCTAGTGATGAGAGCAAGGAGTTGTTGAAAGAGTTGATACAAGCGCAGGTCGAACAGAGAGAACCAGTGAGTGAGGCCATGCTCGAAACAAAAAGGTTAGGAGACAAGGCCAAGGATAGGGTTTGGACTTACAAATATCGTAGAAGACCACGAAAGAAGCCCAAGCCTTATAGACGAAGGCATCGATGGAGAGCTAGCACAATGCCACGATGGAATATCTAAGGCAGTGCTTCATGCTCAAGGGTATTATGCAGGCAACCGATGGATTTGGATACCAAAACCCCCTGCTAAACCACCACGGTCAGAAGTCCAAATTATGTCGAAAGCAAAGAGGCATAGGAGGAAACCTGAATGAAAATCCAAGTCTCGAACCAAAAATATTGGAGTGATTGAGCCCCTCACGATTGAAATCGAGAAACCAAACATGACCTATCAAAAATTAGATCCTCAGCCTAGCATGCTTAGCAAGCAGATATCAGAGGTAACTGTCGAGCGTGCACAAAAGCCATTAGTGCCCAAAAAGCCTTTGATTTCCCAAGAGGATAACAAGCATCATGGGCACAACATTGCTCATGACAAGGCTGATCGCTCAACAAAGAAAATGGCACGATTGTCTAATAGCGTCGAGCAAATCATTCAATCAGTGCCAAGTCCACCTACGAGTCCTAGATCTCCTACATGCCCTTCTTCCAAATGGACACAGGAAGCACAACAACGGTCGTCAAGGGCGGCTGTTCACTCCCAATCTCTATCTCCATCAAAGCTTCCAGATGTCCAAGAGGCAAGACACAACACCACCTTTAGCTCTCAATCTAAGGATATGCTTGTGCAATCCACCTTGCCTAGCTCAATTGATACTCGATCTACGCAAGTGAATTCTCTAAGGGCAACAAAAAACACGGCCACCTCCAATTGCCCTAAGGACTTGACACTGCAATCCACCAATAGTAGCAAGCCCACTGAACTAGCTGCTAGTACTTCAAATCAGGGATCACATCAGTCACAGCCTTTGGCCGAGACAGTGCCCCTTGCAGAACGTGTCCTTAGTAGTTTACCTGGGGAGGAGGTGTCGCAACCAACTTCATTAACAACTCCAGCACTTCCAAAGCTTCTAAAGCCTAGACTGGAGAAGTTAACCACATGGGAATTGGCTGAAGAGCTAGACTCTCCCACAAGGGAGACAGTTGTACCCTCACAACCTGGTGAGGCTAATCAGCAAGCCACGGCTATGTCCCATGAAAACACACTAGAGAAAGGAAACACTAAGGCCCAACCAAGCACAACAATGGTTGACCTAGTCCAGGGTCCTGAGTCATTGAGAGATGCACCTTCACTGACCAAGAAAAAGAGGAGAAAACAACGAAAACAACAACAATTTCAGGTGGTTGTGGACCCCAAGAACATTGAGACGAAGAGCGCTGGAGAGTTGATGAATAAAGCATCAAGTCCACCCACCAATGAACCCATTGACGCCTCTCCTAATAGCGATGAAACCTCAGACACATCCGTGTGCTCTGAAAAATCAAAGTAGTCGTTACCATCAATGGTTGCTTACAACGCTCAATCCACCAACAATGGAACTTGCATTGACCAATCAAGAGTGGATATAATGCTGTCACAACAGGGTGACAAGCCTATACCAGTCACATCCAAGGAGAACCATGACGCAATAACGAAGCCTCAGGAGACACATGGAGACCCCAAGAGCATAAAAAATCCTAGCATTGGCCAAACTTGCACATCTAGGCCGGAGCCCCCAGCTATGCTAAAACCCAGGCAAACTCCTAGAACCTTGCATGAGATAGCAACCGAGCAAGCCCTCGTTGAACATAGAAGTGTCTCCAAATGCTTAACTGAGTTGGATGCTAAGCTCAAAGTGTTTGCACGTGTCTATGTCTTGGCAGACATGCGCGCATTCCCTAAAGAGCAGCTCGGAGAATACTTGCCATTTCCCTTGTCTTGGGAAGAGCAAGAACATCTTGATGAGCACTATAACAGGCTCCTGTATGAACGTATGCGACTCATCTCTGGCAAGGAAGCCGATGAACTGCGCTTAAGTGTCACATTCAATGATGCGCTCTGCCAACCAAATCTCTTAGAGTTAGAGCAATTAAAGCGACTATCGGAGGGCCCAAGTCAATTTGAATAGCGTTGGTGTGAGGACCGCGTTGCAATGGCCGAACTAGGATCCCAGATCATGATAGTCTCAGAGGAGCGATTGGCCAAATGGTGGTCTCAAAGAGACCCAACCTATGTGGCACCAACTTCCCTTCAAGTGCTGGCTGCCATTCGGGGTATGGACTTAGCTGAACCTAGCCAAGAGAACTCGCTGTTTGATAAGGTTCTCACTGAAGAGGAGTTACATGTTGCCAGTAGACTCGGACAAGGTTCCATGCTACTCGATGTTGCAAAATATCTATCAGTATTGAGTAAGCTGCCACGTGTACTGGATGCGTGTGCCACGCTCCAATACAATCCGGAGTTCTATAGTTGGTTTTTATCCCCATGAAGCGACATGGATCCATGGATATGTACAAACAATAGCTTTTGATTGTGACCCTATATAATAGTCAAGTGCAGATAGAAGAGTTGGGGCCAACATGCTAAGCTCGTTTGGTCCCCCTCTCACCGCATATTTAGAAGTGGCATGACCATTTCCACCTCCGGGCGAAGGGCATGCACCCCGCATTGCCACCATGGGAAGCCCTGACCTTTCCGGTTTATCCTTTTGAGGAGGAGCCCTGCCCAAATCCATGACCACCAGCCGACGTAACTCGGCATGAGCCAAGATCTGCTAATGGATGGAGGCTAAGTCAACATTGTCATGGGGGCTATCCCTATACAACGAGCACAACACGTCCCACCCCTCCTCTTCTAGTCATATGCGTTTGATAACCCACACTATAATCCCTCCCATGTGAACGGTTTATTCCGTATCAAGGCCTAATCCTTGATTTGCATCTTGCAGGTCCCCCTACAAGAAAAACATGGAGAACCTAGGGTAGCTGGCTCCCTCCCATGTGAACGGTTTATTCCGTATCAAGGCCTAATCCTTGGTTTGCATCTTGCAGGTCCCCCTACAAGAAAAACATGGAGAATCTAGGGCAGCTGGCTTGCAGAGACACTCTCCACAGACGATGGAAACATGTAGCACATGCCCCTCTGCCGGTGCGCTATGTGCCCACTCTCAAAAGGTATGCAAAGAAACGAGGTCCTAAGCGACACCGCCCCGGATGAAGGCCGAAGAACCAGGAAAGTGGAAGCTCAAAGAAGCACACAAGATGTGGCAACACCAGTTGCACAAACCCCCAACGTACGCTCGGGCATAACATGCTCAAGGGCAGAAAGGGAAGCTCGGGACAAGGAAGAATTTAATGAATTGTTCAAAGGAATTTTGGAAACGGTGGCGGCCTGAGACTACACCATTCATGTCCTAGCTGACATGTTCCCTGCCCAACCTCACGGGAGCCCCGCACCAGCAGAGCCCCAGTCGCCTAACCACCTGGACTCACCCCGCCTAGTGCAAATCGACTAAGTCCCTATGATGTACAAGCAGCTTAACATGTCATCATGCCATAACTTTTTGCCTTTTGATGAGTAAAGGGGCAAGCTCCCCACTTGTACACACTTCCTTTACCTATCGTTAATGTATGCCATGTCTTTAACAAGCAATGGAATAGGCATCGCAATTAACATCATAGCATTTAAAAAATTATGTCTTAACATGATTACATCTGTTTGATGTACTTAACGCAAGCAAGCATATACTCTCATGAAGTGACAAGAGGATGCAGGATGACACACGTCTTCGTGCAAACATGTTCAACACCTAGGCCACCGCAAGACCACTAACCATGCAAGGAACTGCAACAAAGCCACGCTGCTGAACGTGAAAAATCACCCTTACAAGTGCCCACATCGCACGAACCAAAGCATAGTCATGGGCTATACTCTCTTCTTGGGCCAAGCTCTACAGTGAGCTCACGACGGGTGTCGCCGCAATCTCACCAATATCGCAACAATGGCTCCCCTAACAATGAGGCTAGGGCACAATCATGACTGTCATATCCATTTCCTGAGCCTTCGAGGCTTGACATTTCCCAACCCATTGAAAGGTTCATAGCCTCAGCATATTACAATGGTTGTATTTTATTTATTTTTTTTAAAAGGAGAAAGAATGAAAAAAAATAAGAAGCACCCACGATCACAGCATCACACCTAGGGGTCCTCAAATTAGGTACGTCCAATGCCCTTGGTCGGCTGGCTCCGTCCCTAGTCCCCTAGCCCCCTAGCACCCCCCACAATAGTTTAGGGCACATCGAGGGCAGGACAGACCTAAGTGAGCTTGTCTCACCTATGGTTAGACCTATCACCCCCCTGACCCATTCACACAATTCCCTCTTGCACTCTGCCCTAATACCATCGCAATCAACTGGGGCAAGCACCGCACAAATGGCCATGGACAGTACACCGTCCTCATCGCACAGGCCCAATGTCTACCGCCTACGAATAGTACAGTATGCCTGTGTTCTATCCTGCTACGTCATGCAATCATAATGCATAGGATGTCACCCCCACCTTCACGTGTACTTCTTCTCACCATGGACCACTTTGCTTCATCCACACGACGTTATGAGAAACCAGCCCGCGGTCTTCTACATACGTAATATCTAAGTATGCACGAGCACTCACATAATATCTACACTGAAGTATTTACACAATTTGGGTCCTCAAGTGCAGGACAATACTCTCAGCTTGCCTAGAGTTCGACCTGTCTCCCAAACTAATTGAACTATGTCTTGTGCACAATAAAGAAGACTAGCACTTCCCTTAGGGAGCAATCACCTATGAGAGGTTTTCAATTGCAGGTGTTGAAGAACCCAACAAGGGTGTCATTCTCTTTTCATCATCACTCAACTCTGACTTCCTATCCATATCACCCTGTAAGCCTACCATTGTACTCCATCAGTGCAACCCCCCCAAAAAAAACAGCCCTACCACCAACTCCCATTGCCCTACCACCACCACTTAACCCACCAATGTGCCCTCAACAGTATTCCTCCCCACCTCTACCAACATTCTGCCATGGCAACCACAGGCGCCCTTGCCACCCACGTCTTCGTACAAGCTAACGCCTACTACCTACGGCGCTAAGTGCCATGGGACTGGCACTCGTCTAGGAGGGGGGTAATGTTAACCCCAACACGAAGAAAGCAAAAGGAAATTAAAAAGATGTAGGGCAAAGGCGGAAAAAAGGTAGCCCGACTGAAGAAAGAAGAGGAGAAAAGGCCAAAAGTGCAAGGGCAACCTTAAAAAGTCCAAGACAAATGCAAAAGGGAAAAGGTGCATTTTAAAATATAAAGGCGCACCCTGAAATCTTGTAAAAGAGTGCCAGACGGTGGAAAATCCGGAAAGCTAAAACAGAAGACAAAGAAAAAGGCCAAGGCAAAAAGAAACGGACGACAAAGGCGCACAAGGAAAAGCGCAAGTCAAAACTTTTGTAAAAGAGCGCAAGCGCATCATGGTTTAATTCAAGGAGCGCCGGGCTCTCACCCGTGCAATTTGTAAATGTAGACGAGCGGTGGAAAGAAAGCTAGGAAGATAGAAGGACAATGGGAAAAAGGGCCTAGGCTATGGCCGGCCATGTAAAAAAGGGGAAAAGGGGATGACCACCCAAAAGGGATTTAGGGTTTTGTATATAAAGTTGAAAAGTGAATGAGAAGCTCATTCTTGTGTGTGGCCAAAAGTAGCTCTCCTCTTCTTCTTCTTCTTCTTCTTCTTGCTTGCTTGAGCTTGTGCTTGAGAGAGGGAGTGTGAGGGAGTGAGTGTGTGAGGGTGAGGGACCGTGGGGTGGAGAAGCTCTCCATCTTCTCCTCTCTTCTTCTCTTCTCTTCTCTTATCTTGCTCGCGGCGATGGAGCTTGGAGCTTGGAGCGGGAGGATCTGAAGCTGGCACTTGGATCGTGGAGCTACCGGAGTGTGCGGGAGAGGAGGCAACTCGATCGGCATGAAGGTAAGCTCACTACACCCTGTAGGCATGAGAGCGCGTAGGCTATGTGAGAGGTAGCCATTAGCATTTGGCTTGAAACGCTTGAAGCAATAAGCTGTCCGTGGGTCTTGGTAGTTGAGCGTGAGCTCCCACTACACCTCCGGCCAGGGCATCTAGCATTTTAGACCCCTAGACATGAGCCTTTGACTAGGGCTCCTACAAGGGTCCAATCCTAATCAAAATTCATATCATGGGTCCACATGCCTTGGAGGCCCTATGGGTGAAGTTGCATGCAAAAATAAAGTATATATCTTTAGCCCTATAGTGATGAAGATACACGTAAAACTGAAGTATATATCTTTGGCACTCTCAATGTATAGTGAGTGTGATAGTGAACTTGTGTAATGCATGACATTATTATATAGATGAGTTTTCATCTAGGCAAGGTGGGTGATCTCGTCGCCAAGGAAGGGTGTAGGACTCGGCATTGAAGGAGTAAATTGGCAAGCTTGTTATCAATATAGTAGTATTTCATAAGACATGTTCTCCTACTTTCATTGAGACAATGGTAGGAAATTGTGGGAAAAAATGTATTGTTTCCTATGACAAAAAGCAACTCTGACCATGGGGAGCATAGCTCCAAGAAGCCTAGGGCAGATTAGATGTACTTACTACATCTAATGATGTCTCTTTTGTAATGTAACACAATTTGTAATCTTCTCTTGTATTAATGAAAATCGATGTTGTTGGATTTGTGTGCAATGTAGTTTGTGATACATGCCATTTATTATTATCTTTATTTGAATGTAATGCTTATTTTTTAGGTTTATATGCAACATGATTCATTATATAAATTTAATGCACAATGCTTTATTGAATTTGTGAGCAATATTTATTTATCCAAATGCACATAAGGATAACTTACATAAATAAATAAAATAAATAATAATTGACTTTAAAAAAAGATATTCAAAAACTTTGTATTCATATTTATAAAAATTTATAGAGGATCCAATACAAGCAAGGTTTCACAAAATTGCTTTAGAAGCTAGATTTCATAGATGTTTAACTAGTAGACCCCTATTGTTGTTGCTCTCTACCAGGATTGTCTCTCCATCATTGAAAGAACCTCACTATCTATAGATCCCTATTAGTGATGGTGACTCTCCTTGCATGCACCGTTGCATAGACCAAGTCTTTGAACAAGTCAATGAGGAAGGCTTTAGCAGCTTCTTGTAGTGCAAGGAGGGCTTGGATAGTCCATCGATCAGGTTGATCCACACTTGAACTATCAGCTGGAAAGTGCCTCTTGCTATCTCTAATCAGTATGTTTTGCATTGTCTCCCACACCACCATCTGGAATGTAGCCTTTGGTATCAAGAGGTGTGTGGTCTTTTGATAATGGTGGATCTCTAGGAGGGCCACTATGCCTAGCTTCCATCGATGCTTATGACAGTGGCATGATAGTGGTGGTGGAGCTAGGGGAGGTTGCCTCTATGTGGGAGTTCTAGGGGGAATCTTCAGGCTTCTTGCTTGGTGCATGCCATGTCTTCCAAGAGTAAGAACTTGAAACACACAACTCAAGCTTTCAACTTATAGCCAAACTTTTTAAAAGTCCATAAACTTGAATTAATGTATCTACGCTTTAGAAAAATATGACAAGTTATTAGATTGACTTGAAACTTTACATGTGGACTCTTCTAGGACACATCAACCACCCAAAAAAATGCTCCATCATAAGCCTTTGGGAACCTCGTCAGAGGCTCATGTGTGGGGCCTTGATTTCCTAGACTCAAGGCCCTCGCATATGAGCCTTCAACTAGGTGTCCTAGAGGCTTATGATAGGGCCAATTTTTTATTTTCCATGAGTTCTTATGATGCTCGGCATATGGGTGAAGATTCATCGGATTAAAAATTATAAAATTGATTGTTCAAACATTTTTGAAAATGCATTAGCTGGATTATGCTTCATTGAGAACAAAAAAAATTCACCAATGAGTGTGCATAATTGCATATAAAATGTATGCTTGACCAATCTGCATGCGACATTGGAAACGTGCCACTATACCAAGTGCATAGGCATGAATGGTGCAATCATTGTTAGCAATGTTGCAAGCAAGAGAAAGAAGGAGAAGAGTTTTGGCTGTAAGAGTAGATGACCTTAAGAACTGAAATCAAGAAATGTTGAAACAATTGGAGATCTACCATTTTGAAGAAGATGATGGATAGGAATGAATGAATTTTTCTAGTCTTAGGATCAACCTGTGATCTTTATTCAATAGTGATTGATTGAGCTTTCAGCTCTGCAATTATATCCTTGTAGATGGGAATTAAACAAGCTCCACACATGGAAAACAAATCAATGTTTTAGACTACAACCAAGCCTCCAAAGCCACCTCCACAACCAAATCCGGCATGTTAGTTGATGTCTTTGTGCATTATCCTTGGTGGACAACAATCATGGCTTCAGCTATAGTTGAAGCCATCATCTTGGATTTAGGATATGGCCAGGGCCTCCTTTGTAGAAAATCGGGAGCTGCAAGAAACCTACAACCAAGAGAGTAGGTAGATTTGATCTATTGCACTGCTGATCGAAAGAGCTCATCTGAGACTTGAGACAATGCGAGGGAGGAAAAAGCTCATGCTCCTTTGTGAGCTCCCTCCACCTTTGATATATGGTTTAAATGTCAGTTGTTATGTCTAGTTCAAGCATTGTAGGATCACATATTTAGAGCACACGTTCATGGTGATAGCATAGCCAAGAAGCCATGGAATCATTACCACCAATTGCAGGAAACTAGGGCCATTATTGCCTGCTTCTTTCCTTGCAGAACTTGCCAATTCAACTTCTTTACTTGTATTGCTTCCTTCTTATTGTTTTGTATTCCATTCATCTTCCCAAATCTACTTGGTATTCTAATCTTTGGACTCTATTAGAGAGACTTGTAACAACTATTGCTCTGGCTTCTTCCTCTATGAAGTCATCTCTTAGGGTTAATCTAAATGGGCTTGGTAGTTCTGAAATAGCTGAAAATGGTGCAGTTAGGTCACAGAAGTAATCTCTTAGAGTTAATATGAATGGGCCTAGTAGTTTTGGAATATCTAAAAATGGTGCGGTCAGGTCATAGAAGTCATCTCTCAAAGTTAATATGAACGGCCATGGTAGTTCTAGAATAGCTGAAAAATGGTGTAGTTAGGTCTTTCATTCTCAACATCCATCTTTAGCACATCAAAAGTTGCTTGAATTGGAGAAAAGCATGCTACAACACAGCAATATATTGATTTGAAGATGATTGTAACTTAGAGAATCACAAGTCTTGTAGCTCTAGAAGATTTGCTTGGGGGATTTAGAAGCAGCCATTATAGCAAAAATTAGCAGTCATTACAATAGAAATAAGGACTTGAGAGTCAAGGACATTCACACACTGAGCATGTTCAAGAAATTACACACCCCTACTTTGAGAGAGCTTTTAAAAGCTACATGGATTTCTTGATGTCTATTATAAACATACATAATTTGCTATAGGTCTCTATGTAAGAAAAGATGAAGGATGTAGACATGTTAGAACCATTAGCTAACAAAGAGCTTGTATGGTTTTTGGTGTTAGCTTTACTAGTCCTTCTTTTCATGGCTACTTTCGTGTTGTTTTCTTGAATCAGCTACCTTCCTGTTAGTATTGATCAACTGCCTTCTTGTTAGTATTGTAGAGGGATTTTTTTCACAGGACATGTTGTAAAATATGAAAGTCCAATGTGATGCACTGTTTTTTTGAGCCCCCATTATGAACAGGATAGGCACTAGTCTGTGCCATTCTACAAAGATTGATCAGCAATATTTGTGAGAGAAGGTCTGATCTCATAGGTGGTATGGGATTGTTTATCCGATCAAGCTCATCGATTGAGCTCATGATCATTAGGAAAATGGAGACCTACTTGACACCATTGTGTTTGTTGAAGGGGTTTGAAATGTCCATCTGATTGAGCTCGTATCCATAAGGAAAATGGAGACCTACCTGACACCATTCTATCTATTGAAAGGGTTTGAAAGCCTAATTACCAAAACCACTTGAATTGGTCCAAAGAACAGTGCCACTGCCGTCTAATAGCCTATCATGTTGGCTCTTATGCAACAACACAGGAGAATTGGTGCTTGACTGAACAAGCCTTGGCAATTGGAAGTTGGTGATGTAGATGGTTGTTCAATAGTGGAAGAGTGTGCAAAAAACACCTCCCAAACATGATCTACATGCCCATCAGACTTAGTAGATTCTTTTAGTTCTCTTATTTACTCTTCAAGGATGAGGTAGCAATGTTTTTGAGGGCCTTTTTTAGTTGATCCATTGACAGACCATTCAAGAATATTTTACTTATTCAGATTACAATATAGCTACAACATAGCTATAACAATATTCTACATGTTCAAGCTATAACAAAAATATGACAATAGAGCTAATACTTTAGTAGTAGTAGCAAGAGTATGATGTATTTACTACATATACACATGGCAAGTGAAGTCAAGAATGGTCTTTGAGCACTCAAATGCATGAAGAAATTCTCAACATTGGAATGTACAAAGAACTTCTAACACTGAGTTTGAAGTTAAGGCAATGCTATCAAGCTCAATTAGTCTATAGTGCACTCAAGGGTATTCGCAATGAGCATTTGAGACTATTAACAATGAACCGATCTTGTGAAATTAGATTTCAATAAAGTTGTCCAAGTTTTTGGTGGAATTTGCACCAATTGATTGCATATTGAATTGGACAAGATAATCGTGTGCCAAAACATCTTGCTGAAGTGTTGCCAAAGCAGCTCATTTGACATGCTAATAGCGACTTGGTAGACAAGGGAGTAGCTTTTGTGAAGGAGTTCATATATTGCAAGGCAACAAAATTTCTTGGATTTACAATAGTGATATTGGGGACTCAAGTTTGATTTTGTTATGGTATGAGTAGGTCATTTCAGGTGTTTTCATGTGTTGCCAATCAACTAAAACCTTTTGACATGAATCTAGGCTACACTGAGTCAGAAATCGGTAGCAAGAAGCATACTATTCTTCTAAATCTTGTAAGCTATGATTGGACACATCAAGAATTCAATGAGGGTTCTGATTGGATGAAATATCATATGCTGGAGCAAGAGTACGATTCATATGGTTTTGCTCCTTATTATGTGCCACAAAGGGCAATATTATGAGCATCATAAGAACAATGGAACTCAACAAGTTACTTGCTCACATGGTTGGCATGATTGATGTATTGGCATATGCACTTATGGATTTTGATGCAACCATGATGGCAACTGAAGTGATAGATGCCATTCGGATAGAATGAGCACTTGCCAAACACTTGGCATCTCATACGGACACCATTATCTATATGGGCAGAAATATGAGTATGAGTAGCATTCATTTCCTTCTCAGCCATATGATTCTCTCATGAGTACCATGGACACTAGTACGATTATTCTATTACCGATCTATATAGTGATGATGTAGGCAACATTGGGTCTAAAACTCGTAAAGCTAAAAAATAAACCAGTGATCAGATCAGAGAATTGCATGCTCAAGGGTTATGTTATAGATGTGATGAACCGATGTATTCTAATCACAAAGACACATGCAGAGCAAAGAATGCAAGGATATTTGTGGAACTTGAATATTCAAATGAAGAGAATGAAGACAATCATGCCAAAGAAAATGTTGACGTTGATCAAGTGGAAGATAAAGGGTTTGAAGTTATAGTCTATGAAGCTTCTGATGAGGAAGACCATGACCATGTGATTCTATTTGACTCAATTGCTTGTGCTTTTGTGCATTCACAAGTACATGCATATTATTTCATGAGTGAGGATATCTATGATTTGGTGGTCATGATTTTAATGCATGGAAGGGATAACACCTTTCCTTTGACTCGAGAGGCTAAGGGTTGAACTTAACTCTTTGCATGGACTAGGATTACTTTGAGAATGATGTCCTTAGCTTCAAGAATTTCGAGACAATATCATGCTAACTAGTAGGCTTTGTTTTACTATAGAACATATATTTGTTTTGGGATAGATTTAATGCCAAATTAATGTTAGAGATGCGTGACTCATATGGGTTGAAAGTACTTAAAGAGAGCTTCGTTTGGAGCTATAGCATGTCTGATTTAGATGAGCCAATCCAAAGTTATTACAAATTTAGTACAACAAGGTCTACAGTGGACATCATGGAGTCTCCATTTGGGAGAAGCTCTTATTTGACAACATTTTGATCCAATATTTCAATTTCATATTTCCAAATGACTATCAATACTTTGAACTTGATTCTCAGCCTTATAGTTGTACTTTCGTGAATCCTTGAAGATTAGGTCAATTTAATTTTAGTCCATGCAAAGTACTTTGCCCCTTTCCACCATTTGGCAATTTGTAATAAGTCCCATTTCTGTTTTTGAGGTCAAAAACATCTGAGTGGGAATGGAGTGCAAAGAGTGGAATTAGGGGCATATAGAAGGGAAAATGACACATGTACAAGATATCAAAATTTTTACACAAGAATACAAATTTTCCTTCTCTCTCTAGCTCCTCCTGTCCTTTCATGGCTTTCGGCCATCTACCTTCTTCTTCCCTATTAATCTCTCTCCATTTTTAGTATTTCTCTCTCCTTGTCTAGACTTTCTCTCTCCTCTCCACTCTTCTTCTCTCTTTCTTGCAGTCTTCTCTCTCCTCTCAAGTCCGTTCATGACAGTCACAAATTATATATTAAGATATCTTGCTTGAAGAACTTTCCAATGATATATATCAATTTTTCATTCTAGATAATATTTAGATATAGATAATTTTGGCAATGCCTAAAATATGACCCATATTGCAACCATTTTTTAAAGCTAATTGTATACATTTGCCACACTATTACCAAACTTTCATATTAGTTTTATGCAGATGCCTTGTTCGTAGTTGTGGTCTTTTGAGGACGGTCTTTATAGTTTGGCAAGGAGATGTTAGTGCATGCAAGTTTCCGTAAGAGAGGAGAGTGGAGTTAGAGTCAAAATCGATGGACTTCCTTCGGTAATTAATTACGAAAGTCATTTTCAAAAGAAGAGAGCATATGTCTTAGTAGTTTAGTATTGCAGAAGATTTAGACAGAAAGCATGTTTGATGAAGTTTCCACACTTAGAAAATATCAAATTTGTAGGCAGGATCAATTAGAAATTGGCCGTAGATGACCATGTTCGAATGTTTTTGCAAGCTATTTCAAGGTCTTCTCTCAAATGGAAAGGGTTTACTGTCATTGCATTTAGGAGGGGGATTATGCTTGTCTATAGGAAGTAGGATGGATATCTTAGTTTTGGATGGGGGGAGGGGGAAAAATTTATAAATCAAAGGTTTAGTGAATCCTTTTCTTTTAAAGGGTAATATTTTAATGAAATAATTGGGAATGAAAAAAACAAGATGAGCCATTGAGAAAAAATGGGATGCAAAGGGGCACCATGAAGAAGAAGAGGGATATCATCTTGAGGCTGCAAGGAAGCAAATAAGAGGTAAGAAAATTGGGAGAGAGGGTGCCATCTTGGAAGATTGAGGGGGAGAGAGAGAATGCCATGATCTTGCTAATCATCGCCATGATTATCATCACCTCCCATTCTTCTTGAGCCTTAATCATCTCTATCATCATCAAATTATCTCCTCATTTCTCCTCTTCAATTTGCCATCCCTTCCTCACCCTTTCATCACAAGACACGACAATATCATTTTGAGACATTTACGGATAATGGTAGTCATTTTCTGTCAATATGTGATTAAAAGAAGAATGATTAACCACTCTTCTAACCTTGGGTTGAAGGGTTATTTAAAAGAATCCTCTTTAAGCCTAGTTTGTATGTGGGGAGTGCTTCAAGCTCCATTCTAGTAAAGCAAGGTACTTGTAATGGAAACAAGAGGGATATTGTTGTTGATTGGAAAGTTGAGTAGACCGAATTTCCTATGCTGGATTGCAAAGATGTGGACTTCAAAGGGTGCAACTACGACCCGTGAGAAATTTTCAAGTAAGTGTATCATTCCTTTATCAAATAAAAATAAGAAATTTTTTTAATTTATCATGCTTAATATTTTTAATCTATACATTCAAACTTGATTATGAATGTTCTATATTTCATATGAATTCTAAACCATGCTTGACAAGTTAAAAAAATGAAAAAAGATAAAACCTCATCAAATTGATCACAAATAGACATTTGAAAAATCATTAAAAGTACAAAAAGTATATCACTAAAAAATATTTTTTTGGGAAAATTTTTGTGTTATGATAAGTCTACTAAATTTTTAAATATTTTTACAAAATTTTACTATATTTTAAAATTCAAAAAGTAATCATTTTGGAAAAAAATAAGGATTTTTATCAATAGAAAATTATGTAACTCATAAAAAATTATGGTAATTTGCAAGGAAGTTAAAAATGTAAATTTTGAGTGTCAATAAAATTTTTGAGACTTTAGAGAAAGAGAAAATAGTTTAAATGCATTTTTGAAAGAACTATTTGCATGGGAATTTTATGTTTTCAACTGTATGCAAAATGAAAATATAGACATGATGTTGATTCATGTCACATGTGAATAGGGGGAGTACATGACAATTTCTTAGTGTTAGCATTAATACATTTGTTTATTATGTATGAGAAAGAAATAATACGGGATAGACTACAATCGCAAAACTAAATATAATATTTCATAGACAAAATTAGAATTGACATTTAATTAATGTGATGGCATGAGAGTAAGTCTCAGTGTCAATGCTAAAATTTTATATTTTATTTATCTAGACATTATTTGGTTGTTTGAGAAAAGGCAAGAGAGGAGGGCTAATAGCATAATTTATTAATTTGGAGGGGGGGATTCAAAAATGAACGTTGTATGTGAATGTGCAATAGTAAGAAAAAATTTTATCTTTACTTGTTTGATGTTTAGTTTAAAGAAATGAAAGAAGGATGTTTTCACCGAATTTGAAATGAATTAAATTACTTAAACATTTAAAGTGCAGACGAACTTTATGTTATGGAGAGGGGTTGTGTTTTGGAAAGGGATTAAAATTTATGGGTTTTGAGGAATGTTAAGTTGATTTTTTGATGGATTTCTTTTAAATAAATAAAAATAATTAATTTATAAAAGGTGGAGAATTTTTTTAAAAAAGGGATTTAAATGGAAGTACAATTCTAGATTGAATAGATCTACAATTTGAAACAAACTTCTTTAAAGTCAAACAAAATACCATTCCTGGATAAATTATCAGGAGCATGGCAAGGAGAAAATCACGAGGAGTTGTTCTTGTAAGATGGGGGGAACAATAACTAGCTTAGGATTAGAATTCTAGTGCCTAATCTAATGACCTGCCTATGAGTCATTATAGAAAGGGAAGTAAAAAGGAGTTGAGTAGGTTTACCCAGTTTCTAGACATCGTGCAATATTGGTTGGATTACTACAAAAGAGTGTCATAAATACTTGGAAGGCTAGACAAAGTAATAGAAAATAATGATAAATCCCACCTATTTAGTGCAATAACTCTTAGGAGTTGGCTCGAAAATGTGGTTTAAAGTGGCTTAGTTTTTGGATGGTCATTTTTGGTGCATTTGCCAAAAGCCAAGTGCACTCACACAAGTGGTGAATCTCCCTAGGACATTTAAATCCTAGGTACACTTTTACAAAGTTAATGAGTGAATACATAGTCTCTTTTTTAAGGGACTATTTTTTGCATCTACTCCAAGATTGCCAAAGGCAAGTATTAGATTGGGGGAGAGACACATATTTACTCAAAGGAGGTAAATGTTTTGGCCTACAGCTAATTGTAGACGTAGAACAACTAACCTCTTGAAGTTGGGGGTATAATGATTGTGTGCAAACCACTACTTTCTTAGTGACAAATTTTGGGTTGGTAGATAAAATCGAGATCAATACAATTAGCATGTCATACCATTTTGATTGGTACTATCAAATAACTTATCAGACTTTTAGAAGGGTCACATGGGATGATGTATTGCCTTGGATTCATGTATCCATAGGGAACATAAGAGAGGTTGCAAAAATTTTAGGGTTGATTCCTGAGTAGGAGGAGAAACCACCTTATGGAGAAATGGACCTAGAATTGCCAGCTATTCTCAAACTATTGAGCACGTATGCCCTCATGAAAACCTAAGCTTTGGAGCTTTAGAGAAAATGCATAAGTAGAAAGAAATTGTAGAAGATAATACTAGTAGGTACTTAGCAAGAGTATAGCAAGTGAGGCCAATGCCACGATAAGGAGTAATAAATCTTCATTTAGTTGGGATTTAGAATATACTTTTGAGTTAAATTTACTATTTAAAGAGACAAAAGAAAATTCTTGGATAGAGCATGTGTCTAATTTGGGATTTCCATCCTTGTTTCATATCCCTTGTCAAAGAGAGCAATCAAGGGATGTGTATGCGTCGGGATTAAGATCCGTATTCAAGGAGCCCAAGGAATCTATGTGGTTTGACCTTCTCAAAATTTTGGGTTAGGAACATTATTCAGAGAAAAATGGCTTGTAACCTTGTAAGACTAGTTAATTTTACCCAATTTAGGGGACTATGGGAAGATCCTGATGCAGATATGCAAAGGTTTGAGGTGACTTGTGTAGCCAATGAAATAGTAAATGACGATTAAAAGCTTTGTGTCTTTCCAACGACATTAAAAGATGAAGTAGCAAGGTGGTACAACAACCTAGATGCTCAAAATAAAGGGATCTATGCTGCCATAACAAGAGCGTTCTTAGAAAAATTTCAGCGGCGGTAAGGTTTCCAAGATTGGTTAGCTCTTCAATTGGACTATTTTTTCCAAGAGCAACCAAAAGTGTCGAGCATTACATTAAGCGTATGGAAATAATTATTTGAAAGATGAATCTAGCTCTTGAAAAACCTATGCAAAATCGTAAATTTATTGATGTGCTTAATCCCCAAGTCCATCAGCATGTTAGTCTACAAAGGCCAACTACACTGGCATATGCTAAAACACATGCTAATGGTGGGAAGAAGTGCAACTTAGCCAACAACAATGGAAGGATCTATTGAAAGAACCTTGAATGGAATATCCACTGGTACTTCAAGTAGGGTGCAACTACAACTACAATTTGAGACTTGAGGTACCTTTAAATCCACTTGCAACTACAAACTCCGTCAAGATTAATGCCTATTGACCATCCTCCATTTTGTACCTTTTGTCTTAAAATAGGACATGTGGATGCAAATTGTTGGTATAAAATAGGCCAAGAATAGCAACATGCTCATGCAATGTAAAGAATTACAATTGCATGGATTGCAATAACACTACTTATGAGATTGGACCCCCTAATCAACCTTTTAGGCCTCGTAGATTGCCTACCCATAGCAAACCTCTAGTGCCTCGAAACAATTATAATAGTGATGGAAATAGAGGAAGAAATTCTTATTTTTGGAGAAATAATGTTAATTTCCAAATACAATGGGGCACAATGGACAACAAAGTCCTAGAGGACAAATAATCTGTTATCAATGCCAACAGGAAGGTCATATAGCGACATATTGCCCAAATACCTACGAAAATCAAGACTATACCCTTCTCTGCAAGGGGTGTGGTGGTGAGAGGCATTATGAAGAGAACTGACCCAATCAAGAGGATAACAAGACTAATGAAAATGGAAAATAAATCTTTAACAGTCCTTCAACATTGCTGAAATCTTGTTGAAGTTGAAATGAAAGGGCAAGAGAGTAGTGCTATGTCAAAATTTCTACCTTCTTGTAGGATGAACTTTATGACCGACCTCGTGATTGGTGTCATAGCACAAAAGTAGCAACAAAAGGAGCAAGATCTAGAGGAGAAAACTCCACAACTAAAAGGAGTTGCAAATGATAAATCTAAGGATGTAGATCATGATATAGAGCTACCTAAATCGGAATCTCCTCAATACTCTTATGATCATCCATTATTACTTGTGCCCTAGCAACTCCTAAAATTCAAGTGGGGGTAGCTCCTTTTTCTGAAAGACTAGTATCTCTAATGGAGGGAACCAAAGAGCAAGTGGAAAAGGTGAACAAGGCCTATGATATTCGCGAAGCACTAGAGAAAGTAAATTTAACAATTAATCTTAGGCAATTTCTTGAAATAGCACCTACATGCCAAAGGCAAATTTATCATAAGCTATTTTGGTGCAAAACAAAAAGGATTGAGACTCAAGCTTCTAAGGTAAGTGCAAATGTATCCAAAAAGTAAAAATGCTAGATCTATTTGTGGATCCAAGGGCACTAGTTATTGATGCTACCACCAATGATAAATTATTGAGTGTACAATTGGATGGCGGTTCAACAATTAATTTAACAACAAAGCAAATGATTCAAAAATTAGGGTTGAAGAATCTAGAACTTACCCATATAGATAGTTTTACGTGTGAAGGAAAGTGACTCCTTTTTGGGGTTGCTTCACAATGTGAAATCTATAATAGTTGGACTAGAATTTCATGTGAATTACTTAGTAGTCCATTCATCAACAAATATTTCTTCATATTCTATGTTGCTAGGTCAACCTTGGTTATACCAAGTGAGATGTAGTCAAGAGTGGTATAAAGGCTCAATTGTGATTGGTCCTCAAAATGATAGGGTTAAGATACAAGTTATCTCAAAGGGGTTTTTGAGGGAGTTAGGAGATGAAGTGCTTAGTGAAATAGACACGAAATCCAATAGTGAGTTTTATGATACAAAATTAGAGAGAATTGATAGTGAAGCCCCTTATGCCTGGCTATTTAAGACACAATGACCAACAAGAGCAAAAAAAGTAGAGGTGAATATGGTACATCGTCCTTGTAAAGCAAAATAGGTGGGTATTGGTGAATATGCTATAAATTTCTCATCGGATAATGATCTGATAGTGATATTACTCATTGGTTATATACATTAGAACATACAGCCTCCTTAGGCTACTTAATGATTTTAGCTAGGGATGATAAATGCCTTGAGGATGCAAAGGAAAGTAAATGTGAATACGTTCTTTTTGAGTATCAAAGGCTAGAGTCATTTTCCACTGGTGACTTAGAAAAGGAAGAGATGGATGAAATGATGACAAATTCTTCATTAAGTAATGACGAAATGGGTGCTACTAAGGTGGATATGAAGCAGTACTTACTACATTTCCTTATGAGGTATATGTTTTGCCTTTTGGGTTTGAACAACTTCCAGTTGTTGCTAAAAGGTCTTATGATTGGAAAATAGGGAAAGAGATAGGAGAAACAAGGACAATTGCAAAACTTTACAATGGTTGACATTAAATAATGACAAGGATGACCCATCTTTGGCCTTGAATGAATTTATGCATACTTCTAATGGATACCAAGGTAGTTTTATGAAAAAATGATTAGAAAATTAAATGGTACATTGGAAATAGAGCATGAGGCAGCAGCATCTGCTGTGAATTAAGTGATGAAAAAAATTGATGAGCTACAAAAAGAGAAGTCAAAATTCTAATTTAGGGAGAGATGAGGCTAAGACATTTACTTCTAGAGATGGATTTAGAAGAGCAAGAATCTAAATTAAGTAGTGATTTCAACAAATGGGACAAATCTTGCCTATCTCTAGGGAATGCTTGGTTGAACATGAGAAAATAAATGGAATTAAAAAAGAAAGACAAGTCTATGTATATCTTTGGAATTCAATTGTGAGTGAAAAATCCTACTACCACTCTTGGGTTATATCATTCTTTTAAGCATTCTAGTGGCAACAAGCATAAAATATATCATTATTCTAAGGGGCAACTAGTTGGATATCATACAAGTCAACTTAAATCAATAAAGGCTCACTTGCACAATATGTGTGAGGTTGTGTTACCCCATCCAAAGGAAAGAGTAATGGATTTTACTATCTATGGGGAAGGGGCTCAACCACAACTTAGATGGTTTGAATCTTTGGTACCCAAGAATTCTCTAGAGCTAAAATGGGTTATAGACTATCTTTGATGTTGGATCCAAGGTGAAGAAGATGAAAACTTACACTCATTAATACTCAAGCTTAGAAATAACGAATGGCCTTGGAATTTAAAAGATCAAGAATGTTTGGAAAAGCACAATAGAATCCTATGTCTTTATTGTTGAATGCTACATGCTCAATTTCCATGTGATTAGGAGCAAATTCTCCATGAAATTGGTTCCATTAACACTACACTCACAGTAAAGTCCAATAGGGATTTGAAGCCTACCTTGCATTGCTTAAGTAAAAAAGCAAGGAAGATATACTAGAATTTTCTTACTTGATGTATCAAATGTTTATAAGATAGAAACTATGGATGATACTCAGGATAACTTAGCTATTGTATCTTACAGGGCTTTACCCTTAGTTCATTCTATGAATCCATGGAAGAAGCACCAAAATCGAGTGCAAGGAATGGTTTACTTGAAAATGTTTCAATGGAAATATTAGAGGATGTGCATATAGTTAAACCTCGAAAAATAACTTCTTTATATGTAAAAGAGCCTAAGGTTGAAGTAGTTAAAATAGAAATGGCTAAAGGAAAATACTTAAATCCAGGGGCTCAATCAAAGCCCCAAGATCAAGAATGATTTAGACAAGTATTGCAAGTGCATGTTGGTGGATTTGCTTGGTCTTATACTAACCTTAAGGGTATCAAGGAGGTTGAACTTTGTCGCCATTATATTGATCTAGAACCAAGTACCAAACATGTTTGTCAACATCAACGGATGAACTGTGACGTACCCGCCTTTGATTACGTGACGAGTAACGTTTTAGTAGTAGCCTAGAGTTTATCTTCCAACCGTCACCATCCGTAATCTACCCAGAATGATCGGATTTTGTCTGCCTAGTTAACCCTAGGTCTACCCCGCAAGGGAAGCGTCCTTCCGTTACCCATGGAGGACCGACCTGAAGGTTCCTAATTGGCCTAACAGTCACCTATCAACAACTAACTCACATCCGGAGGTGTCCTTGAGAGGCTTCTTGTCCGGAAGGAGCAACTCCCATTACCCTTGGTTCATGGAGTACAACACTTTTTTCCAATAGCAGGCTAAGGATTATAAAATCCCTTGCAGTGCTCTGGCACAACCGCCATACCTTTCCCCTAAGATAATTTACAGTTCGGGTTCTGAGACCAAACCCTAAGTAAGTCAACGAATCGGCCCTTCCTAGAATTTCTTCCTAGTGTTTATTTTTTGGGAAAACCTCTCGGCTAACCGAGACCACCCTGCCATAGGACTGGATTCATTAGAAATCCATCCACCCGCTTCCCTCTATGGAATTTCTTAGTTATCTAATTACCTACCACATTATGTGAAACATATAAAAACGGCTTTATTAATTAATATCCTTATATGCACAATTGTTCGTTTACGTAATTTACTCACGGACATACAATCAGAATAAAACAATTCATTGATTATATTCCATAATGTGTGTTCTCCCACCCATATAGGAGAAAATTTACAATTTCACGTGCTGCCTCATCCAGTGTATCTGCACGTCACCAAGATCAAATCCACCTATAGCTAGCGTTCATAGGTGTCCCAAGTAGAACTCGGGCCATACAGGGGACCAAGTAGTTCCTAGGTGCGAAAAATGATTTACTAGCTAGAGCCCCCCTCTGGCACCCTTCCACCTCCTCCTTAATACGATCCTTGCTGGGAGACCTCTCACCATCGGAGCCGATCCATGCTTCCGTGGTGGTAAAAACATCCCCTCTTGGTATGGGGATTCAGCACCTATCCTTGGGGGAGGCATAGGGCTCCTCAATTTTTATCTGTTTCAATATTTAGTTCAATCAAGATCTAATCTAGCAAATCACAAACAAGATTGATGTCTGCAAGTAGTTATGACTTCAATCAATCATGCAACTTTCACGTTCAAGTGATGCTTAATCTGGTAGCAATCGACACTTGAGTTTCAAAGTAATGAACTCTTCCCCTTGGAATTTAACTAGAAGTATCTAGAATTTGAGTCTCTAACTTTCCAATTCTTGTAACCAAGTTTCATGACCTTAAGTTAGCATTACTCAAGAGACTTATCTTATTTCTATTGAACTTGAATAGAACTATAAAAAAAACTTGTGGTATCGCGATTGGTAAAGGGGCGTTATTGCCCGTGACTCCATTTGTGACTCCCGTGCTTGCAACTCCAACTGTTGCTTCTATGTTAGTAGGGTTATTTGCGATTTCTGCTTTTGAATTCTTTTTCTTTGGGGCCATGATAGAATATAGATGAGAGTAGAGATATGATAGAATAGGATAGAGTTCTTCAGTGTCTTCTCTTCTCAGATCAGAGTAAAAGAGGATGAGAGACCTTCAGCATATCTAGGACAGAGTCTCCTCCTTCTCGATCAGCATCTCGTCCTTGTCAAGATTGCTCTTGCTGCTCCTCCTTCTCAATCAATGTCTTGCCCTCGTCAAGATTGCTCTTTTGCTCTCTGTGGTCATCGCCAATCCCTCAATTTATAGTTTTTGCAAGGGGGGTGGGGGGTAAAGAGAGGGTGCCTGCTTTTTGGTGTTTTTGATGACATCATCGATGATAAGATTTCGTTTTCTTTTTCTATCCTGCAACTTGTTTGGATCATAACTTCGTCGTTTGAACTCCAAATATAGACATTCAAATACTTAAAACAATCGGAATGCATCTGATCGACAAGCTAGCGCGGGCAAAATTACGAAAATCCATCAAAATTAGGCAAAAATGATGATTTTTATAAATCACGTTATTTTTATTCATCTTTTATCTTGGATGACTTATTCCCTTCAAAATAAGTCACAATATATATTTGAATCCATCTAAAGTGGAAATTAAGTCATCTAAACATGATACTAGAGATTTCAGACTATTCTAGTCAACCAATCCTGCTTCCTGTAAATCCTATAGAGATTCTGCAGTTATATATACACCTTAAAATAAACTAAGTAATGGGGACATTACATTCTTTCCTCCTTAGAGAAATCGAGATGTCCTCATCTCGAGAGAAACTGGAGGTATTCTTTCATAAGGGTTACCTCATCGACCCAAGTGGCATCCTCTTCAGGATAATCCTTCCACTGGATGAGATATTCTCTAAGGATTCTATTCCTAAGGATTCTTTCTTTTATATCCAAGATTCTATCAGGTTGAAGTTCAAGTAAACCTTGGCTTGGCATTACAACTTGCTGATCATCAAGAATATGATCAGGATTAGGTACATAGGGCTTCAAGAGACTGACATGGAATACATCATGAACTTTTAGGGTTTCAGGAATTTGCAGCTTATAAGCATTTGGTCCAAGAGTCTTTATGATTTTGTAAGGTCCACAGTATCTTGGTCTTAGCTTCTTGAATTTTCCCAAGGATAAGGAACTCCTCTTTGGGCGTACACTGATAAAAACCTTATCCCCTCTTTTCTCCCTAGGTCAATATAGGCTTTCTGCTGATCCTTGGCAGCTTGTATGTCTTGCTTGATAGTTTTGACTTGTTCGCCCATTTCTTCAAGCATCTTTTTAGAAACTTCAACCTTCAAGGTAGGGTTGGAGAAGTTTAGCGGGGTTAGGCATTCTTGCCCATATAGAGCTTGAAATGGGGTCATTTGGATGCTCTGATGATAGGACGCATTGTAAGCAAATTCCACCAAAGGTAGATATTGTATTCACCGTCTAGGTTCTTTGCAACAATATGCCCTAAGTATGTCTTCAATGACTTGATTTACATGCTCTATCTATCCATCAGTTTGAGGGTGATAAGATGTACTAAAATAAAGCTGTGTATCGAGAGCTTCAAATAATCTCTTCCAAAAATGTGAAGTGAATAGAGAATCACGATCGCTGATAATTCTCTTTGGTAGTCCATTAAGTCTAAAGATTTCTTTGACAAATAACCTGGTAATATCTAATGCTTTATAGCTAGTTTTGACCGGAATAAGGTGGGTAACCTTAGTCAACATGTCCACAATTACCATGATCAAGTTGTATCCACCTTGAACTGAGGGTAATCCAACTACAAAATCCATACTAATGAATTCCCATTTCATCTGAGGAATATCAAGTGGTTGTAGCTTTCCTGGCAGCTTAACTCGTTCGTCGTTGGCAACTCAATCATTCGATTATGTATTTAAGTACGTCACTTTTGAGCTTTTCCCAGTGATAGCTTTTTCTAACTGCATTGAGAGTTTTGGCATAGCCAGGATGTCCTAAAAATGGGGAATCATGAGCTTCCCATAGTATCTTCTTCTTAAGATCTTGACTCGAAGGAATACATAATCTTGTCCTGAAATAGGCAAGCCCTTCGTCAACGGAGAAGTTAAGATACTTTGTCTTAAGCTTAGAGTCTTGTTCTTTATTTTGAATTTCCTTCAGCATTTGTTGATATTTAGGATCATTATTCACCTTCTCCTTGGCTAGCTCGATGATAGGATTGCTAGGCATTGATATCATTGTAGTTAGTATTTGAGCTCTAAGAGGTTCTTCTAAGATAAGTGCATTGAGAAACGATTTGCGGCTTAAAGCATCTGCAATTACATTCTCTTTGCCTGGTCTATACTTGATCTCAAAATCATACTTTTGCAAGACTTTGATCCACCGACGTTGCCTCATATTTAGATATGGTTGACTGAAGATCCATTTAAGACTTTTATGGTCGGTTACCAGTGATAATTTCTTCCCGAGTAGATAATGTCTCCATAGATTAAGAGCGTGGATAATTGCAAGTAATTCCAAGTCATGAGTAGCATAATTTCTCTCATGAGTCTTCAATTTTATTGAGGAATATGCTACGGGATGTCCTTCTTACATGACAATGCATCCCAAAGCAAGAGAGCTCACATCAGTCACCACTTCGAATTCTTTGCTAAGATCAGGTAGTTTGAGGATCGGGGCTGTGACTAAACTTAGCTTGAGCCTGTCAAAGCTAGACTGTTCAACTTGGGTCCATTTAATGGCAACCTGCTTCTTGAGTAGGTCGGTGAGGGGTGTAGCAATTAAGGCATAATTCTTGATAAAGACCCGATACCATCCTGTTAAACCCAAAAAGCTACAAACTTCACTTACATTGGTTGGAGGCGGCCAGTCTTGTACATCCTTGACCTTGGCCGAATCTACTAAAATTTCCTATGTTGAAACTATAAACCCTAAATACTCGATTTACTTCTTGAAGAATGCACACTTCTTTTTCTTAGCATACAACTTGTGAGTCTGCATTGTCTCAAGAACTGTCCGCAATTGTGACTCGTGACTTCCTTCATCCTTGGAATACATTAAGATGTCATCAAAGAATACAAGGATGAAATCATCAAGATAAGGTCTGAATATATCTTGCATTAATCTGTTGAAGCTAGCAGGGGCATTGGTTAATCCAAATGACATTACGATAAACTCGTAATGACCATACCTTGTGCTAAAAGCAGTTTTTGGAATATCTTCTTGCTTGATTCTGATCTAGTAATGCCCTGATCTGAGATTAATCTTGGAGAAAATATTCGCTTATTGTAATCGATCAAGTAGTTCGTCGATCCTTGGAATCGGATACTTATTTTTTATTGTTACCTGATTTAGCCCTCGATAATCAATGCAGAGATGGAGAGTCTCATCCTTCTTTTTCTGAAATAACACCAAAGCTCCCCAGGGTGAGTTACTGGGTCTAATGTATCCCTGATTTAAGAGCTGTTTGAGTTGTTCCTTTAGTTCTATGGCTTTTGGAATGGACATTCGATATGGTCATTTTGCAACTGGTGTAGCTCCTGGTACTAGCTTGATTTCGTGGTCGACTTCTCTTTGTGGTGGAAGTTCAGTTAATTCTTCAGGGAATATGTCAGCATATTCCTTAAGCCATGATGGTTCATCTTCGGCTTCTTTATCCTGTTCAGTTTTATTTAATTTGATTAGGTATACATGTGAGCCTTTTCTTAAACCTTTAGCTATTCGAGAAGCTTTCACTAATTGAATCCTCGGTTTTCCTACTTCTCCTTGTGTAGTCACTTGTTGTTCTATAAGATTCAAGAATGTGACTTGGCCCTTTTCACAATGAATATGAGCATCATTGGGAATTAACCAGTCCATTCCTAACAGGCACTCATAGGTTCCTAGGTTCATCACTCTGAATTTCATGTTGGTCTGATTGCCACCCAGATTAAACTCCACCTTACTTGTTTGTTGTGTTGAGGAAACTTCTTTTCCATTAGCTAACTCAACTATCAGCCCAGGTGCACGCATTGTGTCTATCCCTAGTTTTCACACCTTGGTGATATGAATGAATGTGTACTTCCCCAATCGATCAAAATTTTAATGGGTTTACTGTTATCGGCTGATGGTGTTTGAATCACTAAGAATTGTCGATTTGGTCCCTTCTTGTTGAGAGAGCCGTGAATTCTCGCTCTCTCCACGTCGGTTTCCAAGGTGGAACCTTCATCATCTTCTACTTCCTTGAGGGTTATGCTGGCAACTCTTCCTCTAGCTATGGCTGCCCGGCTCTAATTGTTACGGAACTTGCTTTGGCGTTCATTCCGTCTGAGTTTTGGGCATTGCCTTTGGATGTGGCTAGGTTCGTTACAATAATAGCACTTGAAAGTGTCTTTATTACCACCAGTAAAGTTCTCCACCGTTGACGTCTTAGCCTTTTTGCTATTAGCAGATTGGAATTGACCTTGGGCTCTTTTTGCATAGCACCTAGTTATATTTCTATTTTGGAACTTATTATTCCAAGGCTTATCATTTCTTGGTTTGGACTGGAGTTCCTGTACAATCGGTCTTGCTCTTATCAATGCATCTTGGAGATTGAATGGACACATTGCTTCAAGCCGTGTGTTCAGGGTATCATCCAATCCGTGGCAAAACTTGGATACTTGGTGTGCAATGTCTGTAGACGGTGCATACTTGAGAAGTGTTACAAACTTCGAGTAATAGGCTTCCAGTGTCATTCCAAGTTGCTTTAGACCAAAGAATTCATTCATCTTTTGTGTGTGGTATATTGGCGGAAGATACCGGCCTCACACTGCATCCTTTAATATGTCCCAACTAACAGATGCTTCGGAGATTCCTTGGTCTTTACACCATGGTTTCCACCAAATTCGGGCTTCTCCTGTTAGCTTTAACTTACCAATCATTGCTTGATTAGCTGGGGTAATTCCAATGGCAATGAAATAACCTTCCATGGACTCAATCCATATTTTTGCTTCAGACTCGACATTTTTGCATTGGCAAAAGAAAAAAACTCATATCTCAACTACAATACCAAGTTTTTTATTTCTTTTGGCTCTGATACCACTTGTAACGTACCCACCTTTGATTACGTGACGAGTAACGTTTTAGTAGTTGCCTAGAGTTTATCTTCCAGTCGTCTCCATTCGTACTCTAACCAGAATGATCGGATTTTGTCTGGCTTGTTAACCCTAGGTCTACCCCGCAAGGGAAGCATCCTGCCGTTACCCACGGAGGACTGACTTGAAGGTTCCTAATTGGCCTAATAGTCACTTATCAATAACTAACTCACATTTGGAGGTGTCCTTGAGAGGCTTCTTGTCCATAAGGAGCAACTGCCATTACCCTTGGTTCATGGAGTATAATGCTTTTTTCCAATAGCAAGCTAAGGATTTATAAAATCCCTTGCAGTGCTCTGGCACAGCCGCCGTACCTTTCCCCTAAGATAATTTACAGTTCGGGTTCTAAGACCAAACCTTAAGTAAGTCAACGAATCGGCTTGAGTTTCTTCCTAGTGTTTGTTTTTGGAGAAACCTCTCGGCTAACCGAGACCACCCTACCATAGGACTGGATTTGTCAGGAATCTATCCACCCGCTTCCCTCTATGGAAGTTCTTAGTTATCTAATTACCTACCACATTACGTGAAACATATAAAAATAGCTTTATTAATTAATATCCTTATATGCACAGTTGTTCATTTACGTAATTTACTCACGGACATACAATCAGAATAAAACAATTCATTGATTATATTCCATAATGTGTGTTCTCCCGTCCATACAGGAGAAAAATTACAATTTCACGTGCTGCCTCATCCGATGTATCTACACGTCATGTGCTGCCTCATCCGGCGCATTTGCACGTCACCAAGATCAAATCCACCTATAGCTAGCATTCATAGGTGTCCCAAGTAGAACTCTGGCCATAAAGGGGACCAAGTAGTTCCTAGGTGCGAAAAAGGATTTACTAGACAGAGCCCCCTGGCACCCTTCCACCTCCTACTTAATATGATCCCTGTTGGGAGACCTCTCGCCATCGGAGCCAGTCCATGCTTCCGCGGCAGTAAAACATCCCCTCTTGGTATGGGGATTCAGCACCTATCCTTGGGGAAGGCATAGGGCTCCTCAATTTTTATCTGTTCCAATATTTAATTCATTCAAGATCTAATCTAGCAAATCACAAACAAGATTGATGTCTGCAACAAGCAGTTATGACTTCAATCAATCATGCAACTTTCAAGTTCAAGTGATGCTTAATCTGGTAGCAATCGACACTTGAGTTTCAAAGTAATGAACTCTTCCCCTTGGAATTTAACTAGAAGTATCTAGAATTTGAGTCTCTAACTTCCCAATTCTTGTAACCAAGTTTCATGACCTTAAGTCAGCATTTCTCAAGAGACTTATCTTATTTCTATTGAACTTGAATAGAACTATGAAAAAAACTTGTGGTATCGCGATTGGTAAAGGGGCGTTATTGCCCGTGACTCCGTTTGTGACTCCCGTGCTTGCAATTCCAACTGTTGCTTCTATGTTAGTAGGGTTATTTGCGATTTTCGCTTTTGAATTCTTTTTCTTTGGGGCCATGATAGAATATAGATGAGAGTAGAGATATGATAGAATAGGATAGAGTTCTTCAGTGTCTTCTCTTCTCGGATCAGAGTAGAAGAGGATGAGAGACCTTCAGCATATCTCGAACAGAGTCTCCTCCTTCTCGATCAGCGTCTCGTCCTCATCAAGGTTGCTCTTGTTGCTCCTCCTTCTCGATCAGCGTCTTGCCCTCATCAAGATTGCTCTTCTTGCTCCTCCTTCTTGATCAGCATCTTGCCCTCGTCAAGATTGCTCTTGTTGCTCTTTGTGGTCATCCCTAAGCCCTCAATTTATAGTTTTTGCAAGGGGGGGGGGGGGGGGAGGGGGGTAAAGGGAGGGCGCCTACTTTTTGGCGTTTTTTATGACATCATCGATGACAAGATTTTGTTTTCTTTTTCTGTCCTGCAACTTTTTTGGATCATAACTTCGTCGTTTGAACTCCAAATATAGACGTTCGGATACTTAAAACGATTGGAACGCATCTGGTCAACAAGCTATCGCGAATAGAACTACGAAAATCCATCAAAATTAGGCGAAAATGATGATTTTTATAAATCGTGCTATTTTTATCCATCTTTTGTCTTGGACGACTTATTCCCTTCAAAATAAGTCACAATATATATTTGAATCCATCTAAAGTGAAAATTAAGTCATCTAAACATGATACTAGAGATTTCATACTATTCTAATCAACCAATCGTGCTTCTTGTAAATCCTATAGAGATTCTGTAATTTTTTTAATTAAAAAAATGTGTGGACGCACCTTAAAATAAACTAAGTAATGGAAACATTACATGAACAAATCCAATGTATGCAAAATTGGTAAAAGATGAAATTACTAAGCTTTTGGATGTAGGATTCATACATCCTATTGCATATAGTGAACGGGTATCTCCTATTGTGGTGTGCCTAAGAAGAATAGCAAGAAAATCCACATCTATGTTGATTATAGAAAGCTTAATCATAAAATATATAAAGATAATTTTCATTTGTCATTTTACAGATCAAGTAGTACTAGATAAGGTTGGAGGCCATGAACTATATTATTTTATGGATGGATTTAGTGGCTATAATCAAGTGTTAATTCATCCTGAGGATTAATCTAAAACTAGTTTTACCACTAAATGGAGTACATTTGCTTACAAAGTAATGCATTTTGGTTTGTGCAATGCACTTGCAATATTCCAAAGGGTCATGCTTGTAGCCTATCAAGATTTTCTATGACAATGGATGGAAGTTTTTCTGATGACTTTTGTGTCTATAAGAAAACAAAAGAAATACCTCATTTATTGGCACAAGTATTTGACTGCAGTGATGAAGTGGGTATTTCATTGAATCCTTATTATAAGTGTGTTTTTAGAGTTTAAAAGGGACTCTATTGGACCATATTATTCTAAAGTATTGCCATGAACTTTGCTAAATTTACTAATATTTTTGCACTTCCACCACCAACAAATCTTAAACAACTTCGCTGGTTTTTGGGGGATTTAAATTATTATTGGCAATTCGTTTCTAATTTTGCAAAAGTAGCATCACATTTAACATTGTTTAAATGAAAGAATAATCATTTTAATTGGGATGATCCTTGTCAAAAAGCATTTGAATTCCTTAAACAAAAGTTAATTGAGGGACCAATATTAGCATCCCTGGATTGGACAAAAGGATTTCACATCCATGCAGATGCATCTATGTATGCTGTGGGGGTTGCTTTATGTCAAGCTGTCAATAATAAGGTGGATCATTTGATTTATTATGCAAGTTGAAATTTAAGTGATGTAGATCGAAATCATACTACCATTGAGAAATAATGCCTATCAATGGTATTTGTAGTGGAAAATTATTATTATTATTTATTGGGGAATAAATTTAATATCTATGTTGATCATGAAGTGTTAAAGCATTTTCTTAATAAAGTAGAACTTTCTGGGTGGGTAATTCATTAGATGCTATAATTTCAAGAATTTGATTTTCAGATAATTACTCATCATAGTAAAGCTCATGTTTTAGTAGATCGTCTTTCTTGATTATTAACATCAGATAAGGAGGAAGGTGTGGAAGATTATTTTCTTAATGCATCACTTTTTACTGTGGAGATGCAAGGCCCATGGTATGTAAATATTGCTAGTTTTCTTACCATTGTTCGATATCCACCTAGTGTAGATAAATTAAAAAAGTGATAGCTATTGATGCAAGCATTCTCCTATGGATTATTAGGGGGTTATCTATATAAATTCTTCCCAAGGGTATTTACTGCTGATGTGTAAGGGAAGATGAAGTTCTTGTGGTGACCATTTTGTTGGCAAATCAAGAGCAAGAAATGTTCTATTAGCCAATTATTGGTGGCCCATCTTATTTAAGAATGCTCATTATTATTATTGCCAAAAATGTGACGTATGTTAAAGGATTGGTGGTCAAACTTCTAAGAGTTTTGCTACACCTTTGACACCTATATTGGCATTAGCACATCTTGAGAAATGGAGCATTGATTTTATGAGTCCAATTGATCCACCTACACAATCCTGATCTAACTGGTATTGGTTTGTATTGGTTATATTACTAAGTGGGTGGAAGTGAAAGCACTTAAGACAGATAAAGCCATTGAGGTGGCTAAATTCATATATAAAAATATTATTACATGTTTTGGTTGTGCCCATTGGATTTAGTAAGTGATCAAGGTTCCCATTTCTAAAACGGTATGATTAGTGAGTTGACAGAACTATATAAGATTAACCATTGCAAATTAATGCCTTATTATCCCAAATTTAATGGCCAAGTAGAAGTAATTAATTATATTATTTGTGGGATTTTAACTAAGACGATTGCTTCTCATAGATGAGATTGGGATGAGTGTCTATATGAAGCACTTTAGGCTTACAGAACTACCCATACAAAATACATTGTTCAATTTGGTTTATGGTAATAATGTTGTATTTCTTATTGAGCAAGAGTTGCCTACTTTATGAGTAGCCCTCTCATTAAGATTAGGTGAAGTTGAATCATTGAAATGTAGGATTTTTGTTGCATAAATCATATGGGAGGCTTGTGCATAGTGAGCAGAAGAAGCTCTCCCTCACTCTTTTGCTTATAAAAACAAAAGCACGACTCATAAAACTCAAAATAGACTTAAAGAAGAGTAAATCAAAATTGTGTGATACACTATTGGTTGCAATTTCTCCCTATATATGGACTGGGCATCTCCTCCATATGATATATTTATAATATTTAAATGAATATTGCTTTGCCCAAAGATAGACACTTTATAATCACTCTTTTTATAAAAGAGTTTGAGTTCACTAAATAAATTGTTGCAATCAGCTGCACAACTCACAAATGCTGAGAGCCGTAAAATATTTCTAGAATATCTTCAATATATCTCCTAGGATCTCAAGTATTATTAAATATTTACAAAGAGGATGGGTGCACGCCTTAGAATAAACGATGATACGTCTATTTAATAATTCAAGGAAAACGTCTATGATAAACTATGCTTGCCACATGTATCCAATTCATCTTGCTCTACACATTTGCCACTTCCAAAAATTCAAAAAATCATGTTTAAAAATAATTAATTAAATTAATGCAGCTAGCTATAATAGATTAAATAATCATTGAAATTTTATCAAATAATTAAATCACATAAATATTAGCACTTGAGATATAAATATTGTGGCATCACCCACGTATGGCTTCACCCGCATTCACACATGTAAATCGCACACCCGGAAAGGATAGGCGTTCCCATCAACCTTCCATCCAAGACAAAAAGTAATTTGCTCTTAGTAACATGCCTTGCGCTAAGAGAGAACCATTCAAGGCACTCATCCCATCAATGTGCACACAAGGGAGAACCATTGAAGGTTCCCATCCCCAGGGTGGTATAGCAATTGTCCTCCTCAATTGCCATCAATGAAAAGTAATTCACTCTTAGGAATGTGCCCGTGCTAATGGAGAACCATTCAAGACACTCATCCCATCAACATGCACATTAAGGGAGAACCATTGAAGGCGCTTATCCCCTCGTGTAGGTGCCACCTCCCAACAATTTTACAATTAGTAAAGTTAGATGAGGAGTGATTATTAGCTGTATAAAGTTTGGAAGAAATGCAAAAGCATCACAAGGCTTGGCATGATCAGAATATCAAGATGTGAGAGTTTAAATATGATAATTTAGTTTTACTTTATGAGAGTTGCTATTGCAAATTTCTTGGGAAGCTTAAAATTTTTGGTTAGGATCTTTTAAGATTATTAACGTTTATGATCATTTTTCTCTAGATTACAAGATGTTAATGCTAAAAATAAGATCTTTAGAGTTAACAGCCTACACTTGAAATATTTTGCGACTTAGGGTAGCTAGGTAAAACTAGGTTAGTGGTTGGAATAATCCTTGACTAATCTGAATTTGGATTTCTTTTCTTTTGGGGGGGAGGGGGGGGTTTAATGGGATGTAGGAACTACTATTCTATGGATGGATGCGCTTTACCCTCATCATGATGCTGATAGTTCTAATCCAATTCATGTCAGGCCTTGTAGTATTTCACATTTTCACATGCAAGATAGGTTCTTGTATGCATTGAGTGGAGAGGCTTATTGCAGTTCTTCTTTTGTAAACATTTTTTGTTTATAGTATCATCCACTATTTGGTTATAGACCATGTCAATGATATCTGTATGTGCATGCACATCTCCTATGTTGGTAGTGTCACACTTACTTTAGACGCTATGGTACGACTGTTGTGCAGGATGCTATTGGGTACACTTATCAGTGCCACAATTATAATAGTGTATTTTTACATGAGTGTGGCATTGTCTAGTATAGGGTGGATACAGAGTTGTAAGAATTTGCTAGCTATCAAGTTGTTGTTTACCACTTGAATCCATCATATCTTAACCTTCAAGTCAATGATAGTTGCTTGTGTTGGGATTATATATGTTGGTATACAGATGTGATCAAGGGTTATCCTTTAAGATGTTTACCAGTGGCACCGATGCCCTATTATGACGATGTAGTTGAGGCTCTGCTTCATGAGATGATGGAGGCTTTTAGCAATGCACCTGATAGCGGGTCTATGATATTTGATATACCTACTTTAGAGGCCATTAAGGAGCATCCTATATTTGATAGTTTAGTTGATCAGTTGACTTAGATAGTGTAGATGATTTTGGGTTGAGTTTGTTATTTGTGTTAGAAGATTTTAGAGAGAGTGAGGATTTTTGTTTGGATCTTTTGTTTTCTTAGGATCCTTCATGTTCATTTTAATTTACCTTTCAAAAAAAGCAACAACAATACCAAAAATTTTAAAAAACCAAAAATCAAGATTTGTTTATATTGTTTTATTTTTTAGATTCTCACACACTATAGTTTCGTTAGTTTTCATATAGTTAGGTAGTCAATTGCACGCATAGTTAGGGTATCCCTTTCAGTGCCATGAGTTAGTGATAGTTAAGCTTAGCTAGGTGGATGGTTATATATGGGAGAATGTGTAATATTTCCACATAATAAAAGTTAGTTGGTTAGTTTAAAAGTTAGTTAGTCAATTAATAAGTTAGTAAGATTACTAACTAAAGACTAACTAAGGTAAAAACTAACTAACAGAAATTATTAATAATTTTTATTTAATTTAAAATATTTTATTTAGAAAAATCGAGAGTCGTAAATTCGATATTTTTCTCGGATTGGCAAGGACCGTAGCCACCCTTCACGTAAATTACAACGTGAAGGAGACTTATGAGTTATATTAATCACTAGGTTAATGTGTATAGTTTGGATGGTCCAAAAACATTAGATTTTGGGCAAAACTAGTATATTTTAGATACTTTAGATATTATCCTAAAAAAAGATATGGAGATTTTTAGAACTGGATGTCATTTAAAAGAAAAGACAACTGATATTTTAGTTAGTTTGGAGATTTTATAAAAAGAAAAAAATAAAGAGAGGATTTGCGAAATCGCGCGCGCCACGATCGTAGTACACAGGCAGTGGACAACACTTTGAACAAAGAAAAGAAGAAGGAGTGAACTAAGAGCTTTCTAATCAAGTGTCATGGGGTTTTACCCCCCTTTCGGAGCCAATGGAACCATCAGATTTATGATCCGAGCATCAGATCACTGATCTTTTCAAGATCCCCCTCCACAAAGAGCTCCACTTCTCAACCACAAGCCCTCTTCTCTAATTCACTATAAATATGAGGCATGGGAGAGGCATAAGGAAGCATAAGGAGACCCTGAAAGGCTGCAAGAGAGAGGGAGAGAGAGAGTATACCCCTCCAAGAGATTGTGAGTGAGAGCTTGAGAGAGAGAGAGAGAGAAGAGTCACCCCAAGAGGCTGCAAGGAAGAGAATTAGCTCAATTCCCTCTATCTCGATCCTTGACTTAACCATCTTCTCTTACGCTCTCCCATCTTGAATTTATTCTACCTTCTTAATCTCTTGAGTCTACCTGCGGTCGATGGCCTCCAAGCGAAGAATGTCGCGTGCGGATGACAATCCTACAACCAGCAACAAGGCTTCGGGCAAAGGCATCACTGTCAATCCAACTGCGGTTCTGATCGTAAGTAATGTATTTTCAAATTGATAGATGCTTGCTTTGATTCTCGTATGAGATACGTTAGGCCCCATACTACGATGCACGAGTATAAGTCATGGAAAAAGGATAAATTTCATCTCACCTACTCGAAAGAGGGAGTTTGTGATGCATATATCAAGGGAAGATAATTGCACCTAGTTACATATGACTTATTTGCTAGTAGAGCAATTACAAGGAAGAATTAGTCAAGCATTATGAATGCCATAGTCATCAAAAGAACAACATTAAAAGATTGTGCATACAAGTGCTAGATTAAAGTATATTCAAGGGTTACAAATAGCATAATTACTAAAAGAATATGACATTGAGAATCATGAATAGAAAGTACTAGTTTAAAGTTTAGATACTTCAAAAGTACTTAGCCTAAGAACCCAAATATTAAGAAAAACTAGATTCTAGCTCAATGCACGGCCTATTGGAGTCTAATTACTTGAGATCATTTCGCACTTATCTTATCAAGTATTTACACGATATGCCTATAACATGTTTGATATATGAGGATAATTTTCTAGTTGCCTCATGACTTGACTAAGAGCTAGTACAAGAAATTAATCATAACAGTTAAAACTAAGATGTCTTGAGTTCCATCCGATAATGATGACTTTTTCCAATCCAAATCCAGGGTTGGGTTATCAAGCAAGGTAAGTGACCTATAGAACTTACATCATGAATAGTGTTTTGAACCCTTAACATATACCCTAGCCGAAGGAAGGAAGTGTTAAGAATCATTTTTGCATAGTATTGCTCTTAGATCCCAAGGGAGAGAGCAAATATACGATGGAAATGTTATATAGTCTATTCTTGCATTGGTTGGAAAGAATGCAATTGGTTTTGTTGATTGATCGAACAACATCCTAAATGTTTTTACATTCAACTGGTTGTTAGTTGTTGTTTGGATGGTTATTCCAAGTGCTTGTGAGTTATGGTAAATGCATGGCAAGGGTCTGTGTGATGACAAGCCGCCATGGGAATAAAGGAATGTTTTCTTGGAAAATGATATTAGGGCTGAATGCCTTGTTTGTGCTTGATTCTTAAAGGATTTAATTAAGGAAGGATATATTGCACGGGTGGATCACCTCCATGGTCGCACCGCGTATTAACCCAAGAGGGCACTGCTCGATTCATGGGCCGAAGGTCGAGTGGTGAAAAGGCCAACCACGGGAATGATGATTCGCTCCTAGACAGCTTGCGGGTCAGTTGGAGCTCTGGACACCCCTTGCTAGGTCTAGAATGGAGTTGAAGACCTCCGTGGCCCCCAACATCTGGGCATGTTGGGAGATGCTATTCTAGATAAAGGATTGAGTTTGTGGTGCCATGTGAATTGGACCAGTTACTTCTGCAGGGCAGAAGGGATACTTCTGTTGGACAGAAGCGATACTTAATTTCTCCTGTATGGGCGGGAGACAAAGATTAACTTGAAGATAAGTTAAGGAACTTGTTTGTCAATAGATTGCTTCGCTCTGTTTTCGTGTCTGTGATATAAGTTATGTGAACGAACCCTATTCCCTAAAAGGCTTAATTGATGAAGCTCATTTTAAGTGTCACACATAAATGTGGTAGGACCTAATTAGAAAACTAAAGCTATTAAGGGAAGTGGGTGGACGGAACCCCCGACGGGTCCGTCCTACGGTAGGGTGGTCCCAGAGAACTAGGAGGCTTCTCATAAGTTTTTATCATCATTCGACCTTTAGGTATTGTTAGGTTAGAACCAAATTCATGCCATTTTAGGGGACCAGAATGGGACTATGCCCTATGGGCAGAGAGGTTGAGCAGCACATCCCTCTCGTTTCCCATTCTCTTTAAACCAAGTGCGGCCTGGGTCTGCTTCGGATTGGGTATCTCTGCGTAAAGTAGGATGTCCAAAACCCAACACTAGAATGCTAATAGGAGACCTTGACAACTAGGAACCCGAATTTCAGGTCGATTCTAGTGGTTTCGGTCGTGAACGTTCCATTGCAAGGCGGATTCGGGAAACCCTAGGCGACAAAACTCGGAACATTCCCTGGGAGTGCCGGGCAGCGATGCTTAGATTTGTTTCTCGATAGACCGCTAAAAGAGTGCCTGGGAAGCTGATGGGTGGGCACCTCACAGTTGGTATCAGAGCGAAACTTTATGATGATACGTGATTGATTAATGTATGGTTTGTAGACATATCCTTTTTTTAAAAAAATCTAAGCAGTATGGCTTGATTGTTAGGCACCTTCTGCACCCACGAATGTTGACATACAAGAGAAGAAATTCCTTCTCAAGCAAATTAAGGCACTCGAGTTTGATGGAGAAGGGATAGACATCGCAGTAGAGGCAGAGATATGGATTGAGTCGATGGATGACTATTTCTTTGCTTCGGGAACTGCCTCTACCAATCAAGCAATGATAGCCAAACTTAAGTTAGTTGGCCAGGCTCGATTATGGTGGAAGCAATGGTGTGAAGATGAAGGTGTTTCTGAAGCCGCTGTTACTTGGGTTCAACTGAAAGATGCTGTACGCAGACGGTACCTTCCGCCGACCTACCAGACTTTGAAGATGAATGAATTCTTCAAGCTAAAGCAACTAGAATTAACTTTGGAAGCTTACTACTCAAAGTTTGTAACCCTACTAAAATATGCACCACCTATGGATATTTCGCAGCAAGTATCCAAGTTTTACCATGGCCTAAACACTCCTCTGAACCACCGTCTTGAGGCAATGCGACCAACGGACTTGCAAGACGCATTACTCCGAGCAAATCCAATCGTCCAAGAATTTAAATCGGAAAATTGTAGTAAAGATGACTCTTGAGATCTAGGTAAGAGATGCCATACATGTGGAGAGATAGGGCACATCCGTAGGAGATGTCCCTACCTTCAATGTTTCCATTGCAATGAACTAGGACATGTCCAAGCAAACTACCCTGACTTAAGTCCAAAAGATACGGAGCCTCCAAGAAAACGAAGCTACGCAAGTGCAGTCTTCGGATATATAGAGGAATCAGATGAAGACGAAGACTTAAAACCTAATACACCACTTCAGGATTATTAGAAACCCTATAAATTTTATCGACATGAAATACAACTTGTATTGGAATAAACTTTACTCTTGTAACTACAGTTAACTTGAGTATTATGAGTTGTATCTATTTTGAGCCTAGAACTTGCAAATGATTAGAGATACTCTGGTAAGGAATGATAGTTATAATGTGCAATGAATTTCTCTTAAGTCATTTCTTCTCAACTAATATAGATTGGGTCTTACCAGAATGTCGAAGCTTGGAAGTATTCTTTAGTATTACAAGCAAACCCAATTGTCCATGGAGCTCAGTCCCGAACTAGGACAATCTGGGAATGTAGTTTCCAAGATAAAGGACCACTCCAATATGCTAAAAGAATCCTAGGACAATTTGGTCTAAAGAAGAAAATCCTACCAAGGACAACCAAGAATCTTGTGACTACAAGTGATAAAGCTCCGCACTGTTTCTATTGCAGGGAGTTAGGTCATTTCAAAAGGGAATGTCCAAAGCACCCTAAACACCGATGCTCCAAGTGCCATAACATTGGACATAACTATATCAATTATCCCAATGGAACTCGAAGAGAACTTGAGCTTACAAGAAATAAAGTTGTACAAGCTCCAGTGATCTAGAATATACCAAGTGCTTAGGAAAAAACTAGAAGATATCCATGAGATGTAACTACAATAAATTTTCTATTGTAATATCAAATACCATAGGTTGTTGTTTCAAAAGACCGCATGCCTGTGAGTGATCAGAGTAGCACAGCGAAAGCATGGTGGTCCATACCCCACAGGTTCCAAGATGATACCCCCGTTTCTCTCGAGATGAGGACATCTCGATTTCTCTAAGGGGAGGAGGATGTAATATTTCCACACAATAAAAGTTAGTAGGTTAGTTTAAAAGTTAGTTAGTCAATTAATAAGTTAGTAAGATTACTAACTAAAGACTAACTAAGGTAAAAACTAGCTAACAGTAATTATTAATAATTTTTATTTAATTTAAAATATTTTATTTAGAAAAATCGAGAGTCGTAAATTCGATATTTTTCTCGGATTGGCAAGGACCGTAGCCACCCTTCACGTAAATTACAACGTGAAGGAGACTTATGAGTTATATTAATCACTAGGTTAATGTGTATAGTTTGGATGGTCCAAAAACATTAGATTTTGGGCAAAACTATTATATTTTAGATACTTTAGATATTATCCTAAAAAAAGATATGGAGATTTTTAGAACTGGATGTTATTTAAAAGAAAAGACAATTGATATTTTAGTTAGTTTAGAGATTTTATAAAAAGAAAAAAATAAAGAGAGGATTTGCGAAATCGCGCGCGCCGCGATCGCAATACACAGGCAGTGGACAACACTTTGAACAAAGAAAAGAAGAAGGAGTGAACTAAGAGCTTTCTAATCAAGTGTCTTGGGGTTTTACCCCCCTTTCGGAGCCAATGGAACCATCAGATTTATGATCCGAGCATCAGATCACTGATCTTTCCAAGATCCCCCTCCACAAAGAGCTCCACTTCTCAACCACAAGCCCTCTTCTCTAATTCACTATAAATATGAGGCATGGGAGAGGCATAAGGAAGCATAAGGAGACCCTAAAAGGCTGCAAGAGAGAGGGAGAGAGAGAGTATACCCCTCCAAGAGATTGTGAGTGAGAGCTTGAGAGAGAGGAGAGAGAGAGAGAAGAGTCACCCTGAGAGGCTGCAAGGAAGAGAATTAGCTCAATTCCCTCTATCTCGATCCTTGACTTAACCATCTTCTCTTATGCTCTCCCATCTTGAATCTATTCTACCTTCTTAATCTCTTGAGTCTACCTGCGGTCGATGGCCTCCAAGTGAAGAATGTCACGTGCGGATGACAATCCTGCAACCAACACAACAAGGCTTCGGGCAAAGGCATCACTATCAATCCAACTGCGGTTCCGGTCGTAAGCAATGTATTTTCAAATTGATAGATGCTTGCTTTGATTCTCGTATGAGATACGTTAGGCCCCATACCACGATGCACGAGTATAGGTCATGGGAAAAGGATAAATTTCATCTCACCTACTCAAAAGAGGGAGTTTATGAAGTGCATATATCAAGGGAAGATAATTGCACCTAGTTACATATGACTTATTTGCTAGTAGAGCAATTACAAGGAAGAATTAGTCAAGCGTTATGAATGCCATAGTCGTCAAAAGAACGACATTAAAAGATTGTGCATACAAGTGCTAGATTAAAGTATAGTCAAGGGTTACAAATAGCATAATTACTAAAAGAATATAACATTGAGAATCATGAATAGAAAGTACTAGTTTAAAGTTTAGATACTTCAAAAGTACTTAGCCTAAGAACCCAAATATTAAGAAAAACTAGATTTTAGCTCAATGCATGGCCTATTGGAGTCTAATTACTTGAGATCATTTAGCACTTATCAAGTATTTACACGATATGCCTATAATATGTTTGATATATGAGGATAATTTTCTAGTTGCCTCATGACTTGACTAAGAGCTAGTACAAGAAATTAATCATAAGGGTTAAAACTAAGATGTCTTGAGTTCCGTCCGATAACGATGACTTTTTCCAATCCAAATCCAGGGTTGGGTTATCAAGCAAGGTAAGTGACCTATAGAACTTACATCATGAATAGTGTTTTGAACCCTTAACATATGCCCTAGCCGAAGGAAGGAAGTGTTAAGAATCATTTTTGCATAGTATTGTTCTTAGATCCCAAGGGGGAGAGCAAATATACGATGGAAATGTTATATCGTCTATTCTTGCATTGGTTGGAAAGAATGCAATTGGTTTTGTTGATTGATCGAACAACATCCTAAATGTTTTTACATTCAACTGGTTGTTAGTTGTTGTTTGGATGATTATTCCAAGTGCTTGTGAGTTATGGTAAATGCATGGCAAGGGTCTGTGTGATGACAAGCCGCAATGGGAATAAAGGAATGTTTTCTTGGAAAATGATATTAGGGCTGAATGCCTTGTTTGTGCTTGATTCTTAAAGGATTTAATTAAGGAAGGATATATTGCACGAGTGGATCACCTCCATGGTCGCACAGCGTATTAACCCGAGAGGGCACTGCTCGATTCATGGGCCGAAGGTCGAGTGGTGAAAAGGCCAACCACGGGAATGATGATTCGCTCCTAGACAGCTTGCGGGTCAGTTGGAGCTCTGGACACCCCTTGCTAGGTCTAGAATGGAGTTGAAGACCTCCGTGACCCCCAACATCTGGGCATGTTGGGAGATCCTATTTTAGATAAAGGATTGAGTTTGTGGTGCCATGTGAATTGGACCAGTTACTTCTGCAGGGCAGAAGGGATACTTCTGTTGGATAGAAGCGATACATAATTTCTCCTGTATGGGTGGGAGACAAAGATTAACTTGAAGATAAGTTAAGGAACTTGTTTGAACTTGTTTGTCAATAGATTGCTTCGCTCTGTTTTCTTGTCTGTGATATAAGTTATGCGAACGAACCCTGTTCCCTAAAAGGCTTAATTAATGAAGCTCATTTTAAGTGTCACACATAAATGTGGTAGGACCTAATTAGAAAACTAAAGCTATTAAGGGAAGCGGGTGGGCGGAACCCCCGACGGGTCCATCCTACGGCAGGGTGGTCCTAGAGAACTGGGAGGCTTCTCATAAGTTTTTATCGTCATTCGACCTTTAGGTATTGTTAGGTTAGAACTCGATTCATGCCGTTTTAGGGGACCGGAATGGGACTATGCCCTATGGGCAGAGAGGTTGAGTAGTGCATCCCTCTCGTTTCCCATTCTCTTTGAACCAAGTGCGGCATGGGTCTGCTTCGGATTGGGTATCTCTGCGTAAAGTAGGATATCCAAAACCCGACGCTAGAATGCTAATAGGAGACCTTGACAACTAGGAACCCGAATTTTAGGTCAATCCTAGTGGGTTCGGTCATGAACTTTCCGTTGAGAGGCAGATTCGGGAAACCCTAGGCGACAAAACTCGAAACATTCCCTGGGAGTGCCGGGCAGCGACGCTTAGATTTGTTTCTCGATAGACCGCTAAAAGAGGGCCTGGGAAGCCGATGGGCGGGCACCTCACAGAATGGTTCTAAATGGGCAATACACAATGCTATAAAGAACTAGTAAATGGCAAGATTAGGGTAGAATGATTGATTGAGATTGTGACATAGGCATATAAATTTATTACGTTCGGGGGAGTTTCAATATTTATTACTCTAAACCCTTAACGATGTAGTGATTAGTGTATGATTTATGTGTAGATTTGATTATTGTTATGATTTGGAAACCACTATGTGCTTATCTTGACAATTCTTAGAGTTCCAGTCTCTCCACGTACATATGTACATATGCAGGTTGTTTTGTACCTAATCTCTATCCATATTCATTTGAAATGATAGAAAAGTAAGAAAATATCAATTGACTAAAATAACTGAGTTTCAAAACTTAAGCAATGAAAAAATGAACAAAAATAAAAATTTCAAGAAGTTAATTGAAAGAAACATAAATGATTCAATCTATATAAAGGTCCACCCACAAGGGATGGGACAATAGCACTAGGTAGTCATATTTAGGGGATGGTGTGTACACATGACCTAGTGAATTTCATTGTATGTGGTGATTGACTAGAAAACCAATAGAGTTTACTCCTGTAACTTTGTTATTTTCTTAGCAATGTTGGGTAGTTGAGTAACAAGGTTCTTTCCACGAAATTTTGACTAGGTGCAATGTGGATGAGAGATGCTGATTTGGTGAGTATTTTTGTCTTTTCATTTTCCTAGGCAAGGTGATGACCGATATTATGTGCTAGATTAGATTCCTCGAGTAAAGGTGTTGAGCTAAAATGTTTGAAAGTTCAATTTAGTGATGAATTCCTAGCCTTCTATTCATTCCTATAAGACCAAACTCAAAACCAAATCAAAATAAATTAAATTTAAGAGATTATATCAATTATTTTTTCCCTAAAAACCCTAAAAACAAAATGAGAACTAGAGAAAAAAAACAACCAAAAGAAGATAGCCATCACCTTTGAGGTCTTGATAGGTTGTAGGGATTTCCTTGACGAGTGCCCCATGTCCAATGCCTTGCATCTCTTTGGGGTGGGATCTTTTGGGAAGGAGAATAAATATATATACTCATTTGACTTTGAAAAAGATATGAAAGAAAAGCTTAAATAGCAAGCAAGGGAGTTTCCATAAGAGGGTTACTATGAAAGAAAAGCTTAAATAGCTTGCAAATAAAAGATATGAAAGAAAAGCTCAAATAACAAGCAAGAAAAACATTGCATGCACTAGCAACCATTGATTGGTTGTTCTAGTAGCACATGGAGGGTTACCATTTAAACCATAGGATCCATATTTGGTATTGTATTATTAGCTTGCTTTTTTATGGGTTCTTTGATAGGCATTGTATTAATCAAAGATGTTATTTCTGAAGCAGTATTTCTAGTAGGAAAATAGTGTGGCATCTTATTGCCTAGAAAGATTATTGTTACTTAGTAGCTCTAGAATGCTTCCTAGTTAGTATATTTCATGCATTGGATGCCGCTATGTTATACACTCTAGTGGGAATGTTAGCTTGCACAAATCTTTATACAACTTCACTGAAACATTTGTCTTGCTTAATTCATAATAAAAAAGTATGTACTTTCATACATTTTCAATGTCTATTAGTTTTCTATATGTGGTTTTGTATATCTTGTAGTTATGCTCGTGGTGGGGACACTTCACATCTAAGTGGGGGTGGAATGATAACCTCTAAAATATGCCCCATAGTGCAACCATTTTTAAAAGCTAATTATATACATTTGCCACACTATTATCAAACTTTTATATTACTTTTATGTAGATGTGGTGTTCATAGTTGTGGTCTTTGGAGGATGGTCTTCATATTTGGCAAGGAGATGTTAGTGCATGCAAGGGAGTTTCCATAAGAGAGGAGAGTGGAGTTAGAGTCAAAATTTGATATAATTCCTTAGGTAATTAATTACGAAAGTCATTTCCAAAAGAAGAGAGCATGTATAGTAGTAGTTTAGTATTGCAGAAGATCGTTTTAGACTGGATAAATACAAAGTATGTTTGATGGAGTTTCCACACTTAGCAAATATCAAATTTGTAGCCATGATCAATTAGAAATTGTAGATGATCATGTTCAAATGTTTTTGCAAATTATTTTAGGTTCCTCTCTTGAATGGAAAGGGTTTAACATCATCACCATCAAGGGGGGGAGGGGGGGTTGTGCTTGTCTAGAGGAAGTAGGATAAATATCTTAATTTTGGATTTGGGGGGGGGGGGGGGATTTACAAATAAAAATTTATTAATTCCCATTATTTTAAAGGGTTGTGTTTTAAAGAAAGAAGGGGAAGGAAAAAAACAAGATGAGATGTTGAGAAAAAACGGGATGGAAAGGGGCACCATGAAGAAGGAGAGGGATGTCATCTTAAGGCCGCAAGGAAGAGAAGAAGAGGTAAGAAAATTGGGAGAGAGGGCACCATCTTGGAAGATTAAGGGGGAGAGAGAGAATGCCATGATCTTGCTAATCATCACCATGCCTTCGAGCATCATCTTCTTCTCCATGATCATTGTCACCACCCATTTTTCCTAAGCCTTAATCATCTCTATCATCATCAAATTATCCCCTCATTTCTCCTCTTCAATTCACTATCCCTTGCTCACCCCTTTATCATAAGACATGGTGACAACATTCTGAGACATTGCATGGATAATGATAGTCATTTTCGATCAATACGTGATTAAAAGAAGAATGATTAACCACTCTTCTAACCTTGGGTTGAAGGGTTAATTATAAGAACCCTCTTTAAACCTAATTTGTGTGCAGGGAGTGCTTCAAGATCCATTCCAATAAAGCGAGGTACCTACAGTGTAACAATGGTGATATCGTTGTTGATTAGAAAGTTGAGTAGACCAAATTTCCTATGTTGGACTACAAAGACGTGAACTCTAAGAATGCGACTACAACCCGCAAGAAATTTTCAAATAAGTGTGTCATTGCTTTATCAAATAAAAATAATAATTTTTTTTAATTTATCATGCTTAATATTTCTAATCTATACATTCAAACTTGGTTATGCATATTTTATTTTATATGAATTCTAAACCATGTTTGATGATTTTAAAAAAAGGAAAAAATGATAAAACCTCATCAAAGTGATCACAGACCACCTTATTCGATTCGAGATGGCTATTTGTATCATCATCAAGCGATTTGTGTAGAATTACCATTGCGACACAGGGTAATGGATGAAGCACATGCATCTCCATATGCTGGACATAGGGGTAATCTACCCACTACTCAAGCATTGGAAATATATTTCTTTTGGCCCACTCTTAGAGCTGACATTGAAATATATGTCCGTGAGTGCAAGATATGCCAAAAAGTAAAGTATGACAGGCATAAACCACCTAGTCTACTAAAGTCATTACCTATTCCCAATGAGCCTTGGGAAAGTATAGCCATGGACTTTATCATGGAGCCTCCTCACACACAAGTAAGCAATGATGCAATTTGGACTATCATTGATAGATTTAGTAAGCAAGCTCACTTTATACCTGTGCGAAAGACAATCAAAGCTGATCATATGGCTAAGCTATTCATTGCTCATATTTTCAAGCATCATGGCATGCCTAAGTCCATTATAAGTGATCGAGATCCCCACATGACCAGCCTCTTTTGGCAAGCTCTCTTCAAGAACCTTAGGACAAAGTTAAAGTTTTCATCCTCTTATCATCCTCAAACGGATGGGCCTATGAAAGTGTTAATTCTACTATTTTAGACCTTTTGAAATCCTATGTCTCTGATAATCAAAGAGAATGGGAAAAGTATTTGCCTTTAGTAGAGTTTGCATACAATAATACGGTGCACTCTAATACTGGTAAGGCACCCTTTGAGATCATCTATAGTAAGCCTCATTTACCACCCATTCTTTCAAGATTGAATGATGTGACTTTTTAATCTATCACAGATAAGATAAATGATGTGACTTTTTGTTTGGATCTACCAAGTCATTGGAACATTCATAATGCTTTCCATATAAGTTTGCTACGTCCCTATATTGGAGAACCTCCAATGGAACCAATCAAGGAAGATTTACATAGAAGAAACAGAAGAGTTCCTTGTGCCTGAAAGAATTTTACACCATTAGCACAATACTCTAAGGTCAAGTAAGGTATTACGAAAATATCTAGTTAAGTTTAAGAATTATCCCCCATTGGATGTTCAGTTTATGACCGAGAGAGAACTACAAGACTTTCCAGATCTTCTTAAGGACTATGTATCCCCTCTACAGTTGAGGTCAATTTTTTAGAAGCCAGAGGGATGTCACTAAATTGATTGCTTATTACGCATTCTCTATTTAATAAATTCATGTCAATAAATTAATGACTCACTTTTCTTTAAGTGTGCTGATGATGATCTAGCATGGCCGTGAGACCAATTAGAGACCATTATTCCTAGTGCATCACTTAATGGGGTGATTAGAGCACTGTGACGGGGATATCTGGTACATGCAGTACAAGTTATGAAGGGGGAAAGAAGTGTTTGCCAAGTATAAGAGTGTACACAAGAACCAAGGAGTTACACATAAATGAAGATGGATTGAGTTCTAAGAAGAGGAAGTGCATTAGCATTGTGTATATGTATTTATGTGTGCATCTAGGGATGCCTGGGAATGTTTTACTTGTGTATAATGAGCATTGCATTCATTTGGGGTCATCCTCTCCCCTACAAGTCAAGGTTTAAGGTCTTTTCTTTCATTAAGAAAGACGAGAGAGGGAATTCCCTTACTAAGAAAGATGAGAGTCGTGATCCTCTGGAAGTGAGGAGAGAAGTGATTTTCTCTTTCTAAGGTCTAAAACGACACAAGATTTTGTGCGGAATTCAATCTTAAAATTGAGGCCCAAGGTAATCTAATGAACTCTCATTATCTATGACTCAAGGGTGGTTGCATGGATCACAAGTTAAGAGTATAGTTTAAAAAGATTTTTTTTGAAAAATCCATTTTAAAATATCTCGCAATAGAAAAACGATCTCTAAAAACGGGCAGCGTAGGTTATCGGAAATAGCGAGATCTACAACTTTTGTGTTGGACATTTTTTCATCCAAACAACGCACAAAGAGATATCTCGAAATTAGTGTTGTAGAGTGGAACAACCACATATTGCATGAGGATCAACTCAACTCTCTCTCCAAGAAGAGAAGCTCTTGAAAGCCTATAAAAGAGGAGGCTCTCCTTGGGTGTAAGGGAGAGGTGAAGGAAGCATCACTTTGCATGTATCCAAGAGGAGAAGAGAAGGTGCAAGTGCTGCGGAAGCCCTGATGAAATCAAGTGCTGCGGAAGCTCTACTGAAATCAAGTTCCAAGAGGAGAAGAGAAGATGCAAGTGCTGTGGAAGCTCTACTGAAATCAAACGCCAAGAGGAGAGCCCTACACATATTGTGTAGGAGAGAAGAAGACTCAAGAAGGATCAAAAGGTGCCAACTTCCAAGTTGTGCAAGGAACCATGATCTTGTTTTCAAAATCTACAAGTAAGAACTGGCTTATGTGTAACAGAGGAGCTTGCTCCTTGTCAATAATATAACTCCACAAGGGGGGGACTGGCCCATCTTCCAGTCCCTAGTGTGTTGCCAATTTCTCTACCTCCCTCTCTACATCTTTCTTTTCTCTCATCTATTCTCCCTCTGTGCCAACATAATATTCGCCATATATATTTTAAGTATATAAGAAAGTTGAGTGTGTATCTCGGATTCTATAACAAAGTGCTTGGCATGTTTTCTTCTGCTGTTGTTGTTGCATGTTTAACTACCTACTTCTGACTTCCATTACCTCTGGGGTTAGCTCTCGGGTTTTACTCTGCCTCTATCTGAGTTGATCCTTTGGATTCTTCTTGTGAGTTTTGTTAGAGTGGGTATCTAAAATTTGACTTTTGTTCTTGCCAAGATGAGCTTTTGGAAACTTTCCTTGTTGACTTCTAGGGTTACTGCCTAGATTCATCCTCCACTGGGTTGTGGGGCCTCTCATGCAACTTGTTTGTTTTCTCCTATGGTTGGTTTGTTGTACTTTGTGCTCAATCTAGCTAGTTCACACACTCCACATTGATGATCAAGTTGGGGTTTGGGTTTTTCCATACTAGGTGGGGGTTAGTGTTCACAGACTGTTGTAGGGATATGATGAGTAGCATGTGGCTGCATGGAGCTATCAAGTTGATTGCGGGGTTCAACCTCCAGACTCAACCTTGGGATCAAATGTTTCATGGTTGTTGGCTCATTCTACCACTTGTTTGGTGGGGCAGAATTTCTCCAAAAAAATGTGAAGCAGATTTCCCATAAGGCTAGTGTCATCGAGGCCCTAAACCTTATAGTGGATGGTGTAGAATTTAGAACCCCTAAAGGAGGAAAGAGGGTATGGTTAGGTACCTAGTCAACATAAGAGGCAATGGCACTAGCCTATGATAATGTTGCTCGAGTGCTTCAATGTAAGAGTGCTATAACCAACTTTGCGAAATGCAATGACCAATCTGTTCCTATAGCACTTGAAATTGCTCCTTATCATGTCATGTAGGAAAGTAACAATATGTTCCAAGAAACGGCCAAAAGAAGGAGGCCTTTCTTTTTTAGGAAAAAGGATGAAATTGTGCCTACCAAGAGGAAAAATTTTATGACCCTTTGATCCATGTTGCATCCAAAGAAAATACTTATTCGGTGTCTTTTTTAAAGGAACACTCTAAATCTTCCAATGGAGGCAGAGTAGCTTCCAATCACTATGGATTAAATAGGACTATCAAGTGATGGCATGTATAGTCAAGAGGTTGATATGACACTTGATAAGGAGTTACCAGAGAGTTCACAATGTTTCATCAAGTTGAAGATTGCAAATCAAGACATGAAGGTTGACTTACAAGAATTTCCATCTTAGGAGTTGGGAGCAGATATTCAACAAGTGACTTGTAGTCAAGGTGATGGAGGAGAGCTCGACAACAAACAGTGGAGTAAATGATGTAGATGAGCACGAGAATGGAGATGTGGAAGAATATTCTTTTTATAGCTATGATAGACTTAAAGCAATATCTACTTCCTCTTCCTCTACCACTGAGAACATGTAGAACTCCACCTAGCTTTCCTCCCTTCTACCTCTTGCTGGCCTATAACACTTGGTGATGGTGCATAAAATGCTCCAAAATAGATGAGGAAGGCTATATAGGGTCCTTGATCTAGGGGGAGTGAAGAACAAGAAGAGAATGGAGGTTTCTCGCTAAGAATCCATGGAAGCTCTCAAGAATGAAGAAGAAGAATTCTCCTTTAAAAAAGTAACTACAATCCAAACTCTCTCCAATTCCTATGAGCCTAGGTTGAAATTCAACCAAGAATCCCTAAAATTTTACCTCAAAGTTGGTGATGACTAATAAAGATGATTTAAGTGCCTCCAACTTGTCCATGGATTGTGTGAGATCTCCAAGAAATGCTACCATCACCCTATGGTACTCCATCACTACCCCTTACAACTCTTACACTTACTATACCTTTCTAAACTAGGGTTTCTTTTTTTATAAATGTAATTCGATGTGAGGAAAGGAAAAGGAGAAGGGACCAAACATCGAAGCTCTAATGCCAACTACAATAAAAGAGGTTGAGGGGATAGAGAGAGAAAGAGAAAGAAAAGGGGAGAGAGAAATTCTAGCAAGAGAGAGAGAGAGAAAGAATGCCAAGAAGAGGAGAGAGAAGGTGGGGAAGCCATGAAAGATAAAGGAGAAGAAGATGAAGACAAAAGGGTGTTCATATTAAACAATGATGCAAAAATGAACCCCCATACATCTTATATACATGGTTGGTGTAGCCAATATTTTCCCCTATTTTCCTTGGGTATTTATATTTCCCCTTATTTACATTGGGAGCAATGGATGTAAAGGAGGATTTAATTAAATTAGTAGCTTGATTACTTTAGTAGGCAGACCTTGAATCGTGAGACCATCAAGCTCCTTTCCTTGGAATAGACTACAAGAGGAAAGGTAAGTTTTGGTGATTCTACTACAACCTTTGAGCCTTTCTTTCTTTCTTATATTTATGGGATTGAGTGGAGGGAGCATGGATAGTTCATCACTAAAGCTATATGAGAGATAGCCTAAGTGTTAAAAGGGAGGGGAAGCTCTTGAAACAATAAGAGTTCTATCAATGTTCCACTGTTATACGCAAGATCAACATTTTGCATTCCATTACCTAGAAAAATCCATTATCTTTTGGATTGCTTCTGCTCATACTATTTTGTATCGCAATATGCCATGCACAACCTAAAAACACAACCCAAACACAAACTTCTAGAATCCACAAAGAAGTTCCAAAAAGTGATAAGTGCTAAAAAAATCGATAGTCTTGCAATCTAACCAAGCATATTAGTTGTTACTAGTGACCTCATGTGGACAATACTAGACCATGGATAAAATCAAAACTAAATTTTCGTATCATATTCAAAACACTAGTTCCATTATGCTCAAAGTAACTTTCATAGTTGCAATCTTAAGGATATGCATAACTTATAACATACCTACTACCTTTATGTTTACAAATTGAAGAAATAAATACATCATCATTTGAGTTTGAAGCATCAACATCCAAATTGGAGATGCAATCTAATTTAACTTCTTTAAAGAGGCAAGTCGAGTTGCAAATCCTTGATAATTTCTTCAAATTCTTCTAAGCTAATCATCATATCACCTTCCCATGAAAAGTCAAATTAGTGAATGCTGAACATGAAACTCATAATATTGATGGTACTCAACCTTTCAACATTAGTCTAATCATACCACAAGGAATATATCAAGAAAAATGTAGCACAATATTGATGTCACGTTGAAAGTAAGATATCCTAACTATCAAAAACGATGGTGAGAGCACTCATTTTAGAGATCTATTTACTATGGAGTGCAATCAATGTTTTTGGTGTCTAAGTGAAAGCATCTTTTTTATTTTACTTTTTAGAGATTCCATGAGATGATAACCATCAAGTGTAGCACCTTACCATCCTTGTCCATTTCTGCAATCATTTCATATATCTCAACATTAGGAATTTCCAGATCATGGGATTTCACAAAGCTCCTCAAATCATTAAAAGTTATTTGCCTCTGAAAGAGCAATCATTTCATATATCTTAGCATTAGGAATTTCCAGATCATGGGATTTCACAAATCTCCTCAAATCATTAAAAGTTATTTGCCCTAAAAGAGAAGATAGTGTACGTGATGACTTTATACTTGGTAGATATTACAAGAAAATGATGATAAATCTACACATATTATTGCCACTTATGAAGCATTTAGTGCCAGTGCAAGTAGTTTGTGGCATTTGTGATTTATTGCGAAGCTAAAGCTAACCTTAACATTTTTAAAGCATACATTGAGAGTATAAATCCTTAGATGAATGCTACACTTTTGCAACCTAGTAATAACAATATTTTTTATATTAGATTTAATCATGCAACTTAATAGACATAATTTTAATTTGAGTAAGCAAATGATTCTAGTATTAAAAACATGAGAATTGTTTGTGCAAATTGGCTAATGAGTTCTAAGCTTGAGTATGTTCCTTATATTGTGCGCCTGCTAGGTAATTGCATGCATGTTGGAGTTAAGCTCTTATTACTTTTTATACAATAACTTTGTAGGGAAAAGTTTTATAGGACTATCTCTCTACATGAAAATGGTTGTAGACAAATGTCAACAAAAGGACCAAATAAAAAAGTTGTGTTCTATGAGCAAACGATCCGTTTGGTTATCTTGTTGAGTTATTGTAGATTAGAAGGCACAATGAATTGACCTATGGTCAAGTTTTCTAGTTTCTAGGATATTCCATTAGTAATATGTGGGATGTCCAAAAGGACCTAAATATGATAGCTCGATTATCTCTTTAGAACATTGACTTACGGAAAAAAATGTAACCCTTTGGGACATCACCAGAGGAAGGATTTCTTATGATGATAAGAGAAAACCGCCTCTTTGTACATCAATGTTAAAGGTTTACCTTTCCATTTATTTTTCGATGCTCATGAGACAATGGATCTCATGGATTTGATCTAACTTTTTTCTTTTGTTATTGATCATTTTAGTCTTTTAGAAACTCTCCTTAGCCCCTCTTAATGTTATGTCTATTTTTGAGTTCTATTATCTTTGAGGTTTCTAGAGATAGAGCATACCCTTCTCTTTGTCAATTAGTAATAGCCCCTTCTAATGGTATTTTGAGAAAAAGTGTATAAAGGGACTTTAAAATTCTTTCAATCAAATATATGTACACTTGTTTACTAGTGAATACTACCCACCTAAGTCTATAGGTATCTTGCCCCCCCCCCCCCCCCCCCCATCTCTCTCTCTCTCTCTCTCTCTCTCTCTCTCTCTCTCTCTCTCTCTCTCTCTCTCTCTCTCTCTCTCTCTCTCTCTCTCTCTCTCTCTCTCTCTCTCTCTCTCTCTCTCTCTCTCTCTCTCTCTAGGGGAGTGCACCTATAAGAAGCCCTATATATAAAATGCATTCAAAGGGTATTTAAAAACCCCTATACTTACATAAGGTAATAAAATGGCCTCTCTTTCATAAGAAAATTATAGTTTTCTCTTGAAGAGTAATAAAAATCCCCTCTATAAGTTAATCCCACCCCTTCTTGGGATGAACCATTTGATACTCTTACATTTTGAGAGGAGCACCCTTGAGCTCCATGTATGCATGCATGAATGCACACATGAGTGCATATGTGCACATATATGCATACACACATAGATACACACGTACAGACACACATGTATGCATGTGCCCAAGTTCAAAATTGCAAAAGTTAGAAAAGACTTAGAAAAGTTGCTAAAAGGTAACTTTTAAAGTTTTTATTGAAAATTAAAATAGGAATTGTGATGTTCCTGGAGGGGGGGGGGGGGGGGGGGGGTGCACGGTTGGGGGACACTATATGTAAACCCTCTAGATCACATCATTCAAAGGATATTAGAAACTACCCTTTCCTTACATACTATAAGGTAATAAAATGACCCCTTTTCCGTTAAGAAACTTACGGATGTTTTCCAAATTGTAATTAAAAAACCCATTATGTAAGTGTAATCTTGTAAAATTTTAAATGAAATAACCCTTTTGTTGATCGCATATGGTATACTTACATTTTTTTAGGTAAACTGCCCCCCCACCCCCCCCCCCCCCCCCCCCCCCCCCTTTTTCTATGTTTCTAAGCTTTTAAGGGGAAAAACATAAGTTATAGCCCAAAAAGGTATTGTAGAGAATTCCCAAATTATTATTAAGAGAATATATGTGTATCTAAGAATGATAATGTACAATATTATGGATAGTTTTTCAACAACATAATGTAACTACAAGGGCCCACCAACATAAGAGTAGAGGCTAGGTTGAAAGGGTCAATGAAGGTAATATGCTAATGCACAAAGATAAAAATTAACAATAAGTATAGTACATAGAGATTGATCTTAATAGAAAAGTATTAATGAAAACATAATAATTAGAGGAAAATTTTGCATAATAAAGCACGAAAATTTAAAATGTTTAGGAAAAATTTCAAACACATCACATTCATAACACCTACTAAGATGCCAAAAGTGATATGTGAAGAGTTTGACCCATTTTGAGCATACACCATATGATATGGACCCTTCAAAATTTGCTTCATTATGTTATATTTGGTGATGTTTACTTTGCTTAACTAGCAAACATTTACTCGAGTCACTTAAGATTGATATTATTTAATTTGCTTAAACAATAGAGATATATCCAAGGAGGTAAATATGTGTGCCCTTCCACATGGATGAGTAATGATCATATATTTGAATGCCCTAGAGAGTAAATACTTTTGTAAGTATGTGTATGTGTGTTGAGGTTGCTACACAACAAATGATGGACACCCACTTTGTAAGCTTTAACCAATCAAAACACTTATTTAAGGGTTGGGCATCCGCAGTCCTTTACACACTAGAGAGGATACGACTAGTTGTTAACTTGCTGAATATGTGAACTCCCTGCCCACTTTTGGATGGGGAGTCTCCCCTACCCACTTTGTAAAATGGCAAACAAGGGTGCACTTTTAGCATTTGAAACCAATTAAAAAATTCATAACTTTATTATTTTTTTCTTTTTTACAAACTGTATCCATTTGGTGTGTAAAAGTACTCTACCCATGCCTATCGCGGCCAAATTCAAAAAGTGCATGCCACACTCTAGGCGAGGTTTGGCCATCCATCACTTAGTGTGTAACCAACTTGAGGGGGAGATGTGTGTGTGTGTGTGTGTGTGTTCTAATAATAAGAAATGGAAAAAAAGTGTGGTTTGCATTAAAAGAAGAGAGAGGGATAGTGCCATCTTTACTACTTATTTTCGAATCTACCAAACCTGACAAAAGAGAAACTTGAGCCTACATGGCATGCAATGGATGTATTCCAAACCTTTTTGTACTATCTCTTTTTTTAAAACTTTTCTTTGCTTTTGTAATAGATTCATCTCTCTCTAGACGTTCCGATCTTGCATGTAGGCCACCTATGGAGAATTGCTTCACTTAAATGCACCACCTACGGCTCTCTCTCTACTTTTTTTAATAGATTCCTCTCTCTCTCTCTCTCTCTCTCTCTCTCATGGAATCAACTTTCCCATATATTTTTTAAAATTATCTCTTTTTTCTTTAATTTTCTCCACTTTTAATATAGATTCATGTCTCTTTTGAGTCTTCCCTATTTCCTCCCCATCTTGCATAAGAGTTGCATGTGGGCCACCTATGCGTTCCTTAAATCTTATGCACTACCTATGGCTCTCTCTCTCTCTCTCTCAAACATCTTGCATGCAATCAAAGTATCCCAAATCTTTTTTTATTATCTCATTTTTTCTTTTGTTTTTCTTTGATTTATGATATGAGTTTTCAAGTATGCATTAACTTAGAGCAATCTGTATGCACGATTTGCACTTACAAGCATTGTGGGTAAACACCATCACATTACATGAGCCCTAAATAATGACCCGTGCTTTTGTGAAGTTTAAGTTTTTAGCTCATGGAAAAGGTGGGTGTGTGTGTGTGTATGTATAGATATATAGAGAGAGAGAGGGGATGGGGGAGGGGGAGGGGGAGGGGGAGGGGGGGAATGAGGCAAAGGGGAAAGGGGGACAACGTTGCTTTACACTCACCCTACCAACCTATGCTTGCACAGGTCTTAGATGTGTAACACCTAGTTATAACTTATTGCAATAAAAAAATGTAACAAATCAAAAGTTTTTGTTTCTTATTTTTGGAAAGCATTTTCTATGTTTAATAATACTTAGGAAAAAACATTATATCCCCTAAATACTCACGCTTTTTGGGGCATACTTTGTTCAAAGTTTTGAGTAGGAAGGTTGACTTATTTAAGGTAGCATTCAATCACACGTACAAAGGTTGAAGGGGGATGAGGCTTGCTTTGACTCATTCTTTTATGATGCAAATATCTTGATAATACATACAAGCACTTTACACGAGGACACACATTAGGGTGCTTGTAAAGTGGTGTTGTTTAACCCCTTTCCCTCTCCTCCACTAAGGCCTCAAATTTGAAGGGTTTTACCCGGCTTTTCATTTGGAAGGTCTTAGAGGAGCGCTCTTTATCGTGTTAAAGAGATTAGAAGGGCACATAACTATATTCCTAAATTAATTACCTTTTCATTTGAAGGGCAATATATCTATCGTGCTTCCCTAGAAGGGCAAAACCCCCTTTCAAATTTGAAGGGAAATACATCTATCATGCTTCCCTAGAAGGGCAAAACCCCCTTTCAAATGTATTACAACCTTCAAATTTTAGGCCTACGCTCTCCCTCTTCTCTCTCTCTTTCTCCTCCCTTCTCTCTCTAAATGCCTTCTTTGTTAACTATGCATGAAACGTTGAACTTACTTCTTGCAATAAATAAACAATACACCATCCTCTCTCATTTTTTCTCACAAAAACATAATGTATGTCACCCACACATAAGACCTTTGATGTGCACATATCAAGCACATTTTACTTTGCACATCTTACCAACTTATAGCTTGGTTCTAGTAATCACTCCTCAAAATCTTGCTTACAATAAATCCTCAACTTTGTATGCGCTTTTACGCATGTGTGCCAATCACATAAGCCTCTAAGATTAATTCCCATCCATGTATCCTTCATTTGGCTACTCAAGCAAGTCATAAAATTTGCCTCCAACATTTATTCTCAAAAGTATGAAAGGATCTCTCTCTCTCTCTCTCTCTCTCTCTCTCTCTGCTCCGCCACATCGATTCGTTGCACCATCCACCTCACCAATGCCTTGGTCCGCCACTCTGCTCTGCTCGCCTGCACTACGCCTACTTACGCCTCACCTGCGGCCTACCTACACCAGCTCCTCTACACCCCTCTACCCCAGCTCACGTACCTACACCAACTCCTCCTACTAGCTCCCCCGATGTGACTTGGATCTGCCCACTGCCAGTCTGTGTCAGACTCGCTGCGGCTTGCTTTGCCCCTCCCTCCCTCCCTCCCTTCCTCCCTCTCTCGGCCCACCATCTTTTCCGTGGCCCACTCTTCACCAGATTTGCAAATTGCACACCCTCCGGCTCGCCATCTCTCTCTCTCTCTCTCTCTCTCTCTGCGCTGACTCTTGAGGCTGCCATGATGCCGTCTAGGAATTTCATTGCCTGCCACCAACTGCTACTTGCCACGGGGCCGAAGATAAATTTCAGCATGGGTCCCGCTTTTATGGGGACGTGCCGGTAAACTCCCGGTTGCTGGCCGGTCTCTCGACCTTTTCGTTTTTTCAAAGTCAAGTCAAAACGAGATACAAATCTTTCACCAATGTGACTCGCAGGCGTGTGCTACAAATCTTTCACCAATGTGACTCGCAGGCGTGTGCTGTAAGGCTTCAGGGTGTGGGATCGGGGGTACAGGGTTTAATCCTCGGGATGATCATCCGGGTGAGACCAATGCACCTTTTAGGGGGCTTTTAATTTGTGGGCCCCACACTCACCCAAGGACCGGGTAAACCCTGAAAGAGCGTGGGGCCCTTGCTGATATATATCCACAGCCAGCTCACGGACTCGTCACGTGCCACACAAGCTGATGCTGGTGCAGGCTTCCACACTTTCACACACGGTGCTTACACCCCTTGCGCCACCATGCACCCCTCGCCCCGGCGACTCCAGAAGGAGGAGATAACCACCACCACGCCTATCTACCACCATGCCGCTGGATGGCAGCTAGGCATACGACGAAGACACCATCAACTCTTCCCAAGCGCGGTGTTAACAAGTGCATCGAGACCACTATTACACAACGTTCGTTTGGCTGCTCCTACAAAAACCCAAACGCAAACAAGGAAGAACTGGAGCTCATCTAATGCATGATATCTAGGGGGGGCGCGCGCTCACAGGTCTTGCAAACGACATCGTTTAATCCACTTCATGTGGAGCCCAAAGACCACACCAATAGGTTAGAACTTGGCATCGTTATATAACTAAATTTCTTTTGTTTTGGTTTGGGATCACACAGTAAGCGCCATCTAGGTAGGTATTGGGAAAATCACATGCCTATTTATTGTTGAGGCATTCCATCAAGCCTCTAATTGTGAGTTGCAGATTAGATCTATGACAAAAGAGAGTTGCTTGTGAATAATGGATCATGTACCTTTATTGGAGGCATGGGAACATGCTAATATGGAAGTTAGGCAAGAAAGGGTAGCAAACATGGAGCAATTTCATTAGTTGTCTCTTAATGGACAATATATACCAATGCAATCTAAGTGGATCCAATTGGTAGCTTTTCCGCTCTCTAATGAGAATCTATTTTTCAAATCATGGGACCCTCCTACTTTTTACTACCACCTTCGCAATTTCCTATCAAAAGTCGGCTTGAATCCCCTAACATGCCCCCCCCCCCCTGCGTGCGCACGCGAGCGCGCGTGTGTGTGTGTGTGTTGGGGGGGTTCTATCCTCCATCTTTGCATTAGAAGCTTCTTCTTTGCATCCCATTATTCTCTTTTAGCATGCATGTTCTAGAAAGGCCTATACAAGTCCTTTGGTAGGGTTGTTTTTTTCTAATGCCATTTTCAAAGTTAATGAGAAAGGCCTTCATGTACAAGATTTTCCATTTTCCAACATTTTTTTGACATTGTACACAAATTTATTGGAGTATTTGATATCAAGAAGAATTGAAAAGACACGTGAATAATGTAACATATTAAGCTCTAGTATATTTGTCTCTTATATTTTAAACAACACTTTGAAAATTGTATTCACGAAAAGAATTACAACTAGCTTTAAAAATAGTCATTCCTTGATTATGTGTGTAGGCTTTTTGTTGAGTAGTATAGGCTATGACCTAGTTGAATGAGTGGGTATTTGATGGTGTGTCCCTTATTACTCATGCTAAGAATACAGAGCAAAGAAAGGAGCTTAAATTTGTCCAAGCCCCTCTTCTTGTGAGTGTGCCAATTTTTATTATAAGTACTAACAATCCTTATAATATTTATGGATTAATTAGACATAATGGAATAATTGATGTGCAAAGAAGCCAAAAACACTTATGAAGAACATTATAGAGCAAGTCCTTAGTAAAAGTGTGTGCTACCTTTGAGTAAAGAAAGGAGCTTCATATCTATTTGATCCTAATTGGTTGTTGCAATGTCTATGTGAATAAGGACTAAAGAGAAAACAAAGTATCTTACTTTTGAGCTTTCTTGTTCGCTTTCTCCAAGAATACGATCAAAAACTTGTTGGATGATTATCTTGGAATCCATCATTCTTACAAACTCTTCAAAGTTAATTGACCCACTATTATCCTTGTCTATACTTCTCATCATCTTATCCACTTCCTTGTATGTAACTTCAAACCCCAAAGCACTAAAAGAAAATAAAGCACGAGTAAATAATATTTTTCCATGTAAAAATTATACATACAAAGCCTTGCCTATCCCGGCAAAATACCTCATGGCAGCTTTGAGCTCCTTGGCATCTATGGTGCCTAAAATAAGCAAAACAGGTCTTATAAGTAGCTTTTTTACACCACAAAAACTTGAACCAAAAATATGATATGATAACAATAAAACCTGATTTGTCTTTATCAAGAAGATCAAACGCCTCTTTGTAATTTTGGCGTTGCTTCATATCTAAAGTGATATCATGAGATTTTGCCATACTCTTATGTCTTTGCATTGCTTACCCTTGAAAGTAAAGGCCGACAAAATATGTATATGAGTGATGCTTTCCCTCATGTTCATATATACTACTTAAAATTCAAAATACAAACCAACTAAATATGTAGAGATGAAAGGGATTAGAACCATTTCTGAGAGAAAGATAGAGAGGAGAAACCGTGTCAAAGAGTCGAGTGCATTCTAATTTGCAAGCAAGCATATGCCTTAAATGTGTAACTTGAGTGTTTACCACTTTGCTAACAAGCCTCTTGAGTATGCATTAAGTTCACAATAAGAGGCTCTATGATTTCAATGTCATTTTTCCTCCTTATGTACACATTCTTCTCTTATATGAAATTGAATACCTTCACACTTTTGATACATTATGCAATCAAATAAAATCTTCTATCATCTTTGCATCTCTTTTAGTCCCGCTTTTAAACTTTTAAAAGCAAAATTTGACATCACATTAACTTTATCTAGAAAGATATTGATACCATGTGGCCCAATGCAATCCAAAGAGAGGAAGCACCTCTATTGTCAGACAATGCTCACAAAATTTTGAATAGGGTTTGAACACCAATTTTATTCTTATCACAATTTCAAAATCTTTTTCTCCTTTCAAAATCCATCACCCTCACATATTTCTTTTCCCTTGCTAGCACTTGCAATAAAAACCCTCATATTATTACATTCCTCTCTTAAGCATCTAAGATGAATATGTGTTAACCAAGGAGTAGCATTGGAGATAGCATGTCGATAAAGCATTGAAACAAATCTTCATCATATAGATTCAATCTAAAATTCAATCCACATAAATCATAAGTATATCTAGACCATGGATATATAAATAGGACACTATAACTTTGCTTTAAAAATAGAGGGAAAATAGCATTGCAATGTACTTTATATGCATGACACTCAATGGTTGTGTGTGAACTATAGATTCACTAGAAAAACTTTATATGGAGATTTGAGCTTATGTGGCATTCAAATTGCTCTTGGTAACATGCCAACTCTCTATTTCATCTCATTATGTGAAAGTTCTCATTGCTAATAAAAGGGAAATGGATAGTGCCTTTCTAACAATGTGAAAGATGACCAAGGTGTGCAGCCTAGTAAAGAGAAGAAAATACATGAAATCAATTTTCAAAAATCAAGTAAAGCAACATCATCTCTATGCCACATGTTAGTTTGGTCATATCACAATGAAGCACAACAAGATATTTGATTTAGTTATTCTCATGCCTTGTAATAATACAAGAAAGTTATTGGAAACTAAAATCTTCAAAAAACTTTGTTCTAAAAAGCATAGAATAAAACCTTTTAGAACCCTCTCTATGTCACTGAATAAAACATTTTGTTGTAAAAAACACAAAATAAAACCTTTTAGACCCCTCTCTATGTCACAATTAGATGCTAATTGAGATACTTTTCCAATATGGTATGGTCATATGTTGTTTAGTGTCAAAGACTATTTTCCTTTCTAATGGTAAGTTAGAAGAACCAAAGAATCATAAGTATAAGAACATGATACTGTAAGACACAATAGCTCAACTTTCCATACTATGTTCTATGTTTACTGATTGTCTATTAACACATATGTATGATGTTAAAAGGTGGCTAAAGCTCAATTACAAATTGTGAAGTAGAACATGAATGTGGTAGTAAGGTAGTGAAGATTAATAAACTATGTCATGGTGGCAATAATCTTAGTAATTTGATATAAGAGTTGAATGCAAGATGTCTCCATGCAAGGTGTTATTTTCATCAATTACCATCGACCACAAAGTGGACTTGAGCTTCTTGTTGAGTTGCATTGGCTCTACCAAATTCTTGTTGACAAGAAGAAAACATGTCAATTTCATAAGCCTCAATTACACAATAAGGATTACATTAGACTATTTTTTAGAGTTGTATAAATGATACATTAGGGGAGTTTTGAGGTCTTGAAAATGCCTTTTAGGATACAAAGAAAGAGTGCTCTAGATGAATAGCAGTAAAGTCTTTGTAATGGAACTTCTATGTTTGAAATCAACAATTTATTTTCTAAAAAGATGTAGATTTATAAGTATAAAATTTTGCTTCGAATATCTACTTTTTATCCTTTATATTGTAATTGTGGTAGCCTTTATATTAATGACATAGGGTCTCATCCACTTTACATTACTAACATGGTTGTGATTACATAATAACCATATTAAATCTAAATTCAAATCATAAAAAGTTGGGTGTTTCAAAGTTCCCACTTTTCTTTTTTCCTCCTTATTTGGCTTGTTCTCTCCCCTCCCCCTCCCCCTTCCCCTTCTCTTTGTGTGCCATGGATGGAGAGATTCGATGTTCAACAAGGTGCCCAAGCTCTTAGGCTACATTCATACTAGTGTTTAATTAATTTTTAAATGATAAAAAATAGATTCATATTTGATTCAAATTTTTTAATGACAAAAATTTGTGTTAAAAAGTTTTACATGTATCAAAGAGGAAAATAAGAGTATACAATGTAAAGATATTGAAGCAAATCTATATTACTTTCAATACATTTTCAAGTATTGATATTGAAGAAAATCTCTTTGCCTTCATCATAATTATATACAAAAGTATTTACAAGGCAATACAAAAAGGCTATTGCAAGCATTGAAACCTGGGATAGCAATTTATTTAGCAATATTCAACATTACAGTTCCACAAAAGATTGATATATGGAGATTAGACCCAAAGATTTTGGCTTGTCCTAATGGTTGATATCTTCCAAGAGTCATGCACTTGCCAAAACAAGACTTATTTCGTGAAAAGCAGGTTTGGACTTCAATGAACTATATCTTTGTAAATGTCTTGTTTGAAATAGAGAGCTCTTTTATATAGGACTTGTTAAAAGGTGGTAAGTAGCCCCAAATTTTAAAAAGTGACAATTTTTTCAAAAAGGTGCACACTTTTCAAGGAAAAACTCATTTTTTTTAAAAAAAGAGTCCTTTTGTAAACATTTTCTTTTCATTCTCATCTCATTTCTTCAATCACTCAAACATATAATTATGTATACACACTTAAGACCTTAGACCTACAAGTAATATCTCCTCTCAAATGTACCTATTTGCTCCTTTGAGATATTATGAAATAAAGTTAACTTATTTTCTATACAAATTGGGATAAATATTTATATATTGAATTATAGAAAGATGTGTTTTTTTGCAATGTGTATTTGAAACTAATATTGAGAAACTTTTTGTATAAATATTTTTTTTAAATCTTTAGATTCAAATAGTACTTGGTCATTTCATGAAATACAAAGTATAATTATCCCAACTAATAGTGTAGACTTAAATTATACATATCTTATCACTACAAGATACAGGCCTTATACCGACATTCAAAGTGATGAAAATGTTCATACAGAAATTTGCCCCCATCGTCGCAAAAAATGTTAGTATTAGCAATGCCATAGAACAGTCACTATCAGTGTTGCTATTTACGTCGCTATTTGCATCATGATGCTTTGCGATGCACATTGCGACGCTAATAGCGACGCATGCAGTAAATTTGCGACACTAGTAGCGATGGTAACAGGGAAAAAAAATTTGTGGCAGGGCAGCCATTTGCCCTACCACAAATAGCACTATGTGCTTTACTTGGGCCATACAAAAGAGTTTCAGTAATGTGTACAATGCTCGTCTAAATGAAGGCAAAGTGTACTTGAATTCGTAAGATTGATACATAAAATAAATACAAGATCGCGTAATGAAAGCGATGGTACAATCATGGTAAGATACAAAGGATGATAATAACATAGTGCATAGAAAACGCCTACATAAATCTCATGACCAAAAAAGAAGAGCATGTGTACTCCACGGATCCAAGGGCGAGCTATAGATCCTCGCCATCTGAAAGCTCGTCCCGCCATAAAAAGGAGCATCGAACAGACTCTGCAAAAAAAGAAACAACTACACATCAATCCACCATACAATAATGCATTTTAATTAAAATTAGTAACTACAGACAAGAAAGATGAGTGACTTATAGGGACACCGCGTCCATACAATCCATACAATCGGTCGATCAATGCAGTGAGACCATGTCTCTCTGCATATCGAGTCTTTAGGCCGATGGGATCGCGGTTTATAATAGAGTGCTCCAAAGAAAACAAAATACAACTGTTAGAAACACGATTGTCAGTACAAGGGATTTTGCAAAAAAAAAAAAAAGCAGGTAGAACAAAAGAAAAACTTACAAAGTCCTCCAAATAAGTCCTGTGGCCGCCACTCCCAAGATGATGGACCACTCCTACCTCCAGTCGTGCCCTCGCCGCCTCGCGCTGTTATCTCCAACGTCCTGGAGAATCTGTAGCCTCCTCCTTGAGTTAGCACCAGTCATCCCCGTCTAGCCACTTGGGCTTTGAGACCCCACTCTTAAGTGCCTTGCGTGTGTCCGATCGTTTGTGTGACATGTACGCACACATGCACTCCATCATCCAGCCTGTGGAAAAACTATCTGCTGCGGCAGGTACTGAAAACTCCTCATGCAAGGATGCTACTATGTAGTCCTTGCTCCCCTCCAGTATATTCTTCCAATGATCCAAGACGTTGTGCCGAAAAAACTTGTTGGCACAACTCTCTCATACGAGCCATCACCCTCCTCTCCTCATCATTCATGATGATGGCTCCTGTCCTACCATCTATAATTTATCCATACCCCTCTCGGGTATGCCTAAGATGTGTCCTCTCCCACCTATGACCACACTCTTGGGCATATCCAGGAGACCCCTGTATATCTGGTGTACCTATGGGGATAGTATCTCTCGAGGTAGCACCCATAGGGGTGCCACTTGCGGACGGCTGTGGAGTGACTGGAGTAGACGTCCCCACAGGTGTGACAAATCCCATAGGTGACACAACTCCAATAGAACGATGATACAGAGACATTGCGTCGGTACCTCCACAAAAACCACCTGAGCCACCCTCTCTCAAACCTGCACGAGAGCGAGAAGTAGCACCTGCATCCCGAGGCAACCACGGGCTCACTACATCCACGTCTCCATAGCATCCCTTAGAACCACTCCCTTCGTCCGGCCCAAGTCTGGAGTGTCGACCTCGTCTACTAGAAACTAAAGTATCAGAGTGCACCGAAGTAGATCTTATAGAACGTCCTGATGGTGTCCGAGACAGCTCCTGGTCTGCCATATCTCTGAATCGAGCTATCTGATCTGGAGACATATGTGTGAAGATCTCCTGTAGCTCCTCGTCGCTCATCCCTCGACTCATCGTGCTAATCTAAATATCCACAAAGGTCACTTGCATATATAAAAATTGATGTTAGCATAATCAATATAAATTAAGCAAAGCATATTAATATAAATCTTTAAAAAATGATATTACTTAAAATGCATATCTTATGTACCTTTATAAGCGATTCATCAACGAATTGAGTAGGTGGATGCTCCATGTATGAAGTACCCTATGGTCCCATGTCAATCTTCTTACACAACTCCACATACACTAGAAGGTCGATAGACAGGTCACCAGAAAATGATGAGTCCACCTCATTCTCAAAGAATTCTTGGACTCCTGTATTTCCATCATTGTTACCCGATTCTGGCTCCTCTACACACTCCAAGCTTTCGGGGCCTCCACCCCTTGCAATATCAACCCCTCTATTTGCATATTGTCCTCATCTACGCTGGGAACATTGCTTTGATCATATACTCTCGCACTTCGGGGAGCTGAAGGTATAACATACTACCATCGAGGTTGTTGGGGGTTTGAATGGAAAATTACCTGTTCAAAATCACATACAAGAGAGATTTAACTTTTATGACATGTACCATGTTGTAATAAAATTAAAAAAACATGAGTTTGTGCACATGTTCACAATGGCTAGCAACACAAACGTATCATGCAAATCGGTCCATCTTTTTTCAGAATCTATTTCGAGAAATCTAGATGAACCTCGTCGAACTGTTGCTCCAGCTTCTTCAAGTACCACTTTGAACCACTACACATCGAATAGGATCATGAAGAAGCTACAAAATCCACTATGATAATACTTTGCAAGTTTCCAAAATACTCCATCTCATCTATAACGGTGTTTGGATCCGTTGCTTGTCCTCAGCTCTCTTGCTCGAACTTTGCCATGATACCACATCCTATTGTGGAGTGCATTTTGTCCATACGCTCCACGTGGAAATGTCATTTGCGCGACCACGCTGCACTATATATTTTGTACTGTACATTGAAACACTCAATTAGTTGTCGCATATAAAATGTAGATACGACAAACCCTAAACACATCGTCACCTTTGGATTACATCCCCTCGAGAATTCCCACTCCTCGGTTGAGACTTCCACCCCTTCGCGAGACATTGCGGTCAAAGCTCCATGCAACCATTGTGTTGACATAAACCGCGGCATCTCCTCCATGCCCTAGGGATATCGAATCAGTCGATGGCGCATACTATGTCAAAATTTAGATCGCACTTCTTCCTGATCTTTCTTGGCTTGCTCGTACCTAGCGAGCCACGTCTCCATGGAGACCTGGTGTAACATACAAAAGCGATTCACTTTCTTCTCCATTGCAGCATCCATTCTTTTTTCTACTCCCATTTCCAACCACCACATCTTCGGTCAGTCTATCATCGTCCTTTAGCAACCATAGCATGTTGTTGTCTGAATCCACCGTTGGTAGCCATTGTGAAATATGCACTAATGCCTCAAACATCAACCAACCTTCAGCCATGCTACCTTCTAGCCGAGCTCGTTGTCGTACAAAGCCTTTCAGGGTTTTCATGAAGCACTCCAAGATGAACATCCATCGCGTATGGACAGGTCTAACAATCTCCACTTCATCTACAAGATGCACAAGAATGTGGATTTGTATCGTGAGCATACTGGTGGGCAGGTATTTCTCAAAGAGACAGACCGTCTCCATTGCTCCTCACCTTGCGGATTCAATAGAGGATGTCTTGATCTCCTTTTGTGAGATCCTTTGCACTAAATTTGACAACCTGTAAATCACCCTGTGTATTTTTGGAGTAAGGCATTCTGGGATCGCGATCGACAGTACAAACTGCCACAAATGAGGAAGCATTATGAACAACGTCTACACTCCAAATAGCAAAATACGTAGGCCACTTACAATCCATTCGTAGTACAAACCTGACATATCTTATGCTAATCATGGGATTTTAGCCTTGATAATTGGTCGTCTTTAGAAAATGCGGACCTGAGAGAACGCATCATACCCATTGGAGTGTAAATAGACTTAATAATTTTCTTCACAATGCACTCTTCTTTAGTGGACAAATCCCAAGGAGCGCGAGGTAGTTGCAAGCGACCACAAGCACTCGATTGTGGCCACGGCCAAAGCGCCTCCATCTTGCCTACCTCCTTCAAATCCATTCGTGCCCCTGCAGTGTCTCTCTTTCCTGTGATGTGGTCCCATAGTAAGCTTCCCACGTTCTTAAAAATATGCATGGGATCCAACAAGTGGTTGATCTATAAGTGGATCCAATACAACAACTCATAGAAAACTGAGAACTGTCACATTCTATTTGAATGTGACTCCGTATGGACCATTTTCAGCTCATACCAGCTTTGGGCATTCATATGTATTGGAGGCCGTCCAAGAAAACCTTCCCTAAGTTCATGACCCTCTGGCAAGAAAGTGGCGTGTCCTTAATATACTATCTTCTTCATGGTTCGTGACCTTCGGGAGTCTATAAACTGTGGCCCACACAATGGACATGCATGATAACCTGAGGTAACCAGACCTGTTCCAACATCTCTATCCAATGAATGCAAACTTAAACGAGCTATGATAGATATTACCAACGAGAACGTAAGTCTACTTACCTGAGCACTCCCCGAATCCCGAAAAGTCATGCATGGTCCACATGAGAATGGCTTGAATATTGGCAGACCGTCGACCATCGCACTTGCTCATATCTTCCACGATGACCCCCTCCTCCCACAAAAATTTTAAGCTCATCGACTAATGGACGAAGATACGTGTCCATATTTTTGACTTTGTAACGGCTGGGAACGAGTAAGCTAAGGATGAGATGTCCTTTCTTCCTAGAAAGCTATGGAGGGATGTTGTAGTTGACAAGGACTTTAGGCCACATACTATAAGAAGTTGAGCGCATCCGAATGGGTTCATGCCATCCATAGCAAGACCAAGCGGAAGATTCCTTGGCTCTTGGGCAAAGCTTGGAAAGGTAGAGTCAATATGGCTCCATGCGCATGAATTCGCTGATATTCTTTGAACTCCATCTGTGGATCTATTTTGCGCATGCCACACTGTCAAGCTCGCCATGTCGGATGTAGGAAACATGTGGTTTATGCGGGGGATAAGCGGAAAGTGTCTAATAACTTTTTGAGAGATGGTTTGCCCTTGCAAGTCCTATTGATACATGTGAGCACCACACTTTGGACATGTCTCCATAGTCTCATATTCTCCTCGAAACAGTATGCAATCATTGATACATGCGTGGATGCTGTTGTAGTCCATGCCAAGCTTTCGTAAAACATGTCACATATCATCACGAGACTCTGGCATGGTATTTGCAAGTGATAATATATGATACTTTAGTAACCTGAAAAAAAATCATAAAACACCTTGAAAAAGCACAATTATTTTTTATGATAGCGCCGAAAAGAAATCAACGAAGCGTACGTACAAGGTACCTGAACAACTCGGTCACACTCGCATCGCTCCACTCGTATTTTGCTTGCACACTTAGGAGTGCAAGCAGTGTCTTCAGGCGAGATACTTGGCACCTATCATATAATGGTATGGATGCTTCCTCTCTAAGTGGATCAGATGTCTTGAATTCCATGGGCATCAATGCATCAATCATTGCCTCCATCTCAGGGTCCAAGATTGTAGGAAAGTCTGAAAGGCTGCCTGTCTCCTCTTGTATTGAAGATATGGATTGGGTAGTACCTTCCAAGTGGTGGATTGGCTCAGGCACTCCGTCTATCGCATGCCCACGAACTCTTCTAACTGGCCACAAAGGGTGCACTTCTCCTTGGGATGAGACGTCACCTCCCTGTAATAAATTTGCCGGTCACACCTAATGTTTTTGTACATTATTTTCAATTAGTTTGCAAATACAATGCATGATTGATATACACTTTTCTTACCGTTTGCTCAAAATTTGAGATTGCCTGATCAGTGATCTCTTATTGAAACTCGCCAAAGCATCGTACGTGTTCTATGGACAATCGACATTTTTGTCTAATTGCCAGCTTACATTGAGAGCAAGGACATGGGACACGCTGATTAAGATACGCCTCGCGATCTTGAACATCATGATCTTCATCGTTTTCCATTTGGTCTACATTATAACAAACAATTTATTTTTGTTATCATTCTTTTTTTCTTTCTTAAATTGTTTGAGAATGGATTTCTTCTCTTGTAACTCAATAAAATTAACGTATGTAAAGTCTCCACCCACCCACAAATTAACGTATGTCGGAGTGTTTCTCGTCTCATGGTATTGCACCGGACCTCACCAGACCTCGCCACCACCACCACTACTATTACTACTACTACTATTACTACTACTACAAACAAGAAAAGAAGAAGTTAAAGAATAAGATCTTACCCTCTCTTTGTTTTTTATCCATTCATTCTCTTCTCTTCCTCCCTCTCTCTCTCTCTTTCTCTCTTTCTTTATTATATTGTATGTTTATTCCCTCTCTCTCTCTCTCTCTCTCTCTCTCGTTCCTTCTTTCTTTTTCTCTCTTCCTCTCCCTCTCTCATTTCATTTAACAAAATCTCTCTCTCTCTCTCTCTCTCTCTCTCTCTCTCTCTCTCTCTCTCTCTCTCTCTCTCTCTCTCTCTCTCTCTCTCTCGCTCTACTACTACTACCACCACCACCACCACCACCACCACCACTACTACTACTACAACAACAACAACAACAAAAACAAACAAGAAAAGAAGAAAAAACTACTACTACTACTACTACAAAAAACAAGAATACTACTACTACTAACAAGAAAAGAAGAAAAAACTACAACAACAACAACAAACAAGACTACTACTACTGCTACTGCTACTGCTACTGCTACTGCTACAAAAAACAAGAAAAGAATAAATTAAAGAACTACTACTACCACTACAAACAAGAAAAGAAGAAATTAAAGAACTACTATTATTACTACTACTACAAACAAGAAAAGAAATTAAAGAACATGATCTTACCCTCTCTTTGTTTTTTATCCATTCATTCTCCTCTCTCCCTCCCTCTCTCTCTCTTTCTCTCTTTCTTTATTATGTTTAACGTTTTTTCCCTCTCTCTCTCATTCCTTCTTTCTTTTTCTCTCTTCCTCTCCCTCTCTCATTTCCTCTCATGCTCTCTCAGTACACATCGTTTTTAACAAAAACAAGCAAAAGAAAAGGAGAAAAAACAAAAACAAACCAATAGGGAACAATGCACTCACCGTAAAGGCCCGAGGATGGATTCGGCGGCTCCTCTTCGCCCTCCGTACACTTCCTCCTCTTCTTCACAAATGGCGGTGGCGGCAGCGGTGAGAAGCTCTCCTTATTCATCTTTCTCTCTTTCTCTCCCTCTCCCTCTCAAACACAAGATGCAGTTCACTCTCCCTTTCACTCCCTCTTTCGTTCATGCACACAAAATGCCACGCTCGGGTTTTGGTCCGCTTTTTTTCGCTTGAGTACCATCGCTATTTGCGTCGCTTGTGATGCAAATAGAGACGCCACTAATTTGCGTTGGAAATGGCCGTCGCTATACTCTTGTATCCTTGTAGTGTATAATAAGATTTGATCTATTTAATACTTGAATTCTAGTTTTTTTCCCTTGTCTTATGAAATGTGATTTTAGTTCATGACTTTGTAGTTTGTCTCCAAGAAATTCATGTTTCTTATCACGGTCTAACTTTTTCTCCCTTGTCTTATGAAATACAATTTTAGTTCATGACTTTGTAGTCTATCTCCAAGAAATTCATGTTTCTTATAAACAATCTAACTTTTTCTCCCTTGTCTTATGATATACAATTTATGTCATGACTCTGTAGTCTATCTCCAAGAATTTTGTGTTTTTTACAATAGTTTTACTTTTTATATAGGTTGTTTTTTGGGAAAAGACAAAGCACATATAAGTATTTGTGATAAAAATTGACAAAAAAAAGGATATCCTATGAAGAAATGGATCGATTGAGAAGATAAGTAGTTATATGCTATTTTGCTTTCTTCACAAATAAATCAATTCATCTAAGTTCAAGGATATCAAGGCAATGTTGAATGTTCCTTTCAACCTTCAAGAGCTTGTGGAGAATCTTATTGACAAGCTTTAAGTTACATGGAAGATTATATATAGCCTTGCGATTGATCATTATATACATTACACTAATTCAATCAATGAGTGCTCCCAAAATAGCTCCTATTATAAGATGGAATCTCATTAATGAGAAGTTCAATCTCAAAACATCTAGGAATGAATTGATTTTTTGTTTGATAAAGTAGAAGGGGGATCAAGGTCAGGTTAAAGGTTCCTTTCAACCTTCAAGAGCTTCTAGAGGATCTTACTGACGAGCTTTAAGTTTATAAGGAAGATTATACTAGGCATATATAGAGTCTTGTAATTGACAATTATGTGTATTACACTGATTCAAGTAACGAATGCTTCCAAGACAACTCTTATTATTTAGGTTGAATCTCATTGAAAGTAGGTTAACTTTTATCAAATATTATGTCCATGGACATGCGAACTAGCATAAATTTGGCATGTGAATTAGCTAGATCTAAATATTACCTAGAATGCAAAATTATGGAGGATCTTATTGATAAGCTTCAAGTTATATGGAAGATTATATTATATATGTATAGAGCCTTACAATCGATAATTATGTAGATTACACTAATTTAAGCAACCAATGCTCCCAAGGTAACTCTTATTATCAAGTGGAACCTCATTGATGAGGAGTTTAGTCTCTCAAAATATTTAAGAAATCAAATGAATTGATCTTTTGTTGACAAAGTAAAAAATGTATCTAAGTTCAAGTATATCAAGGTGTAATGCCCCCGACATTACACTTAAACCCGAAGTTTAATTCCATCTTCGTTTTTCAATTATCCTCAATCTAAATCTATTTTATTTAAAAAAAATTGTTAGTATGGGTTAGTCGTTAAGAAGAGTTAGAATAGTTAGTAGTTGTTAGTTAAGTCATATAACTTATAGCTTATAAGTTATATAGTATAAGTTATATATATAGTTAGTCGTTAACAATTAATAAAGCTTACCTTTATAATTGGAGCCACTGAAAACAAATTGCGCCGCCTCTAAACTTCACATTGACGCCATGCTAATGATCGTCGTTTTTATCTCCATCGTAATCATCATCATAATCGTCTTCACCAGCGCCGCTAGCACACGTGTTGACTCTCCCCGTCCACATCAGCTTGGTGATCATTGTCATCATCATCATCCACACGAATCAGTAGAGACAAAGCTTCCTTCCCTCTGGTAGAAAAGCATACGCAGACTGCAGTCATGGCAGATGGACTCCCAAGTGACCGCCATAATGATGCATGGGCCACACAGTGACCCCCCCTTCTCTCATTGAAATACTATATAAAGGGCTTAGCCTTTATGCAAGAAGGACACATGATCAGGCCGTTATGCTGATGAGAGTGAGAGAGAGAGAGAGAGAGAGAGAGAGAGAGAGAGAGAGAGAGAGAGAGAGAGAGAGAGAGAGAGAGAGAGAGAGAGAGAGAGAGAGAGAGAGAGAGAGAGAGAGAGAGAGAGAGAGAGGCAAGCCGATGCTAGAAGGAGAAGAGGAAAGCACTCTTGGAGCAATGGGCTTCTTGTATCAAGGGTAGATCTGGAGTTGGAGATTATGAAAGTATCAACAAGTCGAAGAAAGACCAAGGTTTCAACTGGGAGATGGCGCTTGAAGAACTTCGGTGTTTTCGAACCCTTTTTCTATCTATTCTTATTGTTCTATTAGCCGGAATGAAAGAAATTCTATGGTTCTACACGCTCATAGGTCATAGTCTTCATTTTAATATCCATTGAAGGAAAAAGATACTCATAAAAGCTATATGTTGGTTATGTATTCTTTCATTCCTAGTTGTTCATAGATGTAGATGATCGCATGAAATTCCGTATGTGGCTAGATTAGTGAATCGTTCACATAAAATCATAGTTGTTACATCGACACCTTGAAATAGTCGCATGAAATGATAGATTGTGATAACCAATGGCTTGATAAGTTAGGATCTTGTTGATGTACTTGATTAGAACAAGCAATCATTAAATGGATTAAAAACCCGAAAATTATGATAGCCTCAACTCTTGGTAAATTGGAAACTTATATTGTGGATCAAACCAAGACAACTTGCAATCAATTGAATAATTTCTATTCAACCGAGCCAATCTAGGATTAAGTTGTTACTCCTAGGGGGGGGAACTAGATGAACACTAGGGGGAACATGATTTCTCTAAGAAGAATTAAGAGAACTTAAGGTTGGGAAACCCCAGGAAGAAGAAGAGTATTGCATGCACTATGGTCCTGTTAGCAAAAATCCTTGCTAAGTAAACCCTAAGATACATATATATTGTTGATGTTAAGTTTAAGGTGGAATGCACCCTAGGCAAAAAGAATGGAGTGCTAAGCAAAAATTCTGTATAGTATCGTACTCGGGGATGAAAGGTTAAAGAGCTATTGTGTAGTAGACATTTGGACCTAAAACACACCCTTTGAAATAGGGCCTAAGTTACGATGAAACTTAATGACTAGCAAAGAAGGCTTGGAGTCTAGCCATAAAAACCCTAAGGGAAAGAGCCACTTAAGCTGATTAGGTGATTGTTATCTTAGAAGGATTTCTACCTTAGAAAAGGTTGTGTGTAAATTCCTTGAGCAAGTCTTTTGATACATCCAAGTAAAATTCTGGTTGTGCACGCAATGGGATTGCAATGCCTTGAAGCGAGTGGTTGTGCATTCAAACTATTGGTTAATGTGGTTTTGGATGTTAATCCAAGTGGGGTATGGTTGATGATTTCATGGCCGGGTCTGTGATGATTGACTACCATGGGGACAAAGGATGTTTTCTTAGAAGATGACATTGGGTTGGTTGCCTTGATTGTGCTTGATTCTTAAAAGAATTAATTAAGGAAGGATTCCTCTAGTCCGACTCCCCGGCTAGCAATGAAGCCCTATACCAAGGGGGCAATTTTATTTTCCGCACCGGGAGCTTGGACCGACTCTTGCTGTGAGAGGTCTCTCAGTAGGGTTTACGTTTAGGAGAGACAATCCTAAGGGTGCCCGAGGGGACATAGGCTATAAATCCTTTTCACTGCCTAACCCCCTGTGTGACTCAGGATGGGATCTTGAGGCTCTGGATACTAGATACAGGGTAGAATCTTGGTAGGATAAACCTTCGGGTTTTTATTTCTTGGATACGGAAGGATTATTTCTGTGGAGGCAGAAAGGGACACTTAATTCTCCTGTATGGGCGGGAGACAAACATTAATCTGAAGATAAGTTAAGGAAGTGTTTGATCTTGTTTTATCTTGTCTTCGTGTTTGTGCCCTAAATTACGTAAAGGAACCTGTGATTAACGGGTTAATTAAGAAAGCTGCTTTTATGTGTCAAACATAATGTGGTAGGTAATTAGATAACTAAAACAACCCATGAGGGAAGCGTGGTGGATGTGACTGTCGGGTCCATCCTACGGTAGGGTGGTCTCGGTTAGCCGAGAGGTTTCCTCAATGGAATTTATTTGATGCGAACGTTAGATAGACAAGGACCTTAGAACTTGGAAGTTAAAAACTTGATTCATGCCGTTTTATGGGACTAGAATGGGACTATGCCTTATGGGTAGAGAGGTTGAGCGATGCATCCCTCCCGTTTCCCATTCTCTTTGAACCAAGTACGGTATGAGTCTGCCTTGGCCCAGTTGTATCTACGCAAAGTGGAGCGGTTGTCGACCGACGCTAGAAGGCTGTTAGGAAGACCCGACTGCTAAGAACCCGGACTTCAGGTCACTTCAGGTCGATCCTAGTGGGAACAACAGGATAAGTTCCGTTGTGAGGCAGACTCGAGAGACCCTATTTGGAAAACCCCGTGTCATTCCTTGGGAGTTCTGGGTGGCGTCTTTTAGATATATCTCTCGATGGACTAATAAGACATGTTCCACAATTATAGGAGCGGGCACGTTACAGTTGGTATTAGAGCGAAACTTCATGAGATGTAATTACAATAAGTTGTTATCTTAAGTCTGCATACCTAGGTGTGATCAGAGTTGCGCAACAGAAGCGTGGTGGGTCCTAACCCATAGGCCCAAAGGCCAAGTGCTAACTTGTCCCCCCCAGTTTCATTCGAGATGACGGCATCTCGATTTCTCCAAGGGGGAGAGGATGTAATGTCCCCAACATTACACTTAAACCCAAAGTTTAATTCCATCTCTGTTTTTCAATTATCCTCAATCTAAATCTATTTTATTTTTTAAAAAAATTGTTAGTATGGGTTAGTCGTTAATAAGAGTTAGAATAGTTAGTAGTTGTTAGTTAAGTCATATAACTTATAGCTTATAAGTTATATAGTATAAGTTATATATATAGTTAGTCATTAACAATTAATAAAGCTTACCTTTATAATTGGAGCCGCCGAAAACAAATTGCACCGCCTCTAAACTTCACGTGGACGCCATGCTAATGATCATCATTTTTATCTCCATCGTAATCATCATCATAATCGTCTTCACCAACGCCGCTAGCACACGTGTTGATTCTCCCCATCCACATCAACTTGGTGATCATCGTCATCATCATCATCCACACGAATCAGTAGACAAAGCTTCCTTCCCTCTGGCAGAAAAGCATACGCGGGTTGCAGTCATGGCAGATGGACTCCCAAGTGGCCGCCATAATGATGCATGGGCCACACAGTGACCCCCCTCTTCTCTCATTGAAATACTTTATAAAGGGCTTAGCCTTTATGCAAGAAGGACACATTATTAGGCCGTTATGCTAATGAGAGAGAGAGAGAGAGAGAGAGAGAGAGAGAGAGAGAGAGGCAAGCCGACGCTAGAAGGAGAAGAGGAAAGCACTCTTGGAGCAATGGGCTTCTTGTGTCAAGGGTAGATCTGAGTTGGAGATTATGAAAGTATCAACAAGTTGAAGAAAGACCAAGGTTTCAATTGGGAGATGGTGCTTGAAGAACTTCGATGTTTTCGAACCCTTTTTCTATCTATGCTTATTATTCTATTAGCCACAATGAAAGAACTTCTATGGTTCTACACGCTCATAGGTCATAGTCTTCATTTTAATATCCATTGAAGGAAAAAGATACTCATAAAAGCTATATGTTGGTTATGTATTCTTTCATTCCTAGTTGTTCATAGATGTAGATGATCGTATGAAATTCCGTATGTGGCTAGATTAGTGAATCGTTCACATAAAATCATAGTTGTTACATCGACACCTTGAAATAGTCGCATGAAATGATAGATTGTGATAACCAATGGCCTGATAAGTTAGGATCTTGTTGATGTACTTGATTAGAACAAGAAATCATTAAATGGATTAAAAACCCGAAAATTATGATAGCCTCGACTCTTGGTAAATTGGAAACTTATCTTGTGGATCAAACCAAGACAACTTGCAATCAATTGAATAATTTCTATTCAACCGAACCAATCTAGGATCAAGTTGTTACTCCTAGGGGGGGAACTAGATGAACACTAGGGGGAACATGATTTCTCTGAGAAGAATTAAGAGAACTTAAGGTTGGAAAACCCCAGGAAGAAGAAGAGTATTGCATGCACTATGGTCCTGTTAGCAAAAATCCTTGCTAGGTAAACCCTAAGATATGTATATATTGTTGATGTTAAGTTTAAGGTGGAATGCACCCTAGGCAAAAAGAATGGAGTGCTAAGCAAAAATTCTGTATAGTATCATACTCGGGGATGAAAGGTTAAAGAGCTATTGTGTAGTAGACATTTGGACCTAAAACACACCCTTTGAGATAGGGCCTAAGTTGTGATGAAACTTAATGACTAGCAAAGAAGGCTTGGAGTCCAGCCGTATAAACCCTAAGGGGAAGAGCCACCTAAGCTGATTAGGTGATTGTTATCTTAGAAGGATTTCTAGCTTAGAAAAGGTTGTATGTAAATTCCTTGAGCAAGTGTTTTGATACATCCAAGTTAAATTCTGGTTGTGCATGCAATGGGATTGCAATGCCTTGAAGCGAGTGGTTGTGCATTCAAACTGTTGGTTAATGTGGTTTTGGATGTTAATCCAAGTGGGGTGTAGTTCATGATTTCATGGTCGGGTCTATGATGATTGACTACCATGGGGACAAAGGATGTTTTCTTAGAAGATGACATTGGGCTGGTTGCCTTGATTGTGCTTGATTCTTAAAAGGATTAATTAAGGAAGGATTCCTCTAGTTTGACTCCCCCGGCTAGCAGTGACGCCCTATACCAAGGGAGTAATTTTATTTTCCACACTGAGAGCTTGGACCGACTCCTGCTGTGAGAGGTCTCTCAGCAGGGTTTACGTTTAGGAGACACATTGCTAAGGGTGCTGGAGGGGACATAGGCTGTAAATCCCTTTTACTGCCTAACCCCCTGCGTGACTCAGGATGGGATCCTGAGGCTCTGGATACTAGTTACAGGGAAGAATCTTGGTAGGATAAATCTTCGGGTTTTTATTTCCGGGATACGGAAGGATTATTTCTGTGGAGGCAGAAAGGGACACTTAATTCTCTTGGATGGGACAAACATTAATCTGAAGATAAGTTAAATAAGTGTTTGATCTTGTTTTATCTTGTCTTTGTGTCTATGCCCTAAATTACGTAAAGGAACTTGTGATTTACGGGTTAATTAAGGAAGCTGCTTTTATGTGTCAAACATAATGTGGTAGGTAATTAGATAACTAAAATAACCCCCAAGGGAAGCGTGGTGGATGTGACCGTCGGGTCCATCCTACGGCAGGGTGGTCTCGGTTAGCCGAGAGCTTTCCTCAATGGAATTTATTTGATGCGAGCGTTAGATAGACAAGGACCTTAGAACTTGTAAGTTAAAAACCTGATTCATGCCGTTTTAGGGGACCGGAATGGGACTATGCCTTACGGGCAGAGAGGTTGAGCGATGCATCCCTCTCATTTCCCATTCTCTTTGAACCAGGTGCGGTATGAGTCTGCCTTGGTCCAGTTGTATCTACGCAAAGTGGAGCGGTTATCTACAAATGCTAGAAGGCTATTAGGAAGACCCAACTGCTAGGAACCCAGACTTCAGGTCGATCTTAGTGGGAACGGCCGGATAAGTTCCGTTGCGAGGCAGACTCGAGAGACCCTAGTTGGCAAACCCCGTGTCATACCTTGGGAGTGCCGGGTGGCATCTTCTAGATATATCTCTCGATGGACTACTAAGACATGTCCCGCAATTTGAGGAGCGGCACTACACACAAGGTAAGATTGAATATTCCTTTCAACCTTCAAGAGCTTATAGAGGATCTTACTCTGATGACAAGCTTCAAGTTTATATGGAATATTATACAATACATATAAAGAGTCTTGTAATTGACAATTACATGTATTACATTGATTCAAGTAACCAATGCTTCCAAGATAACTCTTTTTATCAAGTTGAATCTTATTGAAAGTAGTTAACCTTTATCAAATAGTACGTACATGGACATGCTAACTAGCACAAATTTGGCATGTGAATTTGACCAACCAAAAGCTAAGCCACTTTAAACCACAATTTCAAGCCAACTCCTAAGATTTGTTGCACTAAATAGGTGGGATTTATCATTATTTTCTATGAATTTGACTAGCCTTCCAAGTATTTATGACACTCTTTTGTAGTAGTCCAACCAAAATACTGCACAATGTCTAGGAACTAGGTAAGCCTACTCAATTCCTTTTTACTTTCCTTTCTATAATGACTCATGCCTAGGTTATTAGATTAGGCACTAAAATTCTAATCCTAAGATAGCTATGATTTCCTCCCATATCTTACAGGGGGTAGCTCCTCATAATTTGCTCCTTACTGTGCTCATGGCAATTTATCCAAGAATGGTATTTTGGTTGACTTTAAAGAAGTTTGTTTCAGATTGTAGATCTATTCAATCTAGAATTGTACTTTCATTTAAATCCCTTTTTAAATTTCTTTCACCACATTTTATAAATTAATTATTGTTATTTATTTAGAAGAAAAGCATTAAAAAATCAACTTAACATTCCTCAAAACCCATAAATCTTAATCCTTTTCCAAAACGCAACCCCTATCTATAACATAAAGTTTGTTGTCGCCTACGCTTTAAATGTTAAAGTAATTAATTTATTTCAAATTCAATAAAAATGTCATTCTTTCCTTTCTTTAAACTAAACATCAAACAAGTAAAGATAATTTCTCTTCTTACTATCATACGTTCACATACAAAATTCCTTTTTAAAAAACAAAATCTCCCCTCTCCCAAATTAATAAATTATGCTATTAGCCCTCCTCTCTTGCCTTTTCTCAAACAACCAAATAATGTCTAGATAAATAAAATATGAAATTTCAGCTTTGATGTTGAGGCTTATATCCTCATATCGCATTAATTAAATGTCAATTCAAGTTTTGTATGTGAAATATATTATATTTAGTTTTGCAATTGTAGTCTATCCCATATTATTTCTTTCTCATATATAATAAATATACGTATTAATGCTAACACTAAGAAATTGTCATGTACTCCCCCCTATTCTCATGTGACATGAATCAACATAATGCCTATATTTTCATTCTGCATATAGTTGGAAACATATGGTTCTAATGTAAATATTTATTTCAAAAATGCATTTAACTAGTTTCTCTTTCTCTAAAGTCTCAAAAATTTTACTAACATTCAAAAATTATATTCTTTACTTCCTTACAAATTACCCTAGTTTTTTAATGAGTATACATAATTTTCCATTAATAAAAACCCTTATTTTTATCTAAAATTATTACCTTTTGAATTTTAGAATATATCAAAATTTATTGGAAAAATCTCTAAAATTTTAGTGGACTTATCATAGCATAAATTTTATCAAAAAAATATCATATTCTACTGATCCCATATGGTTGAGAAGTCGGAATCACTTGCTTACATTTTGGGTAAATCCATGAACTCGTTATGGTAAACAGTTGTGATTGCATTCACTTGAGGTCGCCGTCATAGAGCATCTGCTACCACATTCTTAGTTCCAGATGTGTGAAGGATTTGAAAATGAAACATAGATAAGAAATTTGTCCAACGCATCTGTTTCTCTGAGAGCTTCTTCTGAGTGAGGAAGTATCTTAGACTTTGGTGATCTGTTCTAATAACAAAATCTACACCAAGTAAATAGTGTTTCCATACTTAAAGAGCATGTACCATTGCCATAAGCATGTAGCTCATGGTCCTTGAGGCGTGGGCTCTCAAATGCTACTACATGATGCTCTTGGTTAAGCACAGCTCCAATGCAATCCCTAGAAGCATCGCAGTGAACTTCAAAAGGTTTTTCAAGATCCAGAACTATGAGAACTGGTTCTTGAGTCACAAGAAACTTAATTCTTTCAAAGGATTGTAGTTGCCTTGATCTCCAGCAAAAAGGCATTCGCTTCTTAGTAAGGTCATGTAGAGGAGATGCAACATACACAAAACCTCGTATGAACCTTCTATAGTATGAGCATAGGCCCAAGAAACTTCTAACTTCATGTACAGAAGTAGGTGTAGGCCATTCAACAATGGCTCAAATCTTCTCAGGATCCATTCTCACCAAATTGTGAGAAACAATATGGCCTGAGTAATGAATTTTTGAAAGGAAAAATTCACTCTTCTTAGCATTGAACTGGAGTCTATGCTTGCGAAGCTCTTGAAAAACAATAGATATATGTTTTCTATGCTCTTCTTCAGACCATGAAAATATTAGAATGTCATCAAAGAAGACACCTGTGGACTTTGAGTGAGGTCTGCAAATTCTCTCCATCATTCGATTGAATGTGGCGGGTGCATTAGTCAAACCAAATGGCATGACTAAGAACTCGTATAGTCCAAATATCATACAAAAAGCTGTCTTATGAACATCTTCAAGTGCCATCCGTATCTGGTGATAGCCACTCTTGAGATCAATGCGACTAAAGATACTAGCCCCTTGCAACTTATCCAAGATATCATCTATCCTTGGGATAGGAAAATGATTCTTGATTGTGATCTTGTTCAAAGATCTATAGTCTACGCACATACAGAAAGAACCGTCTTTCTTTTGAACAAGTAAGATTGGAAAGAAATATGGAGAAAAGCTAGGTTGAACTAACCCTTTTTCCAACAATTCTTTTACTTGTGTTAGGATCTCCTCTTGCTGACTTGCACTTACTCGGTAAGGTGGTTGGTTAGGTGGCGAACTGCCTGGGATAAGATCAATTGTGTGATCTTTCGGTCGCTTAGGAGGTAACTCTCTTGGGAGTGAATCACTAAAACAATCTTCATATTGTTTAACAAAATCATGTCTAGCTTGATCAATTAAAGAGAGGGGTTCTTTTAAAGTCCGAGACTTAGAAGCATTAGTTGGTATTGTATGTTCACTAGAGGCACCAAGTGCCCTTGAATCATTAGTTTCTTTTGACTCTCTCACAAAAATCATGTACCCAGAAATAGCTTTCTTCATTTCTTTAGAAATGCTAACATGACTAACCATTAGCACAAGCCAATCTCCAGCATCAGCAACGCATACTATGTTTCGACCCTTGAATTGAAATGCAAGGGTCTTCTTAACAAAATAGGGAAGAGGTCTAATCTTGTAATGCCAAGGCATGCCTAAGATAACATCACAGTTACCTATGGGTGCAAGATAGAAAAGATTCTTGGTCGCGGTAATCCCCAATTCTAAGATTCAACTTCCCTTGAATAGGAGTAGAATTGGTTGTAAGTCCTTCGAATGCCGAACTTGATCCAATTGGTGTTTCCAATCGATCCGGTGGAATTTGTAGCCTTTCAATAGTATCTGCTGACACAAAATTATATGCGGACCCTGGATCAAAGAGTATCAAAACTCGTTGATTGTTGAGTGTCCCCCAACCCTTTAAGAGTTGTCTTTTCTTCTCATTTGAATGAGTGTTAGCTTGCACATCCGGAACAGAATTTGAGGATGGCAGAGGAGGATCTTTAACCACATTTGCTTCCTTCCTTTTATGAGGACAATCAAGCTTCATATGCCCTAACTCACCACAAAGAAAGCACCTTCCTTTCTCTTTGTACTTTTGTATCTCAGAGGGTGAGAGATGCTTGTGCTTCTTCTTTTACCCTCTGGCTTTGAATATTGGTCATGGGTAAAGGTAGGTCTTCTTTGATTAGTCCTATCTCTTGGTTGATCTTAGAGATACTCTTGTCTAGCTCTATAAGAACTCATCTCCAACTTTCAAGATGTACCAGGTGTATGAAAACTTTCAACTATGATGGCAGACTCCATCATGCGAGATAAGGTTTCATGTGGATACACCTTCATGGTTCTGTGTAAATGAGGGAGTAGGCCAACTTCAAACTTCCTTTTCTTCTCTTTATCGTTGATCTCCATGAAAGGAGTAACCTTGAGAAGAGTAGACCAAAACTTGTCCACATAACTAGTGACCTTTTCATGCTCTTTCTGGCCTAGCCAATCCCACTCCTTCTTGACATCATTCTCAAAATCAAGACGCAAGAACTGAGCATAAAACTTCTTCCTAGACTTTTCCCAAGTCGTAGGTTTCCTTCCCTCCAAAATGAGAGTCAACCACCAATTGCTAGTGATGTCTTCCAAGTGCATGCCTACAAGCCTTAGCTTGGACTTTTCTAAGAAATTACCATTAGAAAAAGTAGCTTCAAATTGCTTGACAAAGGCTAACGCCTTAGCAGGATCTCTCTTACCGGAGTAAGAGTCAAACTTTATGTCCTTATTCCCAAACTTGAAAGTCTTAGTCTTCTTAAGCTTGCTCCTCTTATGGTCCCTCTTTGTCTGTTTGCGGATTGCATGAGACTTAGAACCAAGAGAGTAGAAACTATAAGATGATGAGGAGGAGGAGGAACTTGAGCAATCAGGGGAGTAGTTGGTTGCTGAGGGAGATGACTCCCTCCTTATCCACCTCACTCGAGGTGAGGTCTTTTTACTCTTCTTGACCCGAGAATCCTTCTTTCTTCTATGAAGCTTCTCAGCAATTGGATGCTTTGCAACTTCACCATCAATTGGTGCAATCGTGTTTCCTCTAGTATCACCATCTTTTGGAGGATTCGGTCCTTCATAAGTAGCTTCTTCCCTTGCCCTTAAACTATCAATCAATTGACGTACTTTGGAAATCTCCAACAAGCTATGATACTCTGTCAATTGAGCCTGTAATTGCTCACTTGTAGATGCTTCATCAGTTGCCATCTTTGCCTTCTTCTTGCAAGGATCGCCTTTACTTTGAGAAAAGCAAAGAGACCTGCTCTGATACCATTGTTATAGAATCCGAGATACACGCTCGACTTTCTTATATACTTAAAATATATATGGCGAATATTATGTTGGCACAGAGGGAGAATAGATGAGAGAAAAGAAAGATATAGAGAGAGAGGTAGAGAAATTGGCAACTCACTAGGGACTGGGAAGATGGGCTAGTCCCCCCCCTTGTGGAGTTATATTATTGACAAGGAGCAAGCTCCTCCATTACACATAAGCCAGTTCTTACTTGTAGATCTTGCAAACAAGATCACGGTTCCTTGCACGGTATACAACCGGCTAATACTTGCACAACTTGGAAGTTGGCACCTTTTGATCCTTCTTGAGTCTCCTTCTCTCCTACACAATATGTGTAGGGCTCTCCTCTTAGCACTTGATTTCAATAGAGCTTCTGCAGCACTTGCACCTTCTCTTCTCCTCTTGGAACTTGATTTCAGCAGTGCTTCTGCAGCACTTGATTTCAGCAGGGCTTCTGCAGCACTTGATTTCAGTAGGGCTTCCGCAGCACTTGCACCTTCTCTTCTCCTCTTGGATACATGCAAAGTGATGCTTCCTTCACCTCTCCCTTACACCCAAGGAGAGCCTCCTCTTTTATAGGCTTTCAAGAGCTTCTCTTCTTGGAGAGAGAGTTGAGTTGATATTCATGCAAGATGTGGTTGTTCCACTCTGCAACACTAATTTCGAGATATCTCTTTATGCGTTGTTTGGATGAAAAAATGTCCAACACAAAAGTTGTAGATCTCGTTGTTTTCAATAACCCACATGGCCCGTTTTTAGAGATCATTTTTCTATTGCGAGATATTTTAAAAATGGATTTTTCAAAAAAAATCTTTTTAAACTATACTCTTAACTTGTGATCCATGCAACCACCCTTGAGTCATAGATAAGGAGAGTTCATTAGATTACCTTGGGCCTCAACCTTAAGATTGAATTCCGCACAAAAGCTTGTGTCATTTTAGACCTTAGAAAGAGAAAATCACTTCGCTCCTCACTTCCAGAGGATCACGACTCTCATCTTTCTTAGTGAGAGAATTCCCTCTCTCATCTTTCTTAATGAAAGAAAAGACCTTAAACCTTGACTTGTAGGGGAGAGGATGACCCCAAATGAATGCAATGCCCATTACACATAAGTAAAACATTCCTAGGAGTCCTTGGATGCACACATAAATACATATACACAATGCTAATGCACTGAATCCTCTTGTTAGAACTCAATCCATCTTCATTTATGTGTAACTCCTTGGTTCTTGTGTACACTCTTACACTTGGCAGACACTTCTTTCCCCCTTCATACCCCGTCACAGTGCTCTGATCACCCCATTAAGTGATGCACTAGGAATACTGGGTCTCATGGCCATGCTAGACTATCATCAACACTTTAAGAAAAGTGAGTCATTAATTTATTGACATGAATTTATTAAATAGAGAATGCATAATAAGCAATCAATTCAGTGACACACTTTGACCATTCCGAACTCATCCGAAGCATTAATCAGATAAGGACCTATCATTATTATTGTTTCACTAGGCGATTTACTAAACTTAATCCTATTAAGAATTGAACTGGAGAGAGAGAAAGAGGAGAGAGAAGAATGTAGAACAGAGAAGAAAGAGTGCAGAAGAGAGAGAAATAGAGTGACGACGAGAGATAAAGACTAGAATAGGAGAGAAAAAGACATAAAAGAGAAAGAAGCCATTTAAGCTAAGAGCAAGGTGAAGAGAAGAAGGATAGTAATGTATTAATGTGTCAAAAGATGAGAAAATTTACATGTCCTTTCCTTTTATACCAATGTCAGTGTGACATGGCATGGCATCAATATTATTTACACACTAAATCCTTATTCTTCCCAACTTCTTACAATCCATCCCGTCCCAAAGGTTTTTGCCCTTTTAAAAAAACTTATAAAGACTGGAAAAGGATTGGATAGAATAGAGTACTACTCTGTTTTTTACAACTTTACAAATGGGAAAATGAATGAAAGATGATAGACATATGGACTAAAATGGATGAAAAAGTAGGCCTCAGCTATATGCATGATCATGAATGCTTCAAAAGTATATGGAGCCATAAAATTGTCAACTGATGAGCTCAAAATGAAGTAGATAGCTTGCTGTGTAAACCGACCTTGCTAGACCAAATTTGCCATGACTTCTAATAAAAGTGTCCAAATGAGGCATGCCACATGTCAAAACGTAGCTTGTGAAGAGTACTTTGACCTTATGAAAGTGGCTTAATTCTAAAAATTAAGCACAATAAAAAGTGTTCTAAAACAACGTGTTGTCATGTCCCTGTCTGCACCATAAAGTCAGTAGGCTTCAGCCACCACACTATGCAGCTTAGTCATTGTTGCTGAAACTTTGCAAGCCCATATATGAGAAAGAGAATCAGCCACTATATTGTCTTGACCCCTCGTATGAATGATGTCAAAATCATAATTCTGCAGTGTAGCTACCCACATACGCTGCTTAGAAGTAAGATTAGACTGAGTAATGAAATACTTAAAGACCCTGTGATCACTTTGAACTCTGAATCAGCTCCCATACAAATAATGGTGCCATTTCCTTATTGCACGCAAGATAGCCAACATCTCTTGGTCATAAACATTCATGGCCATTTCTTTATCTGTAAGCTTACGACTTTCAAAGGCAATCACTCTATCCTCCTGTAACAAAATAGCCCCAATGCCTTGACCAATGGCATCACACTGTATGGTAGATTATTTCGAGAAATCCGAGCATAGTAGAATAGGAGCAGAAGTAAGGAGTTCCTTTAACTAGTTAAAGCTACTATTTGTAAGAGCATCCCAAAAGAAAGCTTCTTTCTTCAACCTTTTAGTCAAAGGAGCTGCAATAGCTGCATAATGCTTGATGAATCGGTGATAGAATGAAGATAGACCAAGAAATCCTCTAAGAGAAGAAGTAGTAGTAGTAGTAGGTGTTGACAAAACTTTAATACATTGCACCTTCTTGGGGCCAGCATGTATCCCTTTTTCACTGACAATATATCCCAAGTATTCCACTTCAATCTACATGAAAAAACATTTCTTCTCCTTAGCAAAGAGCCTGTGATGTCTCAATACATCAAAAACCTTCCTCATGTGTGATAAGTGATCCTGAAGGGTCTTACTGTAAATTAGAATGTCATAAAAGAAGACTAGGAAAAATTGAAAGTGGAAAGGCTGCAAAATCTTGTTCATCGGGATCTAGAAGGTAGCTGAAGCATTTGTAAGCCCAAATGGTATCATTAAGAAATGATAGAACCCTCCATCAGTCCTAAAAGCACTCTTGATCTCATCACCCTCTTGCATGCAGATTTGATGATACCCTAACCTCAAATCAATCTTTGTAAAGAATCGATCCCCTTGAAGCTGATCAAGCAAATCATCAATCCTGGGTATTGGATACATGTTCTTCACTGTGATATTATTAAGATCCATGTAGTTAATGCACATCCTGAAAGATCCATCTTTCTTTTTTACTAACAAGGCTAGAGATACATAAGGTGAAGAACTAGGTTCAATGAATCCCATCTCAAGGAGTTTCTTGATTTGCTTGGCTACTTCCTCTTGCTCACACTTGGACAATCTGTAGGGTAGCTTATTGATTGTCTTTGAGTTGGGCTCTACATCAATAGGGTGATCTACTGCTCTCTTGGGAGGCAATGAAGTAGGCACCTCAAACAAATCCCTATACTCCTCAAGAAGAGCTATCAAGGCTGGATGACTTGCTCAATTAATGGGTTTATCTTCAATCTCTTTATTCAAATGCAAAACAAATATATGTGAATGCCTCATGTACTCCCTTTTGAGTTGTTGAATGGTGATAAGCTGAAAATTAGATCTACTAGGAATTCCCTATAAATGGATGAGCTATCCATCAAAGATAAACTCCATATACAACTATGAAAAATCCATAGTGATTTTGCCTAATGTCATCAACCAATCACAACTGAGTACAATATCTATAGGCCCCATTTCTAGGGTAATCAGGTTTACAAACCTGTGGGAATATTTGTGTGTTGATTTCTTCTTCAGCATTGGCTACTTGAACTCTTATGGGATGCTAGAAATCAGTGGTGGGAAGACAATTCAACCTGTCCATAATGGACTTATTCACAAAACTATATGTACTGCCACTATCTATCAGAATGAACACAGCCTTTCCATGAATGCTACCCTTCATACGGAGTGTATTAGGACTCTTAGAACCTATTCAAGCATCCATGGAAATGGAACAACTAGTGGTAGTAAGTGGCTCATGATAAGTCCCACTTGGGTCAAAAGAAACACTCCCACCTGGATCAAAAGGATCCTCAAAGACTAACATACTCTGAAGCTTAGCTTTGGCATTTTTGTATACACACTTTGTGGCACCCAAATTCAAGGGTTTACCAATGCAAAAGTTGTGCTCGACGAGCTTGTAACTCGTCCTTTAAAACATAATTTCAAATTGGAAACTTTAAAGCAGAACAATGATCAGGTGTATACTTTTCCCCACACTTGAAGCATAAGCCTTTTTTCTTTCTTTCTTTGTAGAGGTCCATAGGAATAGACTTGGGATTCATATTGGCTAAAATGGATTTAGGCTTGCTATCCCCTTGTTTGAACTCAAATCTAGGACTGTTTGCTGTCCTGAAATTACTTGGAGGTCTTGAAGCATTGAACGGTGGATAAGTTGGCACGCTTATTAAGCCTCCACTTGGCACATGATTACTACCATAAATATTACCAACTTGCCCCTATTTTAAAATAATCCTTGGTTGTCCAAAACCAAGTTGAAATGAGGACTCTTACACTTAGACCTCTTTGCTCTAAGCCATGCCATCTCCTTGCCAATTTCTCTTTTTCAAGAGGGGAGACAAAGACTTTAGCCATAAGTGCCTTGAAAGCTTCCCAATTCTCTACAAGTATATTTTCCTTTTTAATATACCTCCACCAAGTATGCGCAAATCCCTCCAAATGTAAGGAAGAAAAATGAATTTTCATATCATCAATTTTAGGAAATATGTCAAAGTAAGATTTCAATTTGGATGTCCACTCCTCTAGATCAGATGGTGAATATGACTGACCATTGAACTTGGCCAAAATGATCTTATCTTTTAGCTCTCTTTCATGGAAGGATTTCTGTCCCAAAATAGACTAGTCATGAGCACTAGGCGCTAAACCCCCAAAATGTGATGGAACTCCAATATGAAACCTTCTCGTCAGTAGAGGACCTCTAGGAAGTTGGGTATTCAGCCCAAAAGCTTGGGAGTTAGCACCATTCAAATTGCCCAAATAGTCATCATGTCTTTGTGAAGTCTCACCTACTTCATATTGGCTATTTGGGATACCCTTTCATCTAATAATTCCATGAACTTAGCCATTTTGGTTAGATGGCTGAAGTGGGATTGAGGGCTCATTGTTTGAATAAGCTTTCTCCTTTGCTTCTTTAGATCCCTTTTGCATTTGCATCCATTAGGAGAATTAAGCCATTATTTGAGCATTAGATTCTACTAACTTGTCAATAGAAGCCTTTTTTTGAGTATTTGAATCCACTAATTTCTCAATAGAAGACTTTGTTTGATCAGTAGACAAATCATAAGCTCTATTCTGGATAATAGGTCCTCATGACATTGGGTATGCCTTTGTTCATGTGCACACAAGGCATTATTAAGTGCACTGATTTCTCCATGCCGTTGGGTCTCTTCAAGACTCTCTTGGGATATATTCTCTAGCATAGAATCTCTGATTTTCTCAGCATAATCATCCTGGACCTTATTTTTGCCTTTATGCCCTACCATAATAGTGCAATCTTGTAGTATCCCCTGTTAGAAAAACGACTATAACTTGAGCTAGGAAACTTTGATTCCAATTTTTTTAAATTCAAATCGAAGCCAAGGATGCCACTTTATGATGAGCTATAGCATGCTATAACAAGTTTAGGATAGAAAATTCTACAATTCAATCTTTGAGTCTGAACTGTCCAGGCCTACACCCTATTTCAACCAGTGAATGCCTTGTTTCCACCCTGTAAGGTAAAATAATAGTCACAAATGGCTACCAAACCCTATAGAAGACTGAGTAGGACCTATGGGCACCTCGTAGTACTTGCACTTGTACTTCAGTTTTGATGTTTGAACCTATAAGGACCTGTAAATATCCTGCAGTGTCCTGTAAAGACCCTGTTTTGCTCCTGTGAAGGTACTTGAGTCTTTGAAAACACTTCAATCTTCAATTCTCCACTCGATGTACCTGTGTGAGGGATAAAACGGTAGGAAACGCTCCCTACATGGGCTCCGAATCATGGGGAGGTGGGCAAAGTTCCCCCCGGGTCGGTCGGTTGCACCCCTTCGTGATCTTCAATAGTGAGGGAGGGTGAGAGTCTCTTTTGTTCCACTATCTCCCCCGACATCCACCTTTTTCCTTCGTGGTTATATCAACATGGCAGTAGCATTCTATTCTAATCAATCAGCATGAAATGCATTTCTAAAATATTTATTCAGTCCCTTTCATGAAATGCAATTGGATAAAATCTTGAAAATTGGATAGGAAGAGGGTCTTACCAATGCAATTCAGTGACTCAGTGATTGCTAGTACTTACCCTTTTACAATATTTCAAACTTGGATAAAATAATTTAGCTAATCAATGGATTATAATGAGTAACCTCATCAATCAATAGGTTTAATCAATTGGATCAAATGTAATGCTAGAAAATTCAAAGATTAGAACTAATATGCATAGAGCAAACATTGCATGCATTACATGAATGGGTTGATTCAAGCAAGGGTTGGTTGAAATTTGATGGAGATTATCCAATTCTTTAATCTCTCAATCAAATGGATTAAGCTCAACAAATGGATTAATGAGAGAGATTAAGAATTGAAGAAGAGTACATTTGGCATGGTTGATGATGACTTGATCAATCCTCAAAAGCTTGATAAAGCCTCTGGTGGTCCAATGTTACCAAAATAATCTTCAAGACTTGTGTATTTAATGTTTGAGAGCAATCTTGAAGCTTTAGATGCTTAAGATTGAAGCATTAAACTCGTTTCCCCCAAATTTTGGCTCCATGGAAGCTCTTGAGCTTCAATCTTTGACCAATCGTGCTTAATCCTTGCAATTTCTTCAAGAATCCTTACTAAAATGATCCCACGGGCTAAAATGATAAAGAATCTTCAAGAAATTATTGAGAAATGAAAGCTTGGATTGAAGCTTTCATGGCTGCCCATGGACTGTTCATCTAGGGTTTCAAGAGAGTGAAAGGATGAAGAATATAGCTTCATTTGAGAGTCCAAATATCAGAGAGTTGAAATAAACGATGCCATTGATTATTTAGAAGCATCAATGCTAAAGATTTTTGAAGAACAGGGCTGAAAAAAATCAGCATAAATTTCGGGTTGCTCTCTTGCACACGTGGCTGTCCACACAGTCATGAAAATTGTGTTCTACCTATTGGATTTTATGCCTAGAAGGCCCTTATACATGCCATTAATGAAGAGGAGCAAAGATCAGTGAAGGAGAATAAGATCTTTGTTGAAAACCCCATGGAAGCTTGACCAAAGCTTGAAGAAAGAGGAAAGAGAAGCCTCTCTTAAAAAGTAACCCCAGTTTAACTCCTGACTAAGCCCGGTTAACTCCTATTTGAACTAGTTACCTTTAGATTGCATGAAAATTTGATGAAGACCTAGTATTTTAACCTTCCACTACCATATTTGATCTTAAAGATGGTCTAGATAATCCAGAATATCTTGCTTAGGGGTAAATATCATCCATCACATTGGCAACTTGCCAAAAAATTGGGATTGATGGAATGGGAACTAGCCCCCTTCCTAGCGAGGATGGCCAATTAGCAATGAGTACAACCTCTAAGCTTTATCAGATTGATACTTATATAAATTACCATGGTCCAATTTCTAGTTTTTTTAGTAATATTAAATATGGAGCATGCTACTGAAGATTACCGCCTGCTATTGGAAAGGCCTTAGCTATGCTAAGAAGGCATAACTGGGATAAGGATAAATAGACTATCTGAAGAAATCAACACAATGTAATGGTCTTCTTGACCAATGTCACCCCACTCACCCCACTTTGCTGACTAGATGAAAATAATCAATGTTAGGACCAAAAATGGGCCTAACATTGGCTCTAGGGCTCTAGTTGGCCCTCCTAAGTTCACCTAAACAACCCCACGACCTCAAGACTAGGAGTGTATAGACACTATGAAGTGATTTAACTAAAGAATGCATTTCTAGATACTATTTCTAAATGTAGTCCAACGTGGTACCCTTCCCGACTCCAAGCAATTGGAGTACCCAAATATAACGGTGTCTAGCACCTTGTAGCACAAACAAAAGGGAGCACCCCCAACTTATTGCCATTGCCCCATTACTACTCTCCTACACCCCAAGGATTAGCCCAAGGATGTGTCATTTCAACATAAAGCACATGCGCAACATAGTCCTCTCTTTTAATGAAACATCATGGGAGATAATTTAATCCTTACCACATCATCCCCAAAGAAAACGATTTAACTAGACCCATGGCTTAGGGAACCTCACACTCAATGTGAGTCAATCATTCAAAAAAAAGTGCTATGAATATAGGAGATAATTCTCTTAATAGTACATAGGAAAATGTGGATGCAAAGTGAATGCCATAGAGTGCACAAATAAGTAGACTTATTGATCAAATAATGTGGATGTGCGCAAACATTTCTTTTTATAACTTCACTCTAACACAACGCGTCGTTGCTAATGCAGCACCAAAATAATTCATGCTACTACCCTTTCTTTAAAGATTTAAAATAATCGAATGCTATATGTTAAGACATACATAAAAATCAGAATTCAAATGTTATGCAACTCTCACAATCCCTTTCCCCCTACCATTTATGATTTTGCATTTGTTGGTAGGCGTAAAGAGTATTTTATGTGTTTTTCGTATATGAAAAGCAATGCACTATAACATTAAAAATGAATATAAGCTGGGAGGCTAAACCTCATGCCCTTGTCCCACCATACATTCACGGACGTATTCATAATTTTTTGTAATTTTTTATGCATAAAAATTATTTTTTCTAATTTTAAAATTTTAATTATCTATATTATTATTTTTTTGGGTATTTTTTTGAGTCAAAAAATTAAGTCACACTTTAATCCATCTTGATATTTAATTTTATCCCACATGAACAAGATTTGATTGTCCAAAATAATAAAAAACATCATCTTTCCTTTAAAAATATGCTTTTTGGATTTTTAAAATTTAATGACTTATGATTACAAACACAGGTTTTGAATTTATAACACACAACCCTCAAATATATTGCAACCAAGCATAAAAAAAATTGTCATTGCATATGAACAAGATTTGCATCATGAAATGTCAAAAAAGATTCTAATTTCCATTAAAAAGAGGCTTACAATCTTTTCTCGAGTTTCAGGTTTCAAGAACGAATTTTTCAGACAACCACCAAATCTGCCATTGATCCTCAAACCATGTTGGTCATCACTCCTCAGCATCGATATGATTCCATAGCAATCCAGTTCAAGCCGGACAATCGGTCTTCATCCTGATCTATTCCCATTCATTTGCACATAAATCACCTTTAAGAGGAGAGAGAAATACTAATTTCTGAAATTTCTCTTTAGGCCACCATTTTCTTATTAGAATTGAACACTGGAGAGCAAAAAATTTGACGAGTATGTTGGTGAGATCAGAGTGTATGATTGTTCCCCCCTCCACAAATCATCTTGACATACATGCAACACCTTCCACCTTTAAAAAAAAAAAGATTCAGTCCTTCATGCCCGGCCTCTCACAACTTCATCACCGGCACCTGATTTGCAGTGCAAAAAATTTTGCATGTCCATCTCAAAGTCCCGAACTAGTGGAACTTGTCCCGCTTCATTCTGGCACTCGAAAAAATTATGAAAAATCTGCAACCACTGCGAAGTCCATCTTCTAAAGTAATTTGAATTCCCATATTTTACAGCCACTTAAAATTGTCGATCCCCATCCGCCGCTTTCTTCGAACTTTAATTTATGCTTCAAATAGACTGAATTTGGAACATTTTTTGCTCTTTCTTGGTCATGAAATCTTCTCTCATTGGTGACCACAAGATAGAGCAACTCAGCCCATCGAATCCATGAACTGATCTACACACAAAGAAACCAAAAAGAGCATCAAGCTGCTACAATGAAAGATATTGTACAACAAAATACAAACTAGCTCTCACCCTACCCGCCGTGACAAAATCAAGACATGAAGATCCACAAGGAATAGGTCAAGCATAATTTGATAAAGATCCAAAGCTACACTAACCAACTACTCCAATGCAGACTAGCTAAAAAGAACTATTAAAGGAATCACCCTAAGTGGTGGTCTGACATGCCTACCTAACCTAGAACAACTAGACTAGGAACTCCTACTAGGCGAGGACTCCTATAGCCTAGTCTTTATTTTCGGATCCTTCTAATTTATCACTTTGTTATACGTTAAGTATTGATATTCAAGAGTGTAAAAAGGAGGGAGCTAAGTGTATTGTGAACCCAAGGAGAATAGGGCATTGGCCTCAGGTCATCCTGGCTCACCTCTTGCAAGGTGACACTAAATCATTTTTCTTTCATTCACTTTTATTTTAGCTCCAACCATCCTTAGTTATTTTTTTAGCCAAATGTCACCCCCAAGAAGATAAGGCATTGGGCCTCGAGAGTAGTCTGTCTCGTTCCCAAGAACCTACCAGGTCTTCGCAAGGCAATGATCATCTACTCTTGGTATTTTTCTTTCTTTCCTTTTCTTTTCTTTTGTTTAGGCATTAAAACCCCTTTTTACACACCTTTGTATTTTATATAGGATTTTTCAAATATATTCATGGTGTCTTCTCTTGCTTTTACTTGACAGGCTTTTGTATATGCCTTACAACTAATAGAAACTCCTAGAACCAGCTGCCTAGTAGACAAACAAGACATGGTCACTAGGACTACTCTCAAAACACCTCTTTAAATGCCTAACAATGTCTTCACAAGAGGTGATCGACTGCTTAAACCTCCCTAGATAGACATAACATAATCCTGGGGCTTATGCACAGCAAGAGGCTTGCTCTAGGTACTCTATCAAACCTGTTTAGTACAAAATACTAAGACAAGAAAACATTAACCACACTTACACCAAATAAATACATGGCCCTCTTGGCCTTATGAAATCAACCAGTGCACTCAAAAGAAATGGCCCTTTTGGCCTTATGAAAATATAACTTAAAGCACACCATACAACATCTTATTGTTGAAAATAAACCCTTGGTCCCCACATAAATCATACCAAAATACAGCACAAAACCAAGGGATTGGCCACTTAGGCCCTATATTGTTGGGGTAAAGGCACCTCCACCTAGCCGCCTATGTATTACTACACTGATAGTACTTGCACTTGCAAATTGTAGGCGATGGGCACCAGTCACCATCACTTTATTCTTTATTCTTTTAGTGATAGATGAATAAAGGGAAGGTTGGTCACACATTGTGACTGTCGGAGTTTCCACATTGTGAGTCTCTCTCTCTCTTGCTCTTGCTCTTGCTCTCCCGTGCAAGCTTCGATCCTTCTCACCTTTCAACTAGTATTAGAGCATGGTTTCTTGAACATTCAATCTTGGTCTGTGACTCCTTCATCATTCATTCGAATCCCTACACCATTGGTTCTCACTCTTGGCAGCCATATCTGACTCCTTCGAGCTCCGATCACTCCCTGGCTTCTTGAGCACCTACCCGGCCCATTTAGGCACCCTCAGGGAATTCCTTCAGAGGTATTGGAGCTCTCTTTTGCTATTTCACTTTATTCTATAGGTTTTGTGAAGCAGGGTAGCCATGTCCTCTTGCTTCTTGTGATGCCTACACTCTACCGGTGACTTTGCCCTTCAAGAGGGAGCTTTTAGGGGTTCTTAACTACCTCCCCAACCTTGCCTTGACCTTGCCCAACCCTTCCACAGGCCCTAGATCGGTTTGTGCCATTGTATGACCTACAGAGTATCTTCCTCAGCTTGACATTGATCTTCTCCAACTACTCCAGCCACCACTGGGCACTTGGATAAGTCTCATTTGATGCCTAGAAACCTACTTGGAGCCTGACATTGAAGCATTGAGCACTGGTATTGATTTGGGTCTGATTTAGCACTATTTTGGGACTGTCATAATAGTCCACAGACTATTATAAACATTTTTACACTGACATTTGATGCTATAGCTTGGTTGGCATTGACATTTGATGCTCGTTTGGTCCCAAATGGTCCCTGAATGTTATGTTACGGGAATGTATGCCTATTGATTGGCCATCATTTGGAGCTGATTTAGTGGCATGAAATACTTAATTTTACATAGTAAATCACTACTGTACACTCCAAGGCTGAAGCTTATTTAGTTACTTTATGCTTTGCCTATTGGTCACACGGGTGCTTCTTGGGTGTTTGATATGACTATTAGGATGCAAATGAAGGTTGGAAAATGCTTTGGATGGTTCAAAAATGTATTTTGAGCCTTTTTTGAGCTCTGTATTGGTTGGCATTTACTTAACATTGATCTACACTAGCATGCTTTGTGACAGAGGTTATATCTATGGTCTATGTATGACCTGTTGGTACATGCTTGATGCTTATGTTGCCTACACATGCTAGTTACATTGTTTGGACTTGAATGCTACTGGAGCTTTGTTTGGGCTTGAATTTGGATATTCTGGAACTTATTTTGGTCTTACTTTGGCTCGTTAGAGATTGATTGGGATTGTCTTCATGACATTGGATGCTATCATTGGATACTTGGGATACTTGACCGCTCATATGCTCTAGATGTCTTACTGATGCATGATCTTGGATACTCCATCATTGGTGCTCTTACATGCTTTGTTTAAGCTTATTTTCTTGACACTTATGGCTTGTTTGCCAGTGGAAGTGTCTTTGTACGCTTATCAGACATTGAGCAGTGTGGGTTATGCATATTGAGCTTTTGGATCTTTAAGACCGGGATCTCCTCGTGGATGATGTATGGTTGATATACCTTGGTCCATGTAGATGTACTTGGACTGATTCGGATTTGTATTCACTTAGCAGACACTGACTTCTGTCAGCAGGTCTTGACAATGGTATGTACATTTTACACTGTTGATTGGGGGGTATACCGACTTTACTGACGGACTTTGTCTGACATGCTTGGGTGTTGGTTCATGCCAGTTTGACTGTTACATGCTTTTTTGTGCCCACTTGATGTTGGTTTTGCATTGAAAATCGATGATTGACTTTGAGTATTGGGTTTTATTGCCTACTGTCAACTCTCATTGAACACTACTATCATAAATTACAACAAGCATATGTCTCCAAACTGTCATGTATTTTTCATGTTGAATCATCTTGATTTGATGTAATTTTGATGGTACTTGGTGGGAAGCATCATTAAATACTCGTTTCTCGCCATTTTACCTTGGTTTTGGTGGGTTTTTTGTCATTTTCTATTGTTTTAACAAGTAGTTTTGAGCTGTCTACATTGTTTCAGCTTGCAGTATGGCATCATTTTCCATTGACAGTGCTATCTTCAACATCATTAAGTTTGATGGTACGAATTATGCCTATTGGAAGAGCCAAGTTGAGTAGGTATTGGTGCTGGAATCGCAAATAAATCATGTGACCATGTCAACTTAAATGAGCCAGTTTCATGCTATTCCTAAGAACTTGGTTTCGTAGGGCATTGATTTCAAAGAGGATGTCACTCCGTTGTTCTTGCTTGGAAATATTAATGAGTATTGGGATGTATTTTGCACTGCCTTATGTGCTTCTGCCACTACTCTAAAGCTATCTGATGTTGAGAGCTCTCTTCTGTAGAAAGAGATAAATTGTAAGAATTTGGATGCCTCTTGTGTGTCTCATGCTTTGATAGTTAGAGGCTGATATGATGGAAATGAAAAGAATGACCGTGGTAATGGCTGTGGATGGGATTCATAGAAATCTCGGTCCAAGTCACGTGTCAAGTCCCACAGTAAGTGTCATGGGAGAAATGCCAATCTAACTTGTCATCATTGTGGGAAGAAAGGCCACAGTGTCATGAATTGCGCAATGAAAGGCACAAAGACAAGGGGAAAGAGAAAGTGCAGGAAAAGTCTTCTATGATCGCTACATAATACCTGCTAAGTCAAGTGTTAAAATTGAAGAGATAAATGTTATGTAGCCCAAGGATAGTGCTGGGGATTATATCCTTGCAGAAGCTTCATCTAGTGCTTCACAGATGACAGAGATACACTCTATGTATGCATAGTGTTGGCTCTTGTGGACTCAGGTGCGTCCTTTCATGTGACACCTTGCCGAGAGTGGTTCCATTCATACCATTCTATTTCAAGTTCTGTGCACTTCAAGTCTCTTGAGATTGTTAGTATTGGTGATGTTAGGCCACAGTTTCCTTTTGGTAGCAGTTTTGTTGTGCATGATGTACATCATGTACCTAGATTGACACGCAATCTCATGTTTGTTGGACAGCTTGATGATGTAGGATATCATATATCTTTTGGAGGCTCTGCATGGAAGATTACTTGTGGCAAGCTTGTGCTTGTGAGAGGTGCCAAGGTTGGTAGCCTTTACCCTGTAGTTATTTTTGGATCTACAATTGATCATGCTTTGTATGTGGGGCCTTTACCTCATGTATCTCTTTGGCATGCTCGTTTGGGGCACATGTTTGTTAAGGGAATGAAAATGCTTCCTAGTTTACAATACTTATCGCCCCTTGAATATTCTCATTTTGATTTGTGTGATCATTGTCTTTATGGTGGCAAGCAGACTAGGTCTACGCATAAGAAGTTTGGTGTGTCATGCATGAGTGAACCCTTGGCTTTGGTTCATTCTGGATGTCTGTGGACCCATGCCCTGTCAGTCTATGGGTGGTGCGAAGTATTTTGTTACTTTCATAGATGATTTTTCATGTAAAATATGGGCTTATCCCATAAAGCAGAAGTCCAATGTATTGGCAATTTTTCAGAGATGGCTTGCTTTGGTAGAAAACCAATCTAGGCATAGACTGAAATGCCTAAGGACAGATAATGGGTGTGAGTATATTTTTTAAGCAGTTATGTGATGAGAGGAGTATCAAGCGTCATTTGACCACCCCCTACACCCCTCCCCAGAATGGTAGGACCTAAGCGGATGAATAGGACCATCCAGGAGAGGGTTCTCAATATGCTTAGCCATGTAGGCCTACCCCAGCACTTTTGGGCTAATGTAGTTATGATTGCCGTGCATATCGGTAATAGATCGCCTTATAGTGCCATTGATTTTCAAGTTGCAGAGGAGGTACACACAAGAAATACTCCCTCTTATGCGTATTTACGTGTCTTTGGATGTGAGGTATTTTTCCATGTGCCCAAGTACAAGCATAACAAGTTGGATACTAAGAGTGTTAAATGCATATTCCTTGGCTATGGAGATGCAGGAGAGATGGATTGCCATCTATGGGATCCACAGGCATGAAGAGTCATCTGCAACCATGATGTACTTTTCCATGAAGACAAGATGAATAGGCAGCTTGAGAAGATAGTGGAGATACACATGGTTATATTTCAGGAGGAGCCACGAGCTCCCGTATAGCCTACAACAGCAACAAGTACTCATGACTAGGTGTTGGACAAAACGTTGGGCAAGCAGCAAAGCCTGAAGTGTAGCATTCTACTAGAGATAGACGCCCCCTGACAGATTTTAGCCCTCAATGCATTATGTCTTGGTTACGGATGCAAGAGAGCATTTCACTTATGATAAGGCTATGCGCAAGGGTGACAGTCACTCATGGGAGAGGGCTATGCAGTCTGAGATAGACTCCTTGCATAAGAATGAGACTTGGGATTTGGTTTCCTTGCCCAGTGGTAAGAAGGCTCTACCATGCAAATGGGTGTACAAGTTGAAGAGTACCCCTGGACACCCCAAGATGACTTATAAGGCAAGACTTGTTGCTAAGGGTTTTAAACAGGAGCATGGAGTTGACTTTGATGAAGTCTTTTCTCTTGTGGTTAAGATGACCACCCTCCGCTTATTTTTTGCCTTAGTTGTATAGCTTGACTTGGACTTGTATTAGGTAGATGTCAAGACAACATTTTTACATGGGGATTTGCAAGATGAGAATTACATGGAGCAGCCTAAGGTCTTTGTAGAGCCCGACAAAAGCACCTAGTGTGCAAGTTGAAGAAAAGTCTTTATGGCTTGAAGCAGGCACCTAGGGAATTGTACCATAAGTTCAATGCTTTTATGCAGTCATAGGGCTACAGCCATAGTGCTATGTATCCGTTCTTGTACATGAAGAAAGCCCATGATGGATCTTTGCTTATTTTGGTACTCTATGTGGATGATTTTGCATATGAGAAAATCCATTTACCAGACCAAATGGTATCATCGCCATTCTATCCCACAACATGAGCTCGTCTGCTTCTGATGCTTCTGGAACTTCTTCTTCATATATATCCTCTTCAGGTGGGATAGACTCTTCCATCTTGCTTTCATAACCTTCTTATTCCATATCATCTCCATCCTCTTCTGTCTATGTCTCTGTCTCTGTCTCTGGCTCTGGCTCTGTAGGAGCTCTGTAAGAGAAGAACAAGTTCTCTGTTTCATCTTCTGCCTCTGTCTCTGGCTCTGCTATGGCCATGTAACAGGGAGAGCAGTACATCCATGCTTTTATCTCACTGTCAGAAGTGATTTTGAAAATCGTTCCTGGTTCAGGCAGGAAGTATTCACCCATTGACAAGGGCTTTGCATCGTTTGGGAGTCGGCTTACCGTACCCACTATTAAGGAACGTGCCACTATTTTCTTGGGAAGGATCTGTTTGACAGCATCTTCATCTGCTGATGTTCCATCTGTAGCCTCATTAGGGGAGTCTGAAGATAATTCCAAGGAGGTGGATCCATGTCCTTTTTGAGAACCATATAACTTCAGCACCACTTTATTGGGTCCTCTCCCCAACACACCAAGTATTTGACCGCATCACATCTCTTCCTACTCCTGCCACATTGGATATGCTAGCGGTATTCACTTTCAGCGTCTGTAGCTGCTCTGTAATCACATCCATCAACTCCTTTTTTATATTTGCAACTGAGTTGGATAAATAATCCTTCAAGCTTTCTCCTCCTGAGGTACTGGCAGTAGGGTTTTGAGGAGTCTCTGTAATCACTGCATAAACAAGTTGGGCTGGTGCAGAGGGATCTCTGTTCTGATTCTAATTCAAAGCTCCTGTTTGAACTGTTGGTTGTTGGCTCCAGTTGGTAGGGTTCCACTATTGTTGCTGATTTGGCATTGGGGAAATTGGTTGGGACCATTGTTGTTGTGGTTGAACCATCATTTGAGGCATTGATTGTGGCCATTGTGGATTTGGTGCACTGTACTGTGATACTGGGGGCATCTGTTGGTAGGGGTAGGGGACTGTCCTTGGGATTGCATTTGGTGGATATATCATTCCTGGCATCAGAGGAGGTAGGACTCCTCTTCCTGAATTCATCGCCAATCTAGCTTCCACTTCATCGTACAGTCTTGCACCTTCGATTGCAGCTTGCAGTGTGGCTGGTCTTTGCAGCTCCACAAACTTACGGACTTCTAGTTGTAATCCTCTGAGAAACACCCCCTTTTGAATGCCATCATCTAGATTATGGTTAGTCCATCTCTTTAGGATGGATTCCATTCGTGAGACATAAGCTTCTACTCTTTCTCTAGAGGACTGACTTAAATTCATAAATTCCTCTCGCATCTGCTCTTCAAAACCTTCACGCCTGAATTTAGTGAGGAAGGCCAACTTCAGGTCATCCCACGTGCCAAAAGTTACTACTGCTTGTCTCTCATACCACTGAAACGCCGCGCCCTTGAAAGTGGCGGGGAATATTGCTAACCAATGCTAAGGGGCTCTGGCATTGTTAGCCACACATGCTACCATAAACTCTGCTACATGAAGATCGGGGTCTTCATTGTACTCTCCCTTAAAAACTGGCAATGGGACTACATTCACTGGCCTATCATCAATATTTCCAGGATGGATCTGGCTTGGAAGTGGACCTCCAGTAGGAGGAGGAAGGGCTTGATGTTCCATTGGGACTTCTGTAAAGAGTTCCGCAAGGGCGTCAAAGGCGGCTTCTGCTACGAGCTCGTTCTCAGCTTTGATTCTTGCCTTCTCTCTTCTCATGTACCTCTGGACTCGTTCTAACGCTTGCCTCTTTATTGCGTCATTCATCAGGGGGTTGGCTCCACTATGTTGTTAGTGCTCCACAGAGGGATAACAGAAGGCTTCAGTCTCTGGAGGACTCTTTTGCCAACATTTCTTCTACTTCTTTCTTTTCAACGTCTCTGAATTCTGCTTTCATGCCACTGCATAGAGGAAGGTATTCGGTTCTGAAGGTGTCAAAATGCATACGTCTAAGCATTGTGGTGGTGCCATCATCATAGTAATGCCAGCTTCTGATGGTTCCAACAGTGTATGTTGTGAAAAACACTCTGTCTATCAACTTCCAGTGGGTTGCTAATTGGACAAACAAAAGATTGTCAGAACACCAAGCATCCCACGTATCTTGCTGTTGAGCGTCTACGAACAAATTCCAACTCTTTTCCTTCTTATTTTTGTGAACCTCCATAGACCAAGACTCCTGAAGCTTCTTCACAATCTCCCACTTGATGATGTCTGGAAACTTCTCAATGAATGCCAAATGTTCCATGGATGGTCATTCTCTCTGTTTCTGCTCTTCAGTTTGTTCCCAAATAGTTTGCGACCAAGATGCAAGTTTCTGCTGCTTCAACAGGAAGAGGAAACTTTCCACCACATAGAGCATGCATCATGATGGTGATATGTTTCCGCCATTGTGGGATGAACTTCTTGTGGAAAGTGGCTTTGATTATGAGAAATTCCAACTCTTCAGTGGAAGAAGGAACTTTATAAACATCCATTGAATTCTTCTCTTCTTGGCAATGCCATTTCCTTCATTTTCAGCCTCTTCTGGTGCTTATTGATGGTAAGATTCCCCAGCTGCGCACCAAAAACATGGAGCCCCAAGAGGAACACTAAGGAAAAGGGAATTCTCTTGCAAGAAAATCTATCTTGTAACATCAACAAGATTTTTATTAGGTTTTATATGATCACAATGAAGAAAAGAACACCAGGCACAACAAATCTTCATGCAGCATCATGTAGATCTCCCACGGATTTGATAGAATCAACCATAATCTTCAACATCTTCATAGAATCCATCAATAGAACAAATAAAGAAAAGGAATACACCATCTTTGAATGGAAATACATCACATAGTATTCATCTTCAATATCTTCATAGTCTTCTCTCTCAATCTCTCATATACAATCACACTATTTTCATAGATTTGGCTATCTCTGACTCTCTCTCTATCTCTCCATCAATAGTATATCATATCCTCACTACAATCACTCAATAATAACCCTCAATAATCCTTCTTAGGTCGTGGATGCACCTCCCAAGAGGTATGTCTGATATGAAGAGTCACCAGAGCCACTACAGTGTCTTTTCATAGCTCACCACTGTCACTTCACTCCAGTCTTTACTTGAGTCTTTAGCAGCTACTTCTTTGACTTCTTTTAGCTCTTTTGCACTTGTATTCACCTCTTTCCAAGGCTAGAAAACTTTCCCAAGCTACACTCTCATCCAACAGAACACATACAGAAGCATACAGAAGGTCTACAAAGGCTCATTAGAAGCTCATCAGAGAGTTACAGAAGGCCAACAGAAAGCATCAGAACCACATAACTCATACCAAAACCATTCCAAACCATCAAAAATCACTCAATAATATTTTAAACAATCTCAAACCATATCAATCAATACTCCATCCCTCCATACAAAGAGAAAACAGAACAAAACAGAAGCTATCGGGACCAAATAGAACATATCAGAACATCATTAAAACTTCACATCTCTACTAATAAACATCATGAGCTTAATAAAACCATTCCAACCTCTCCAAAACACTCTCAAACCACTTCCAAATCAATCAATCATCTCATAAAATCAACCATTCAACTCTCAAAAACAACAAAAATCAGCCAAAAAATAGGTCATTTCAACACTCAACATGCAATCCATAAAGTTGATCACCCATCCTCTGGAGGTTCCGAATCCACATTGCTTAAAGAAATATATAAGGCAAACCTCTATTGATTATACTTAATCCAGAAGGAAGGGGGAGTGACACCAATTCAACATAGCGAGTAAAGTCAACCTACACACAATTCATTTGTTGCTTAAGGCATTCTACCTTAGCAAATGTTAGAAATCAAGCTCCACCTCTTTATGTTTGTGTGACTAACAATACAGTTGTACATGTGTGTGACATTGAATAAGTCGGTGTAGACTTGATCTAACTATAGTTACATGGTTAGTGTAAAAACCTATTGTAGTCTCTTTTTCAGTAGTAGTCAAGTAAGGAATAAAGAAGAAGATGATGATGAGCTGATGCTCATGGGTTCCGCTCCACTCTCTGTCTCTCCTCTCTTTCAATATGGTATCAGAGCTATGCTAGGTGGGCTCTCTGGAGCAGGAGGCAGTGAAGAAGACCTAAAGAAAGTGAAGATCCAGGGTTCTCTAAAGACATGTGGGCTGCCATTGTTCTTGGCAAAGGTATGCCTTGGTTCTTCTTGTCTCCCATTGCTCAAGTGGTTGCTATACCTTGTCTGGGAGTGCATCAAGACTCCATTGAGCATGTATAAGTTGTCAATGAGCACCATGTGCTGCTGATCTGCTACAAATACATCTTCTCAGGCTGTGTGAATTGTGCTTGTTGTAGGTTGAACTTCATTGATTGCAAAGACATCACATAAAGTGGTTGTTAAGTGGTTAAATGCTTGCCCATACCCTTTGAAATGTGCTTGAAGATTATTATATACAAATGCATTAGAGAGGGCTCAATTATGGGCCGAGACATGAATGTACAGATCTAAAATTCAATCCTAAACTACTGGTAATAGAGAATACACAGCATGTATGCTGCCTTGACATGATCTTGGAGCTCTATGTCTTTCTCAGAAAGCATCAGTGAAGTATAGATATATACCCTGGAGGACATATGCATTGTTCTTGTGTCTTGGTGCTGAAGTTTGTTGAAAAAAACACTCAGATCTAGGATCTTTTTACAAGCTAAAAACTGTCATAGATCTGTGAACAGCAAGCATTGTCTACACTTGAAGCATTACATGACATTGGTTGGTTCCTATGAACTATATGACTTGGGATATGTCTACTGAATGTCTGGAGGACTAAGACAAGCATTGAATGCTACTGTAAACTGAAGTCTAGAGCTTAAAAAAATTCATTTAAAGTGTCTTGGCTGGTTACAGGCAGGGAATGTAGCCCATGACTTTGCTCCTTGAAGATAGTCTATGGTTGTATGTATGGGTAGTCAAGCAAAGGCATTGACAGTGTCTATTGCAACATGGCAAATGCATAGGGCACTGACAACATTACCCAAATTATTGGTGAGAAGTTGGATAACAAGAATTTTGCCTTGTGAAAATTCACAATGAAGAATTTTTTGGTTGGTAGAGGATATTGGGATCTATGCACTAGTGATGAAGCTAAACCTGAATTGCTTGAACAACCAACACATGATCAGAGAAGAGCTCATAAACAATGGACAGAGAGAGCATGCAAAGTGCTACATTGGTTTTTCTTATGTATATTTGATATTATGGCAATACAAATCACTAGATGTGATTCCCCGAAGGATGCTTGGGACATACTCATGAAGAACTATGTAAATGTAACACATGCATAAAAGATTTAGCTGAAACAATAATTTAACAACATGTCTAGGAATGGTAGAAGCATCTAGGCTTACAGGACGAAGATTAAAACCATAACGGACCTCTTTGGCATTCTTGGACACATGCTACATGTGAAAACATGGTTGGAATGGTAGAAGCATCATGTGAAAACATGGTTGCCTTAAGTTAGATTCAATAAAGATGGATGCTTTATTGAATAATATGATAATGGCTGCAAATTAACTGCTAGAGGCAGAAGGGATGGCATGATGTTTACCTTGGATGCATCCATTCCAAAACTTAAGGCAACCATGTTTTCACATGATGAGGGTGCTATACGGATGTTGAGATTTGGCATAAGAGGATTGGCCATGTTAATGTTCAAAAGTTGAAATCTATGCAACAGAAAGAGGTGGTACTTGGATTGCCCAAATTCAAGTATAATGACTTTGGCCATGTATGTCACCTACATGTCAATTTGGAAAGCATGCACGATTTTCCTGTATGAGACATGTAAAGAATAGCTCCAAAACTTTGCAATTGATACACTCTGATGTCTGGGGTCCGTCTCATAATGCTTCGTTTGGAGGTGCTCGTTACTATGTATCTTTCATTGATGATTTCAGCATGTACACTGGGCTGTACATATTGAAACATAAAGATGAAGTGTTTGATGCATTCAGAGATTTCAAGAAGCATGCTAAAAATGAGTTGGGCTGTTATATCTCTTGTCTTAGGTCAGATGGAGGTGGAGAATATGTCTCTAAAGAGTTTGACAAATATCTTGTAAAGTACGAGATCAAAAGATAGCTTACTTGTAGCTATACACCACATCAAAATGGTATAGCATAGAGGAAAAATAGGGTACTAATGGAGTCAGCTAGAGCTATGTTGAATGAAAAGTGTTTGCCTAATGCTTACTAGGTTGAAGCAGTGGTGACTATTGTGTATGTGCTGAATAGAACCCCTACATCAGGGATTCATGATGTAATACCTTATGAGAGGTTGTATGGTCATAAGCCTGACATTAGGCACTTAAATGTCTTTGGTTGCATTGCATACATGCATATTTCAAATGAAAAGAGCAAGAAATTGGATCCTAAGGCTGTCAAGAGCGTGTTTCTAGGTTATGCACAGGATAGGAAGGACTATAAATGCTATGTGTCGTCTACTCACGAGATGTTGATAAGCAGATATGTTATCTTTGACGAGCCAGCTTCTTGATATGGGAATCCAGTTGCAATGCCTACTGATGGATCAACCAGCACAAGTAATGTTGAAAATGCCCCTACATTTAGTACATCTATGAGTGGTCCGACATGTGACGTGTCACCTACAGTGAGTCCTTGGTCAGGACGTTTGCGGAATCGCACTCCTACGTCCACTAACACGGACATGTGAGTGAAGATGAGATTGGATAAGGGGAAAGAAAATATGTTTGAGGATGTAACAAGTCCACTTACTGCAGGTTATGAGTCATCCAACAGTGATAGCTTGGACAGTGAGTGGGGATTCCTTATATTATGATGCCTGGTGCAAGGTAAAATCGGTGTGTACCGCCTCATGATGAGAGGCAAGCTCAAAGTGAGCCATAGTTGAGGAGGTCAGAAAGGGTCAAAAGACCAGCTGACATGTACACATACACTGGATATTCAGCCCATCATTATGCCTATATGACTAAGGTGATAGGTTTCAAAGAACCCACCAACTTTGATGAGGCAGTTGTAGATGAGAACTAGTGTGCTGTCATGGACGAAGAGTATTCAGCTTTGGCTGAAAATGGAACATGGGATTTGGTTCAGTTGCCTGAAGGCAAAGTCCCCATTGACTACAAATGGGTGTTCAAGGTTAAATGCAAGCCGAATGGGTCATTGGAATGCTATAAGACTAGGCTGGTCGCAAAAGGGTATGCACAACAGTATGGCCTTGACTATGAGGAGACTTTTAACCATGTATCTAAAATAGCAATAGTCAGAATAGTCATTGCATTGGCAATAGCTAAAGGCTAGAAGCTATAGCAAATGGATTTAAAAAATGCCTTTCTGAATGGTGACTTACAGGAAGAAGTTTACATGGAGCATCCTGAAGGCTATGTGCATCCAGATTTTCCGACACATGTATGCAAGCTGAAAAAGGCATGTATGGGTTGAAACAGGCACCCAGAGCTTGGAATGCTCGAATTAGCATTCATTTATAGCAACATGGATTTAGATTGGGTGATGCAGATCACACTTTATTTGTGAAGAAGATAGATTATGACTATGTGTTTTGATAGCCTACGTCAATGGTTTAATCATTACTGGAGATGATGAGAGCGGGATTGTTGAAATAAGGTCATTGTTGAAAGCTAAATTCAAAGTCAAAGATCTTGGTGAGCTGAAATATTTTCTGGGAATTAAGGTAGTGTCTACACCTCAAGGTATATGGTTATTGCAGAAGCAATATGCTTATGACATGTTACAAAAGTATGGTATGGCTGAATGTAAGGCTATGGATACACCCCTAGACCAAAATGTCAAGCTGTAGATAAATGTTGGGATTGAGATAGAGAATGTTACCATGTATTGGGCAACTTGATCTACCTGACTATTACGCGACCTAACTTGAGCTATGCTGTGGTGCCGATTAGTCAATTCATGCAGAAGCCTCACAAACCGCATTTGGATCAGTCAAGAGAATCATGAGATATGTAAAGGGTACGACAGATTATGGGCATATCGGAAACCCCTTGACTTGATAGGGTACACTAACACTGATTGGGTTAGTTGTGCCTATGACAGGAGGTCAACCAGTGGATATGAATTTGGATTGGGCAGTAGCATGATTAGTTGGCAAAGTAAAAAACAACCTACAGTTGCATTGTCTAGTACAGAGCTGAGTACAAGAGTGCGGCCTTAGCAGTCTATGAAGTTGTTTGGTTGTTATTGAAGTTACTGAATGACTTGGGGATAGACTTGGACATCAAAGTGAAGCTGCATTAAGATAATATGAGCAGTGTGATGATTGCAAGAAATCCCATCTACCATGCAAGATCTAAACACATTGAAGTTCATTACCATTTCATTAGAGAAATGGTACTAGCAAGGCAGATTGACTTGATACATGTGAAGACTGAAGACCATGTAGTAGTAGATATATTTACCGAATCGAAAAGTTCATCTATTTTAGGTAGCTACTTGGAGTGTTGTAGATGGTTTGAGCTTGAGGGGGAGTGATAGAAATCAAGCTCCGCCCATATCTCTTTATGTCTGTGTGACTAACCGACACTAGCTGGATACAGTTGTATATGTGTGTGACATTGAATAAGTCAGTGTAGACTTGATCTAACCATAGTTACATGATGGTTAGTGTAAAAACCTATTGTAGTCTTTTTTTCACTAGTAGTCAAGTAAGGAATAAAAAGAAGAAGAAGATGAGCTGATGCTTATGGGTTCCGCTCCACTCTCTGTCTCTCCCTCTCTTTCAATCACAAAAAACCCATCACACAGCTTAGCCTTTTGCTGCAACTGATCAAGCTCCTTTGTAGAAGATAAAATGGAAGAAACTACTGGAGATAGAGGAGGAATAGAGAGAACAACAATTTGTTGGTTAAGCTCTTCAATAAGCTTCTTCTGTGATTCAACAATGTCTTGGGAATGTTGCAATTCACCCTCACAAGTACCCAACTGTGGGAGCTTTCACTTGACCGCCACGACCCACGGACCGCTTATTGTTTCAAGTGTTCCAAGCCAAGCACTAATGGCTATCTCTCACATAGCCGACGCGCCATCCATATCTCCCAGTGTAGTGAGCTTACCTTCATGCCGATCGAGTTACCTCCTCTCCCATGCACTCCGGTAGCTCCACAATCCAAGTGCAAGCTTCAAGCAAGCTCCATCCTCAAGCTCCATGCTCCAAGCTCCATAGCCGCAAGCAAGAGAAAAGAAGAAGAGAGGAGAATATGGAGAGCTTCTCCTCCCCGGTTCCTCACCCTCACACACTCACTCCCTCACACTCTCACACTCCCTCTCTCAAGCACAAGCTCAAGCAAGCAAGAAGCCTAGGCCCTTTTTCCCATTGTCCTCCTATCTTCCTAGCTTCCTTCCTACCGCCCGTCTACATTTACAAATTGCACGGTTGAGAGCCTGGTGCTCCTTAAATTAAATCATAATGCGCTTGCGCTCTTTTACAAAAGTATTGACTTGCTCTTTTCCTTGTGCACCTTTTTTCCTTATTTAGGACTTTTCTGTGCTTCTTGTGTTTCCAGATTTTTCTTAGCACGCCTTCGTCTTCCGTTCCACTTTTCCTTGGCCTTTGTCTTCTGCTTTAGCTTTTCTAGATTTTCCACCTTGTTCGTCTGACGGTTAACGGTTAACATTACCCCCTCCTAGACAAGTGCCAGTCCCATGGCACTCACCGTCGTAGGTAGCAGACTTTAGCATGCACTGAAGACGTGGGTGGAAGGGACATCGATGGTTGTCGTGGAGGAGTGTTGGTGGTGGTGTGTAGGAAGGTCATTTGGGGCACATTGGTGGCCTAGGTGGCTAGTGGTGGTAGGGTTCTTGGAGTTGGTGGTAGGGCTGTTCTTTGTTGGGGATTGCACTGATGGCCAGCACAAGTGTTGGTTTGTTGGGGATTCTGCACATGACGATTCTTGGTGGGCTTGCAGGATGATAAAGGATAGGAATTCAAAGTTGGGTATCGATGAAGAGTGAACGACACTTTCGTTGGAGTCTTTTATACCTGCAATTGAAAACCTCTCATAGGTAGTCTCTCCCTAGGGGTAGTGCTAGTCTTCTCTATCGTGCACAAGACATAGTTCAATTAGTTTGGGAGACAGGTCGAACTCTAAGCAAGCTGAGAGTATTTTCCTATACTTGAGAACCCAAACTGTGTATATATTTCAGTGTAGATATTAGAGTACTCGTGCATACTTAGATATTACGTAGTTAGAAGACTGTAGGCTGGTTTCTCGTAACAATGTGTGGATGAAGCAAAGTTGTCCAGTTGAGAAGAAGTACACGTGAAGGTGTATGAGACATCCTTTGCATTGTGACTGCACGACGTAGCATAATTGAACATAGGAAAACCGCACTTTCAGTTAGCTGGGAGCTATGGGACTTGCTTGATGAGGACGGTGTACTTTTCATGGCCATTCGTGAGGTGCTTACCACAATTGATTGCAATGGTATTAAGGCAGAGTGCAAGAGGGAATTGTGCGAATGGGTCAGGGTGACAGGTCTAACCATAGGCGAGACAAGCTCCCTAGGTATGTCCTACCCTTGATGTGCCATGAACAATTGTGGGTGATGCTAAAGGACTAGGGGACTAGGGACGGAGCCAGCCGACCAAGGTCATTGGACGTACCTAATTTGAGGACCCCTAGGTGCTGTGCTATGATCGTGGGTGCTTCATATCCTTTCTTTTTTTTCTTTTCTTTTCTTTTCTTTTTTTCTTTTTCGTTTTCTTTTTTATTTCCTTTTCTTGTTCTTTTTTCTTTCTTTCTTTCTTTCTTTCTTTCTTTCTTTTTTGGATTTGCCTGCATACAACCATTGCAATATGTTGAGGCTATCAACCTTTCAATGGGTTGGGAAATTTCAAGCTTTGAAGGCTCAGGAAATGGATATTACAGTGATGATTGTCCCCTAGCCTCGTTGTTAGAGAAGCAGTCATTGAGATGGGGAGATACACTCGAGATATTGCAACCCTCTTTGGAACGTGCAATGTTGGTACAATTGGGGTAACAGCTGCCGTGAGTGCCGAGCGCAGAGTGTAACGTAGAAAGAGGAAGTGGTTAAGATCATGCTTTGGGCCATGTGACATGGGCACTCACATGGGTGATTTTTACTTTCAGCAGTGTGGCTTTGTCACGGCTCTTTGTGGGGTCGGTGGTCTTGCGGTGTCTTGGGCATTGAACACTTTCGCACAAAGACATGTGTCATCTTGCATCCACTTGTCACTTCATGAGAGTACATGCACAACATATGCCACAACTATAATAAACCAGTGCAACGCAAGGAGACATCACTTATCTGAATTCCATGGTGTTGGCTTAGATACTTATCACCTGCGCTTGATTAGCTTTTTCTTTTACTAAAGACATGAAATATATTAAACATAAATATGAAAAGTTTGTACAATTGAGGAACATGTCAGCACTTAACCATTTAAAGGTAAAAATTCATGGCCAGGTAGCATTTGATAAGCTTTTTATACAACATGGGGCTACTCTATTTGTACGAGGCGGGGCAATTCTGGGTGGCCGGGCAATTGAGGCTGTGCTGGTGAGGGGCTCCTGTGAGGCTGGGTGGGAAAAATGTCGGCCAAGACCTGAATGGTGTAGTTCCTGTCCGCAACTGTTTCCAGAATGCTTTTAAACAATGCATCAAATTCCTACTTGTCTCGAGCTGCCCTCTCCTCTTTTGAGCACCTGGTCCCCGAACGTTTGGTGGGAGCCTGCATGACTGATGTCGCCATGCCCCATGTACTCCCTTGAGCTTCTATTCCCCTGGCTTGGGGATTTTTTGGCCTACGCCTGAGGCACTATTGCTTGGGGCCTCATTTCTTTGCATACCTTTTAAGGGTAGATACGTAGCGTTCCAACGGAGGAGCTTGTGCTACATGCTCCCTTCGACGGTGAATAGCGTCCTTGCAAGCCAGTTGCACTGGGTGCTCTGTGTTGGCTACCGTAGGGGGACTTGCAAAATGTGAACCAAGGATTAGGCCTTGAGGCAGGATAAAACTATTCGCATGGAAGGGATTATACAGTGGGTTATCAAGCGCATATGATGAGGAGGGGAGAGGTGAGGCATGCAGTGTTTGTTGTAGAGGGATGGCCCCCATGATGATGTTCGTTTTGCCTCCAGCCATTAGCAGATCTTGGCTTATGCTAAGTTGCGTGGACTAGTTTTCATAGAGTGGAGCAGGGCTCATCCCTGGAAGGATAGACCAAAAAAGGGGAAAGGTATATAGAAAGGGACGATGCCCCATCTACACCATCAGAGATGTTGGTCAGAGCTTCGTATGGTGATAATGAGGGTTGCATGCCCTCCTCCTGGAGGCAGGAATGGTCACACGACTTCTCAATGTGTGGTGAGAGAAGGACCTGAGGAGCTCAGCCTGTCAAACCCAACTCTTCTCCCTGTGCTTGACTATCATTGCTTGTGTGTGTTGATCTTATCTATATAGGGTCACAAAAGTCATTGTTTATTTATATACATATTTACGAATCCATGTCACTTCATGAGGATAAAAACCAATTGTAGAACTTGGGATTGTACTGGAGTGTGGCAGATGCATCCAGTACTCGTGGTAGCCTTCTTAATAACATCAGGTATTTCGCAACGTCAAGTATCATGGTACCTTATCCAAGTCTACTTGCAACATATAGCTCCTTCTCAATAAGAACCTTATCACCTAGAGAGTTCTCTTGGCTAGTTCTAGCTACGTTCGTACCTCGAATGGCATTTACCACTCGAAAGGAAGTTGGTGCCACATAGGTTGGGCCTCTTTGAGCCGCCATTTGGCCAATCGCTCCTCTGAGACTGTCATAATCTTGGCTCCTAGTTTGGCCATTGCAACACGGCTTTCAAACCAACATTTTTCAAATTGACTTCGACCCTCTGATTGTCGCTTTAGCTGCTCAATCTCTAAGAGATTTGGTTGGCAGAGCACATCATTGAATGTTACAGTTAAGCATAGTTTGTCGGCTTCCTCGTTAGAGGTGAGTCGCATGCGTTCATGCAGGAGCCTGTCATAGTGCTCATTAAGATGTTCTTGCTCTTCCCAAGTTAGGAAAAATGGCAAGTATTCTCCAAGCTACTCCTTAGGAAATGCGCCCATGTCCTAGACATGTGAGAACACCTTGAGCTTAGCATCCAACTCAGTTAAGCATTCTGCGACACTTCTATGTTCAACAAGGGCTTGCTCAGTTGCTATCTCATACAAGGTTCTAGGAGTTTGCCTAGGCTTTAGCATAGCTAGGGTCTCAGGCCTAAATGAGCAAGATTGGTGAATGATAGGATTTCTTATGCTCTCGGGGTTTCCATGTTTCTCATGAGGCTTTGTTATTGCGTCATGGTTCTCCTTGGATGTGATTGGTATAAATTTGTCACCTTGTTGTGACAACGTTGTATCCACTCTTGATTGGTCAATGTGAGTTCTATTGTCGGTGGATTGAGTGTTGAAAGAAACCATTGATTGTAACGCCTACTTTGATTTTTCAGAGCACACAGATGTGTTTGAGGTTTCACCGCTATTAGGAGAGACATCAATGGGTTCATTGGTGGATGGTCTCGATGCTTTATTCCTCAGCTCTTCGGCACTCTTGGGGTTTACAGCCACTTGCAACTACCGTTGTTGTTTTCTTTCTTTTCTCTTCTTTTTATTAGGCAATCGAGGTGTATCCCTTGAAGAATCGGGACCTTGAACTAGGTCAGTCTCGTTGATGTGCTTGGCTGGGCCTCAGCATTCTCTTTCTCTAGTGTGTCCTCATGGGGCATAGCCGTGGCCTGCTCAATAGCCTTGCTAGGTTGTGAGGGTACAAGTGCCTCTCTTTTTGGAGAGTCTAGCTCTTCAGCCAATTCCCTTCTGTTTAACTCCTCCAGCCTAGGCTTTAAGCACTTTGGAAGTGTTGGAGTTGTCAAGAATGCTGGTTACGGCACCTCCTCCACAGGTGAACTGCTAAGGACACGTTCCACAAGGGTCATTGTCCCATCCAGGTGTTGTGATTGCGGTGATTCCTGATTGGAAGTAGTAGCATCTATTTCAGTGGACTGGCTACTGTTAGTAGATTGCAGTGTCAAGTCCCTAGGGCGATCGGAAGTGGTCGTGTCTTTTGTTGCCCTTTGAGCATTCACTTGTGTAGATCGAGCATGAGTTGATCTAGTCACATTAGGTTCCATAGTCATATCCTTGGGCCGAGAGCTACGGATGGTGTCATGTCCCACCTCTTGGACATTTGGAAGCTTAGATGGAGATAGAGATTGGGATTGAGCAACTACACTTGATGAATGCTATTGTGTTTCCTGTGTCTGTTTAGGGAAAGAGGGTGTAGGAGACTTGGGACTCCTAAGTGGCTCCGACATTGGCTAGAAGATTTGCTCGTGGCTGTTAGACGATTTTACAATTTTCTTTGTTGAGCATTTAACCTTGCCATGAGCAATGTTGTGCCTATGATGCATGTTATCCTCTTGGGGAATCAAAGGCTCCTTGGGCACTAGTGGCTTTTGCGTATCCTCAACGATTACATCTGATATCTGCTTGTCAAGCATGCTAGGTTGAGGATCTACCCTCCGATTGGTCCCATTTGGTTTCTTGATTTCGACCGTGAGGGGCTTGGTCACTTTTGACTCGAGACTTGGTTTTTCATTTAAATCTCCTCCTACGCTTCTTTGCTCTTGATACGATCTGGCCTTTAGTCAATAAAGGAGGTTTACCAAGGGGTTTTGGCACCCAAATCCATCGGTTACCTGCGTAATACCCTTGAGCACGTAGCAACGCTTTGGATATCCATCACGGCATTGTGCTGACCCTCCATCGATGCCTTCATCTATAAGGGTTGGGCTTCTTTTGGGGTCTTCTATGATATTCGTAAGTCCAAAGCCCATCCTTGGCATTGTCTCCTGACCTTCTTATTTCAGACATGGCCTCACTCACTGGTTCTTGTTGTTCGACCTATGCTTGTATCAACTCTTCAAACAAGTCCTTGCTCTCGTTAGTAGGCTTGACTGTTATGTTAGCACCTTCCTTGCCTTTCCCTCAAGGTTCGATGAGGTCACCCTTGCTAAAGGTTGTGACTATCCTCACACCCGGTAGTGTCAGGTGTATCCTCTGCGCTACATAGTCGGCTTCACACTTGGTTGCCCTTTTGAAGGGTCTTCCTAGGAGGGTTTCCTTCCCGCAATTAGCATTATTTGGAGGAACATGAAATAGGATAGGCAAGCTTTCAGTTTCAATTTTTGCAAGGATTTTGCACTTCCCTATGAGTGCTTGTGGGTGTCCCCCGTAAGGGCTAAGAGTTGCATTAGTCGGTGTGAGCTTTGATTGGCCTAGTAGGGTCCATGATTCATCGGTCAAGATATTAAAATCTTCTCCTTCATCAATTAGAGCATCGATAGTATGCTCTCTTTTCGTGGTGAGTTTGACTCTAAGATAAGCAAGTGATACTATGTCTTCGTCTTCCGAGTCTTGGCTTGTAAATTTAAGCCTTCTGACAAATGCCCTTGAGTCCCCAACTACACAACCAGATGTGGATTCTCCACTGATGTCTTGGATCATCAATGCAATGATATTCAAGGAGCATCTATCGTCAGGACTGTCATATCTAGTCATTCTCGCTGTTGTAGCTTGATGTTGTTGCTTTCCACTTTGACTAGATGCAGTCCGAATGCAACATGTATGTGTTTTTGCAATGTGGCCTTTTTGCCCTTGTTGGCTAGATTGGCCCATTGAGGTTCTAGGTCTCTGTTTCTCTATGTTCGAGTATGGGCTTTTGGTTGCTCTTTTGCAAGTGAGAATCCATGCTCATGTAGAGCCATTACTACACTAGGGTCCAATTTGGAGGACCTGTCACGACGTGCGTTTTCTCTCCAACCTACTTGGGGGAGGTGCGGAGGAGGCAGAGCCCCCTCTGCGGGGTTCCCCCAGCCCGCAGGGCCGTTATGGTAAATGCCATACGTGATTTGAAAGACCATTTATAGCCAAATTTTGAACTACTTGCTCTAAGTTTTAGCCCAGTGATCGATCCATGATATGGTTTCAGCTCTATATGGTCTCTCGGTCAGTTTCATTGTATTCAGGTTAAAATTTAAAAAAATCTAAATTCGGCCCAACAGGTCCGAATTGCAGGGGCCGAGTGCCCAATTCGGCTCGTCCGAGGGCCAAGTAGAAAGGGCCGAATGTAACTGGTCCGAATGTCAAATTCAGCCAGTTCGAGTCTGGTTGTCTGAGGGCTGAGTGGCCGAGGGCCAAGTTGAGTAGGTCGAGTTAAGTGGTCTGAGTGGTAGTGGGCCGAGTCGACAAGGCGGAGTTGGCAAGGCCAAGGGCCAAATTTTTGAGCGGTTTGAGGGCTGATTTTGAAACTCGGCCCAGAATCGTCGTTACTTGGATATACCGAGCGCGGCACATTTTTTCGCTGGACTTCACAAAATTCACTGCGCCGAGTATTGGAGGCCTTCCCACTGGTCGAGCAGCTCCAGATCCAACCTACTCATGTAGGGGAAGGTGTAGAATTACCTGGGCTCGGCACATAACTCCCGAATGGCTAGATCGAAGCGGATCCACTCAACGAAGCTTTCTTCCTCTCTCCTGCTTTCCTGAAACCCTGCAATGCACAATGTGGTCTTTCTTGCCACTCTTGGCCCCTTATCACCTTGTCCAGCCTCCACTCACCTTAATCTTTCTTCCCTTACTAAAATTTAACCCAAAATTTCATTTCTTGCCCTTCTTTTCCTTGTTTCAGCCTGCTATACAGCAACAGAAAACCCTACTGTTTTCTCCAACGTTTTTCTCCTATCCTTTCCAAATGCAAGAAAAAAATAAAAGGAAAATACTTACACTACTCCATCATGCTTTCCCAATTCCAAAACAACAAAAACCTACTTGCTAAGGAGATTGAATACCTCTTCAAACTCCTTTGCTTCCTGCCTATCTACCTCAAGCACCGGTTCAGGGAAAACCCTGCTTCAATGCTCGATTCGAAGCTCGCAAGTGCTCAAGGCTTGAATCCATTGGTCCCGGCAACGGAACCAAAAGGTGGGAGCTTTCGCTCGATTGCCAAGATCCACGAACCACTTATTGTTTCAAGCATTCCAAGCCGAGCACTAATGGCTATCTCTCACATAGCCGACGCACCATCCATATCTCTGGGTGTAGTGATCTTACTTTCATGCCGATCGAGTTACCTCCTCTCCCATGCACTCCGGTAGCTCCACAATCCAAGTGCAAGCTTCAAGCAAGCTCCATCCTCAAGCTCCACGCTCCAAGATCCATAGCCACGAGAAAGACAAGAGAAGAGAAGAGAAGAGAAGAAGAGAGGAGTAGATGGAGAGCTTCTCCTCCCCGGTTCCTCACCCTCACACACTCACTCCCTCACACTCTCACACTCCCTCTCTCAAGCACAAGCTCAAGCAAGCAAGCAAGAAGAAGAAGAAGAAGAATAAGAAGAAGAAGAAGAAGAAGAGGAGACCCACTTTTGGCCACACACAAGAATGAGCTTCTCATTCACTTTTCAACTTTATTTACAAAACCCTAAATCCCTTTTGGGCGGTCATCCCCTTATCCCCTTTTTTACATGGCCGGCCGTGGCCTAGGCCCTTTTTCCCATTGTCCTCCTATCTTCCTGGCTTCCTTCCTACCGCCCGTCTACATTTACAAATTGCACGGTTGAGAGCCCAGCACTCATTAAATTAAATCATGATGCGCTTACACTCTTTTACAAAAGTATTGACTTGCACTTTTCCTTGTGCGCCTTTTTCCCTTATTTAGGACTTTTTTGCGCTTCTTGTGTTTCTAGATTTTTCTTAGCGTGCCTTCGTCTTCCGTTCCACTTTGCCTTGGCCTTTGTCTTCTGCTTTAGCTTTTCCAAAATTTCCACCTTGTTCATTTGATGGTTAATGGTTAACACCAACTTACGAGATGACTCTATCATGTCCTCAAGAGCGGCATTCTTTTCTTTAGTTAAAGCCACATTCTCAGCTTCCAAAGTAGCTACTTTATTTTGTAACTCTTTGATTTGGGCTTGTTGGGAATCCATCAAAGTAGTAGCATCAATCATCTGTTTTTGAATGTCATTGAGGGTAACTTTTTCAGATACCAAGTCCTCCAAAGCTTTGCTCAACTAATTAGTCAGGGAGTCAACTTTGTCTTGCAATGAATTATAAATCCATGTGTAGACAGACTGAAGACAAGAAGTAAGGGAAGTCTCCAATGTAGACTGGACACCAGAAATCAACTGGGAAAGCAGAGATCTAGCCAACATCATCTATAAAGAAGAGAGAATCTACTAAACTAGATGTCCATCCCTTTGGGCCACAAATAAGTTAGGACAAGACAAGAATGAGGGGAGGGAACAAATGCCGTAAAAATCTCCTTGGAAAGACATTTGGAAGTAGGATTTCCAGACATGAATCTATCTTGTAGGAACTGGCATAGTTGCTTCCACACCAGAGAGGGGATATGAGCAAAAGAAACCCCAAAACTAGTAATAATTTCGTTGGACACCAAAGGGGTAGATGTCTCCTTATGAAGAAGTGAAAGGATCTCCTCGACGGTCAATAATGGATTACCACTAGGTACAAAGGAAGTAGAAAGTGGTAGACATAACGCTTCATTGATATTGGCAGTGGAGAGGCAGAAGCGTAGCCAAATTGTTTTTTGTATGACTCCAAGAAAGAGTAGCAAAGCTTGTTATCCATTGGCGGAAACTTAAGCATTACAAAGGAATGAAGACCAACACAACGAATACAATCCGCTTCCAAGAGAAGGGAATAGTCATGCACCGGCAATGGCACATGCTGGATCACAATCGAGGGAGTGGAGGAAGATGCCATTCAGACTACACAAGATACCCACACACACAACCAAGAAAAATAGAAAATTTACTGTAAAACCCAAATAAACCACCACTAAGAAAAATATCAGGACAAAGAAATAGAAGAACAGACAAGATCGAACCAGACCTCCCCAAGAAATCTGCATCCTATGTAAAAAAATTTGACATGACCTACACACTCATGCGATCAAAAGCTTCATGCAATGCAAATAGTCAAGCACCCAGAAACCCCGTAATTAAGCATTCCAAAAGAATAAAAAGTCAAGCACGTCGTATCCCAGACATTGACTAGACTCAAAACATAATCACAGATTCATACCATCAAAATAAACTCAAACCACTATGATCGACACCTTTGATTAAGGAATCCCGATCTCCATAAATGTTGGCATATACCTAAGGTGCGGTGAAGTGAGTAGGTGATCGCTATCGAATTCATTTTAGATTATCAATTAAGCTCAGTTGATTATTAAATTAATATGTTAATGCAGGGTCAGTTATGACAAAGGTGACAAAGGTCAAAGAACCTACTACATTTGCTAAAGCAGTTATGGACAAAAATTGGTACACAACTATGGATGAGGAGATAGATGCTTTGGCTGAAAATAGTTATTGGGATCTTGTGCCATTGTCAGAAGAAAACAAGACCATTGGCTGCAAATGGGTCCGCAAAATTAAATGCAAGTCAGATGGCAATGTAGAGAGGTATAAATCCAAGCTGGTGCCTAAAGGATATGCTCAGTAGTATGGGTTAGACTATGAGGAAACATTCAGCCATGTTGCCAAGATGACAACCATACGAACAGCGATCGCATTAGCTACTACTAAAGGTTGGAAATTGCAATAGAAGGACGTGAAAAATGCTTTCCTAAATGGTGACTTGGAAGAGGATGTTTATATGGATGAGTTGAAGGGTATATACACCCTAATTTTCAATATTGTGTATGCAAACTTAAAAAAGTATTGTATGGGCTGAAGCAGGTTGCAAGAGCCTAACATGGAAGGATCAATAATTACTTGAGAGTTTGGGATTTACTATTGGCAAGGCTAATCATAGTCTGTTTATGAAAAAGACAGACAAAGGTTTGCTAGTGCTGGTTATCTATGCTGATGATTTGATAATCACAGGTGATGATGACTTTGGGATACATCATATTATGCAGATGCTGAAATCTGAATTTGACATGAAAGACTTAGGTGAACTGAAGTATTTCTTAGGTATTGAGGTGAATAAGGCTGAAAATGGTTTATGGTGGCTGATGCAGAGACACTATGCCATGGAAATGCTGAAAAAATATGGCGTGGTTGAATGTAAACCACGGGATACACCTCTTGATCAGAATGTCAAGTTGGACATTAGCACTAGAGCTAAAATTGATTATGTGACTATGTACAGGCAGATGGTTGGAAGCTTGATCTATTTAACCATCATAAGGCTTGATTTGAGTTATACAGTTGGGCTCATAAGTCAGTTCATGCAGAAGCCTAAGAAGCCACACCTAGATGCTGTTAGATGCATTATGTAGTATGTAAAGTCCACTGTAGATCATGGGTTGTTCAATGAGAAGGATAAGGTCCTAAAACTCATTGGTTACACAAATGCAAATTGGGCAAGATGCTCATATGATCGTAGATCTACAAGTGGTTATGCCTTTTGATTTGGAAGTGGAATGATTAGTTAAAGCAGCAAGAAGCAGCCAACCGTTACATTGTTTAGCACTGAGCCACAGTACAGGGGTGTTGCATTGGCAGCATGTGAGATTGCATGGCTACTCAAGCTTATGGATGATTTGGACACACAAGTGGATGCTCCAGTGACCTTGTTATGTGACAATCTTAGTAGTGTACTATTGGAAACAACTCTAGTAGTGTATCATGCCAAGACTAAACACATTGAGGTACACTACTATTTTATCAGAGACATGGTTCTTGCAAGGAAAGTAGACCTTATGCATGTGAAGACAGATGAGCAGGTTGCAGATATCTTTACCAAGTCTTTTGGTAAAGATAAGTTCAATGTTTTTAGACAGCTACTTGGTGTACAGATGTTGACTTGAGCTTGAGGGGGAGTGTTAAGACTTCAAGCTTAGCTTTATTATCTTTAGGTTGTGTGTACCCGACACTTAGCTTGTCCAGCTGTACCACATGTGGATATTAAATAAGTCGATCTGTACTTGGTGTGAATGGTCTTACAGACCTTAGACCTTAGAGTGTTGTATTCACCTTAGTTATATGGATTATGGAATATGAAGATAATACTGAGTGAGAGCATACGGCTCTTTTCAATTGCTCCAACCCTTCTCTCTATCTCTCTCTCTTCTAACACTATGAAGTCTATCCCCCCTTTTCAAAGGGTGGTTGTGCAATCACTAGTGTTAGCTCCATCTTGTCCTTCTTGAATGAAACTTGTATATGTTGGTATTTTTCATAATGCTTGTCAAATATCGTAGCATTGCAAAATAGAATAGGGCACCACAATTGAGACTGCAAGATTTTTCAAGATGTGGAATCTCCATCAAAGTGACCCCTTGCAATTCATGTGTGCCAAAAATTCATCAATCTCATGGCTTATTATTAACATGATACAATAGAGCCTAGTGGTTCAAAAAAAAGATGAAGGGTGTTGCTAGCAAACAATACTAAAACTTCTTTATGGCAAACACCATCGGTAAACCTTCTCATTCAATTGTGAATTAGTTCATCTTGGTGTTTTTGGTAACTAGTAAAGCTCACTCGATAATCTAGTTTATGTTCTCCAGGTTGGCATAATACTACTCCCATAGCAAACTTGAAGTGCCAATATGCACATGGAAGGTTATATTTCAATCTAGGGCTTGTAAAATTGCCAATATGCACATGGAAGGTTATATTTCAATCTAGGGCTTGTAAAATTGGGGTTGTGATTAGAGCCTTTATTAGCATTTCATAGGTCCATTAACACTTTTCAATCCATTCTATAAAGGTTGAGTGATCAGTGCACAATTTAGCACAAACCATCAGTAATAGCCTGAGTGGTATTGGACTCGCTTGTAGTTTGTCAACTATGGCAATTCAAAAATGATTTTGACTTTTGAAAATTTTGTTGTAATGTCATTCTTTGAGAGATCATGAGCCTTATATTACATCCATATTTCACACAAAATTAGCACTTCAAGGGATTCATGTATTACCTACATTGTTTGAATACTGCTCATGGTTTCTTGAGATAATTTTTCTAGTTGTCATGTACACATAGGTCATCTACAAACACGTTCCCAACCATTTATGGAGAATATCTTTGAAAATTTTGCACATCAATCATCGAAAAGTGGCAAGTCTATTGGTAAGATCGAAGGGCATTACAATATATGCAAACACACCCCATTTCATAGCAAAAGCTATTTTTGCACCCATCGTATACAGATAAAATTGCACCTAATTCTATCTTGAAAATCCATCAAGGAAGGTGTAGGATTCCTTTCTTGCAACTCTTTCCTGGATGTTCTTGATATAAGCAAAGATTCCTTGTGATGACCCATAAGACTACATGTCCAATATGTCAACTATGGCAACAATCATCTTTCATTACAGTGTAAGGGTCTTTGACCACCCACTTGCACAAACTATGGAAAAATAAGCCATGAGGCCATACATTAATGCCTATCAATAAAGCTTCTATATCCTTGACCTTATCGATTTCCATATTACCTGTCGAATAGGCAGTTTGATTATGGAAGAGGAGCACCACTTGCACTCCTTGCACCCTGGGCATATATAATCTTGATGCCTAGAAAGGGAACAAGAAAACAAAGACAAGGTGGATTTGAGGTGTTTGGAGTGTGGTGTCACACATATGTACAATGATCGCCCAAGGAAAAAAACCTCCACTATCTATTGAGAAATATGCAATTACACCCATATATTTCTCTTTGTATGGAACAGCCAGGTAAGGAACATGCAACTCAATTAGGAAGAGTTGCCTTTATCCCATAGGCACAATGGAGGAAAGCAGTATCATCCTGCAACTATAAAAAAATGTACTTGACAATCATTTGAATATGAATGCTATTGTACATTTTACTTTCAATCTTTTCATGTCTACTCAAGATTGTGTTTATGAGCCTAAGTTCATCTATCGTGGAATCTAATTCACTTAAGTAATAGTTAGTGTGTTTAGTCCATATCATCATGCTTATTGTATTTGACTTCCAATCTCCGTAGCTAACCTTACTCAATATCCATATTTCTCAACATGGTATCAGAGTCACGATGAGCTTGGTTTAGCTCAGGCACAATGCTCCTCTAGGTCTCCTCAATCTCAACTCAACTCAGTTTTAGTAGAAGTCTTCGTCTCTTCACCCCATCTTCACTCTACACATCTTGACCTCCATAGCTAGCCAACTTGGATATCTCTATGCAAGCCATATCTCCCCATGATTTCTTCTAGGGGAATCTTCTATTTCTTTATGCGCAACTTCCTATTATCACCTCAACATTGAGTTCTTTAGAGCCCAAAATTGTAGAAATTATCACTCAATCGCTATCTAAATCTATGCCTATGATATTCATACAACCTGCATCATCTCCATAATCTACGATTTGTCTTGCCAACATAGTGCTTTTGAAGCGTATCATATGAGTCTTCTTGCCATTGGATCGTTTGGCAAATAATGCATCGTAGCTCCTGCCACCAGCAAAAAACCAACTGACCTATTGAAACCCTAAAGAAAGCCATAGACACTTGCCCTAAAGCTCATTTTCCACTTCATTATCTTACTCCATTTGGTTCAACCAAGTCATTACCACTTTGATCTACTATTACATGTAGTTTTAAACAAGATTTACACATCAAATCAGCAAAAGGAGGGGAGAAATTGTAACATCTCTCCCGTGTCTCCCGCATGAGAACCCCCCCTTTTAAAAATTTTTAAAATTAACTCAAATTTTTTTAACCTCTCTCTCTCCCTGCCGATAGCATGTCGGGGAGAGAGAGAGAGAGGGAGTAAGAGTGGGAGAGGGGGCATGCACCCCCAAGTGTAGGGGTGGCGACCGTCAAATGGCCGTCTCCCCCCCCCCCCCAATGAACCATCCCCTCCCCACTATATAAGGGAGCCCCCCCTCCCCCTTGGAGGTCGTCTTCAGTGGCGCCCACCCCCCTGCTTCATCTTCAATGCCAACCCCCTGCTCTGCCTACATGACGCCAGGCCACCAGACTGCTGCCCCCATATCGTCGTCACCAACATCTTCCTCTTCCCAGCACGTTTGAGGAGGAAGACTCACTATTAGGCCAATTGACAGAAAGGAAGAAGCTAAAGAAGCTTCCACAAAAAGCTCCTTTAGGGTGCTTCACCCAGGATCGCGTAAAGGACACAGTTTGTCTCTGAAGGAAGTTTCTTTGCAGGAAGGGAGGACTGCCAACTTGCAGAAAATGTCAGCACACCCTCCACCTGCCCGACTTATTCCCAAGTCCCAATTCCAATGGCCCCAAAGCACCACACAAGAGGAGCACATGTGGGAGTAAGAGGAGCACATGTAGGAGTCCCCACCCGAAGCGCAAGTACTGATAATACCCCTCCTGCAGATGTTCACGTTCCATCAAATTCACCCTTTTCGTTTTCGCATGATATGGGTGCATTAAGTATAAATTCGCATAGGGAAAACTTAATTGCATTATTAGAACGCTTTGTTTTAAAAAGATCATAGGAATGTTCGGAAAAGTTTTAAATTTCATGACAAGGTACTTATATTTCTTGCACCGTCATGATGAAAGGTTGTTGCATTTTTGAATATATGGTTCATGTGTTAAAAGATGCACTTATGCAATAATGTCCTAGTTGCATCTCACATATAGGTTAAATATAAATTGCGATGTTCTTGTGCATTGGAAGGTTTGCATTGGGTAATTTATGTTGGAAAAGAATGAATTATGTTGTATACAATGCATTTGTGCAATAAAAATCCCTTGTGATGACCCTAAATAGGTTAATTCATAGAAGGATGTTTAATTAAAGAATAGATAGTTGTTATGGAGAGGAATAAAAGAGTTGTATTTTATTTAGAATTCGCATAAGCAACTGCATTCTTATTCGTGTGACTTGTATGGGAAAAGAAAAGATTATGTTTTTATAGCATTATAAATTTACGTAGCATAACTTGCATGCATAAGCAGATGTATGAAAAGAAAACGGGTTATATTTCATTTGATGAAAAGCATATAGGATGCAATATGCATGAAATGATAGTTACATTCAATATGAAAGATAGGTTAGGTTAAGTTAAAATATTGCTTAGTATTGAGCTTGCAGAGTTAATCCAGCATTCTCGTACTTAGATCATTCTATGTTGCGAGTAAGAGAGGGTACCAGGCCTTAGGACACGAATACTAGTAATATCGACAAACGAAGGGATGTAATTCCTCAAGATAGGCATTACTACCTATCTCGTGCAACTAGTCTGCAAGGTCGTACGCTATTGCAACGAAATCATAAGATGCTACTACTACATCTTAGGCCAAGGGAGGCGAGATCTAACTACAAGTTAGATTCGTTAAGAAGTCGAGTAGTCGCCCTACTACAACTCTCTCTCTTGGGGACCGATTTGTCAAACTTAGGGAAATTGTGAATTGTCAAGAAGCAAATTGACCAACCGAGGACGACGGGGTTGTCCAAGATCTATTTGACTATAGTACAAGGAGACCTAACGTAATGATAAATGGGTTCGGTAGGGTATAAACCCTAACCCAAAGAAAAAGGGGAAACAAGCAACCTAGCTTGCCAAGCCCTTGGAATCTCGTGAAGTCGCGAACAATCCAGGATCGAATGCTGGAAGTATTCGGGAAGAAGGAATCACACCTTAGCAGTTGGTCGTACGAACGACCACAGAAAGGATCGTGATTGTACACTTAGGTACATTGTTTGAACTTCTTTGCTCAAGGAACTAATTCAAGGCCAAACACTTAATGCTTTAGGTTAATAGCCTGGAGGGAGAGGTAGATTCAGTTACCTCTGACTACCTGCCTAGCCCTATCCAAGGGTGTTGTTAGCCGCGCCGGATACATGGACCGAACCTGCTGCGAGAGGTCTCTCCGTGGGTGGTGCTTGGAGCGGGAGGACACTTGGGTGCCAGGGGAGGCTCTGGCCATAAATTTCTTGCCTTCGGATCCCACACAAGAGGCCGAGGTGACTCGAGATGGGATCTCAATGGGATCTCGAGGCATGTGTACTAGTCTACGGGCGAACTTGGAGCAGCAATTCTGATGATTGCTGGGATAGCCTTTGGGCAGCCTTTGGGCAAGATACTTGATATATTCCAACACTATGATAAATAAAGATCAGATATTTGAAAAAGGAACTTTCTTTACATTGTTTTTTTATGTCAGTGCCTAAGTTGCATGAAGGAACCTGTGTTTAAATTGATTAATTAAGGAAGCTGCTTTTGCATGTCAAACATAATGTGGTAGGTAATTAGATAACTAAGCAACCTGAGGAAAGTGCGGTGTACGTGACTTGGGTCTGTCCTACGGAAGGGTGGTCCGGGTTAGCTGGGAACTTTTCTCAAAAGACGTGATAACGAAACTGTGAAGACCTAGAGTCAGTAGAGTTAGAATCCTGATTTATGATGTTTTAGGGGAGCGGAATGGGACTATCCCTTATGGGCAAAGAGGTTGAGCTTTGCATCCCTCTCGTTTCCCATTCTCCATGAACCAAGTGCAGCATAAATCTGCTTTGACTCTGTTGTTCCTACGCAAAGTGGTTCATCTGGAGCTCGACGCTAGCCACTTCCTAGAGACTTGGCTGATAGGAAAAAAAACCCTGACTTCAGGTCGGTCCTAAGTGGGAACGGCCGGATACTTCCACTTCGGGGCAAACTCGGGAAGACCTAGATCACAAACCCTGTGACATTCCTTGCGAGTGCCAGGTGATGCTTCTAGACTCTCTTCCCGATGGGGTGCTAAGATGTGTCCCACAGGTGGACAAGCGGATAGGTTACAGTTGGTATCAGAGCAAACCAACGAGATCTAAAGATTATAAGGGAACTTAATGGAGAAAAATAAAGGGAATAAGGGGATAAATAGGAGAGGATGAGTAGAATAGAGCAATGTTTTCTATTGAAAACATTTCTTTACTCACTTATGGATGTTGGGTTGCAGAGTCACAAAACATGGAGCAAGTTCTTGGTATTCCAGGTCATGTTCATGACTGCAATGCATGCTTCGAATTATCATTAGAGGCTTGGCATGATGAATATTCTGGATCGTATCTATAATCCTTCCCCCCTGTATGAGGAGCGGAGATGGACGGGAGACTCAGGAATATACTACATAGTAGCCCACCGACTCACGTACCTTTAGACCAACTTGAAGAGAATCAAGTGGATGGAGGATTTAAAGATCGTGAAGCTGTTCATCTTTGTCGAAGCTCGCGTAAACGCAACTTTGCATGTTAGCAGTCAGCAAGTCAAGCAAAATAAGTATGTCTATGAAGAAGTGACCTAGGTGATCTCTACTGTGACAGAATCAAAGTGTTAGGGCGCTATGAGAAGAACGGGTATCAAAGGAAGGGATACCCCAAGCTTCCTATGACTTACCATTTCCTGAGAATCCATGATCCCACTCCATATTATTATTCTGTCCCTGTAGCCGATTGTAACACAATCCTATTTTTCCCAAACTGATGTATCAATCAGCCTGTCCTACTTATCCAAAATAAATGTACTCAAGGGGTTATGCCTTCGTGAATAAATAAGACTTTTTACAAATTGTTTATCTTGATCATAAATGTTAACTAAGGTGTTAAGTGATTAAATCACTTAGCTTAAAAGCTGTGCTAGTCATATAAACGTAATACGAGAACATATGATAAGATGTTAACATAAAGAATCTTATTGTTCGGACACAACCCCAAGCGTAGGTTCCAAATCCGACTCTTGCATTAAGTCCAGCTGTGGCTCAAGAGAAGAAATTCCTTCTCAAACAAATTAAGCCACCCGAGTTTCATGGCAAGGGAAGGACTGTTCAAGCTGACGCCGAGATCTGGATTGAGTCCATGGAGGACTATTTTGAGGCAGCAGGAACTCCAACTGCTAATCAAACCATGCTCGCCAAACTTAAGCTAACATGCGAAGCAAGACTTTGGTGGAAACAGTGGTGTAGAGACCAAGCGATCTCGGAGGGGACAGTCACTTGGGATAAGCTTAAGGAAGATGTGCGAGGGAGGTATTTGCCACCTACCTACCGCACACAAAAGATGAATGAATTCTATGACTTGAAGCAGCTAGGATTATCCCTTGAAGCATATTATTCGAAGTTTGTCTCACTCCTAAAGTATGCACTCCCAATGGATATGACACAGCAGGTGTCAAATTTCTATATTTTGTTGAATCCACCCATAAACACTCGATTGGAATCAATGCGTCCAACGGACCTACAAGATGCACTCATTCGAGCTGCTCCAATAATACAAGAGGTGCAGACCAAACCAAGGAACAACAAGATTTGGACTTATAAGGATTAAAATAAGGGCATGTCTAAGGCTCAAACTAAGAGAGCACAAGGTCAGAATCAGGGCCAAAGAAAGAAAGCTAGAGTCAATTATGTGAACAACTTTGTTCCAACACAAAGCAATGATCACAACCCACATTGCTTCCATTGCACCCGGACACTTCAAGAGGGAGTGTCCCAAGCTTGGCAGAGGGCATCACCATGGGAAATTCCAAGGTCAAAATAGAGCCGCTCATGGCTAAGGAACCACCATTATGGCCAGAGGGAGAACCTCCAATGTTTCCACCAAGAACTTCCAATGTTTCCACCAAGGGGCTAGACAATGAAGAAGATCCATCCATGGATGCTGACATTGAGAGGGCAACGGTTCATGCCACTCTTCATAAGAAGGGTTCGAATCGCCAATTCTCGATGATTCAAACTCCATTAGAATATCAAGGTAAAAGCTTCAAAACCTTGATTGACTGTGGCAGTACACATTCCTTCATTTCACCAATCAGTGCAAAAAGATTAGGGATAGCCACAATAGATGCACCTACTTTAATTATGGAATTAGCAAATGGTCGTGAGGTCACTTGTACTAGGCAAACTGCTAAGGTGAAATTCCTACTGGGTGGAAAGCCAACTTCTGTGAGATTCAGGGTAATGAACCTATGTGTCCATGAATGTTTACTCGGAATGGATTGGCTAATACCCAATGATGCCCACATCCACTGTGGGAAGGGCCAAGTTTCCTTCGGCAATTCTGAAGGAGAACTAGTTACGACTCAAGGTGAGGCTGCTAAGCCAAAAATACAGTTGGCAAAAGCAACACGGATAATAAAAGGTGTTCAAAAGGGTCTACCTGTCTATTTGATTAAGTTGAATAAGCTAGATCAGAATGAGGAATCTAGAGAAGAACCTTCATGGTTAAAGGAATACGCAGACGTATTCCCTGAAGATCTAACGGAACTTCCTCCCCAAAGAGAAGTCGACCACAAAATCAAACTTGTGCCAGGAGCTACATTGGTCGCAAAGAGGCCATATAAAATGTCCATCCCGGAACTGAAAGAGCAACTCAAGCAACTATTAGATCAAGGCTACATCCATCCTAGCAGTTCACCATGGGGAGCTCCGGTGTTGTTCCAAAAGAAGAAAGATGGAACGCTTCGCCTATGCATTGACTACAGAGGGTTGAATCAAGCAACTATCAAAAATAAATACCCCATTCCAAGAATAGATGAATTACTTGACCGTCTTCAAGGGGCAAAGATCTTCTCAAAGATAGATCTCAGATCTGGATATTATCAGATAAGGATCAAAGAAGAAGATATCCCGAAGTCTGCATTCAGTACAAGGTATGGACACTTCGAATTCCTAGTGATGTCATTTGGGCTGTCAAATGCTCCTGCTACCTTTAACAGGTTAATATAGGATATCTTTAGGCCCTATCTTGATGATTTTGTACTTGTCTTTTTTTATGATACCCTAGTCTACTCAAAACAAGGAAAGAATCATGAGCCTCAGCTTCGTATTGTTGTTGAAATAATGAGAGCACACAAGCTTTATGCCAAGAAGAAGAAGTGCGCATTTTTCAAGCAACAGATTGAATATCTGGGATTCATTGTATCAGTAGAAGGAATTTCAGTAGATCCAGCTAAGGTCAGAGATGTTCTGGAATGGCCAACACCAACTTCTACCAAAGAAATATGTAGCTTTCTTGGGTTGACAGGGTGGTACAGAATTTTCATCAAAGATTATGCTTTGATTGCAACACCTCTGACTGATCTACTAAAGAAGTAGCAATTGCATGGTCACTTGTTGAACAGACCAGCTTTGACAAACTAAGGCAAAGCTTAGTATCAACATCCATCCTGAAACTTCCTGATCTTAGTAAGGAGTTTGAAGTGGTAACTGATGCTAGCGCACTTGCTTTAGGATGTGTACTTATGCAAGAAGGTCATCCCGTAGCATATTTTTCAAGAAAATTGAAGAGCCATGAAAGGAATTATGCTACCCATGACCTGGAGCTGTTGGCTATCATCCATGCTCTCAAAATTTGGAGACATTACTTGCTAGGTAATAAATTTTTCTTAGTAACGTATCACAAGAGTCTTAAATGGATTTTCACCCAGAATGAGCTTAATATGAGGCAACGTCGATGGATCAAAGTGCTGGAAAAATATGATTTTGAAATCAAATATAGGCCTAGAAAAGAGAATGTAGTTTCTGATGCACTCAGTCGCAAGGCATTTCTAAATTCTCTCATTTTGCAAGATCCATCAACAACAAGGTCTCTAGCCACAAAGATATCAATGTCAAACAACCCGATTCTTGAGCTAGCAAAAGAAGGGGCATATCATGACCCAGTCTATCAGAAAATGCTAAGGGAGATCCCCATCAAGGATCAAGACCCGAAGCTAAAGACAAAGTATCAAGAATTCTCCATTAGTAGTGGACTAGTCTACTTTAGGACAAGATTATGTATCCTTGCAAGCCAAACTCTCAAGTAGAAGATACTTTGGGAAGCCCATGACTCCCCTTTCTTAGGGCATCCTGGTTATGCCAAGACCCTTAATACGGTCAGAAAGAGCTATTATTGGGAAAGGCTCAAGGGAGACGTACTCGAATATGTCACGGAATGTTTGTCTTGTCAACGCATTAAGGCACAACATGTTAAAATGTCTAGAAAATTGCAACCACTTGACATTCCACAAATGAAATGGGAGTTCATTAGTATTGACTTTATTGTTGGCTTACCCCAAGTTCAGGGAGGATATAATTCTATTTTGGTTGTAGTAAATATGCTCATCAAGGTCGCACATCTCATCCCTGTCAAGACAAACTATAAAGCTTCAGACATCCCAAGATTATTCATCAAGGAAATATTCAAACTTCATGGGTTACCCAGAAGAATCATTAGTGATCGTGACTCTCTTTTCACATCACACTTCTGGAGGGCTATCTTTGAGGCTATTGGAACTCAACTTTGTTTCAGCACAGCTTATCATCCCCAAACTGATGGTCAAACAGAATGAGTCAATCAAGTCATTGAAGATATGCTTAGGGCATACTGCTACCGCAAACCCAAAAAGTGGATTCAATACTTACCACTGGTTGAGTTTGCTTACAATGCTTCTTACCAACAGAGTATTCAGATGACCCCTTTCCAAGCATTGTATGGGCATGATTGTCGTACCCCTTTGAACTTCTCGGATCCAACTTTAAGGATAGAAGCTTCAAGACAGATGCTGGAAGACATGGATGATCAAATCAAATCAATAAGACAAGACATTCAAGCTGCCAAGGATAGACAGAAGGCTTACGCTGACTTGAAATGGCAAGACAGATCCTTCGTTGAAGGTGATATGGTCTTCATCTGTGTATGCCCTAAAAAGTATTCACTATCCTTGGGAGAGTACAAGAAGCTAAGTCTGAGGTATTTTGGACCTTATAAGATCATCAAGTGCCTAGGGCCTAATGCTTACAGACTACAGCTGCCCGCAACTCTAAAGATTCATAATGTATTCCATGTTAGCCTATTGAAAAAGTTTCTACCTAATCTGAATCATGTACTTGATGTTCAGCAAATTGTAATGCCTAGCCAAGGAGTCCTTGAGCTACGGCCTGATAGAATCCTAGATGTTAGGGAGAGGCAGTTGAGATCAAGGACCTTGAGAGAATACCTCATCCAGTGGAAAGATTATCCCGAAGAGGATGCCACCTAGATGGATGAAAATACTCTCAACCAACAATACCCCCAGATCTTCTCGAGATGAGGACATCTAGATTCCTCTAAGGGGGAGAGGATGTAACATCTCTCCCATGTCTCCCCATGAGAACCCCCCCTTTTTAAAAGTTTTAAAATTAACTCAAATTCTTTTTACCTCTCTCTCTCTCCCTACCGACAACATGTCGGGGGGAGAGAGAGAGAGAGAGAGGGAGTAAGAGTGGGAGAGGGGGGCATGCACCCCCAGGTATAGGGGTGGTGGCCGTCAAACGGCCGTCTCCCCCCCCATGAACCACCCCCTCCCCTCTATATAAGGGAGCCCCCCCTCCCCCCTGGAGGTCGTCTTCAGCACCGCCACCCCCTTGCTTCGTCTTCAATGCCACCCCTTGCTCCGCCTACACGACGCCAGGCCACCGGATTGCCGCCCCCATATCGTCATCGCCAACATCTTTGTCTTCCCAAAACGATTGAGGAGGAGGATTCACTGTCAGGCCAACTGACAGAAAGGAAGAAGCTAAAGAATCTTCCTAAAAAGCTTCCTAGAAGCTTCCACAAAAAGCTCCTTAAGGGTGCTTCACCCGCGGATTGCGTAAAACAGTTTGTCTATGAAGGGAGTTTCCTTGCGGGAAGGGAGAACTGCCAACTTGCATAAAATTTCAGCACACCCTCCACCTACTCGACTTATTCCCAAGTCCCAATTGCAATGGCCCCAAAGCGCCACACAAGAGGAGCACACGCAGGAGTAAGAGGAGCACATGTAGGAGTCCCCACCCGAAGCACAATAACCGATAATACCTTCCTTGCGGGAAGGGAGAACAACCAACTTGCATAAAATTTCAGCACACCCTCCACCTACTCGACTTATTCCCAAGTCCCAATTGCAATGGCCCCAAAGCGCCACACAAGAGGAGCACACGCAGGAGTAAGAGGAGCACATGTAGGAGTCCCCACCCGAAGCACAAGAACCGATAATACCCCTCCTGCGGATGTTCAGGCTCCATCAAATTCACCCTTTTCGTTTCCGCATGATATGGGTGCATTAAGTATAAATTCGCATAGGAAAAACTTAATTGCATTATTAGAATGCTTTGTTTTAAAAAGATCATAGTAATGTTTGAAAAAGTTTTAAATTGCATGACAAGGTACTTATATTTCTCGCACCGTCATGATGAAAGGTTGTTGCATTTTTGGTTCATGTGTTAAAAGATGCACTTATGCAATAATGTCCAAGTTGCATCTCACATATAGGTTAAATATAAATTGCGATGTTCTTGTGCATTGGAAGGTTTGCATTGGGTAATTTACGTTGGAAAAGAATGAATTATGTTGTATACAATGCATTTGTGCAATAAAAATCCCTTGTGACGACCATAAATAGGTTAATTTATAGAAGGATGTTTAATTAAAGAATAGATAGTTGCTATGGAGAGGAATAAAAGAGTTGTATTTTATTTAGAATTTGCATAAGCGATTGCATTCTTATTCGCATGACTTGCATGGGAAAAGAAAAGATTATGTTTTTATAGCATCATAAATTTACATAGCATAACTTGCATGCATAAGCAACTTGCATGTATAAGCACATGTATGAAAAGAAAAAGGGTTATATTTCATTTGATGAAAAGCATGTAGGATGCAATACGCATGAAATGATAGTTACATTCAATATGAAAGATAGGTTAGGTTAAGTTAAAATGTTGCTTAGTATTGCGCTTGCAGAGTTAATCCAGCGTTCTCGTACTTAGATCGTTCTATGTTGCGAGTAAGAGAGGGTACCAGGCCTTAGGACATGAATACTAGTAATATCGACAAACGAAGGGATGTAATTCCTCAAGATAGGCATTACTACCTATCTCGTGAAACTAGTTTGCAAGGTCATACGCTATTGCAACTAAATCATAAGATGCTACTACTACATCTTAGGCCAAGGGAGGCGAGATCTAAGTACAAGTTAGATTCATTAAGAAGTCGAGTAGTCACCCTACTACAACTCTCTCTCTTGGGGACTGATTTGTCAAACTTAGGGAAATTGTGAATTGCCAAGAAGAAAATTGACCAACCGAGGACAACGGGGTTGTCCAAGATCTATTTGACTATAGTACAAGGAGACCTAAGGTAATGATAAATGGGGTCGGTAGGGTATAAACCCTAACCCAAAGAAAAAGGGAAAACAAGCAACCTAGCTTGCCAAGCCCTTGGAATCTCGCCAAGTCGCGAATGATCCAGGATCGAATGCTGGGAGTATTCGGGAAGAAGGAATCACACCTTAGCAGTTGGTCGTACGAACGACCACAGAAATGATTGTGATTATACACTTAGGTACATTGTTTGAACTTCTTTTCTCAAGGAACTAATTCAAGGCCAAACACTTAATGCTTTAGGTTAATAGCCTGGAGGGAGAGGTAGGTTCAATTATCTCTGACTGCCTGCCTGGCCCTATCCAAGGGGGTTGTTAGTCGCGCTATGTATATGGACCGAACTTGCCGCGAGAGGTCTTTCCATGGGTGCTGCTTGGAGCGGGAGGACGCTTGGGTACTAGGGGAGGCTCTGGCCATAAATTCCTTGCCTTCGGATCCCGCACAAGAGGCCAACGTGACTCGAGATGGAATCTCGATGGGATCTCAAGGCCCATGTACTAGTCTACGGGCGAACTTGGAGCAGCAATCCTAATGATTGATGGTCAGGCAAGATACTTGATGTATTCCAAGACATTTGAAAAAGGAACTTGCTTGACATTGTTTTTTTATGTCAGTGCCTAAGTTGCATGAAGGAACCTGTGTTTAAATTGATTAATTAAGGAAGCTACTTTTGCATGTCAAACATAATGTGGTAGGTAATTAGATAACTAAGCAACCTGAGGAAAGTGCAGTGGACGTGACTTGGGTCCATCCTACGGAAGGGTAGTCCCGGTTAGCAGGAAACTTTTCTCAAAAGATATGATAACAAAACTGTGAAGACCTAGAGTCAGTAGAGTTAGAATCCTGATTTATGTTGTTTTAGGGGAGCGGAATGGGACTATGCCTTATGGGCAGAGAGGTTGAGCTTCGCATCCCTCTCATTTCCCATTCTCCATGAACCAAGTGCAGCATAAATCCGCTTCGACTCTATTGTTCCTATGCAAATTGGTTCATCTGGAGCTCGATGCTAGCCACTTCCTAGAGACTTGGCTGATAGGAAAAAAAAATCCCTGACTTTAGGTCGGTCCTAAGTGGAAACAGTCGGATACTTCCGCTTCGGGGCAGACTCGAGAAGACCTAGATCATAAACCCTGTGACATTCCTTGCGAGTTCCAGGTGGCGCTTCTAGACTCTCTTCCCGATGGGCTGCTAAGACGTGTCCCACAAGTGGACAAGCAGACACGTTATAGAAATCTACAACAACATCAGGCTTCAAGCATAGTATCTTTTAATACTCATTAGTGCTTATTGGCACTTGTTTCTTGACACATCTAAGAAACTCATTTGCTAGTTTGATCTGATATTTCTGGTTCTAATTTTCTATTGCTCTTGCCATCCAATATGAAAAAAGATTCACCATCATGCTGCTTCAAAGGAGTGGGCTTCCACACTTGGCAAAGACAAGGATCAAGTTGATCTTGATGAGAAGGGCCTTTGGTCAATAACCAGTGGCTAAGAGAAGAAACCCAAAGATGTTGGTCTTGTAGCAGTATGGAAAAAGAGTGATGACAAAGCCCAATCCATTATCAAGCATGAGCTTGATGACAGTTATATCCACCATGCAGATACATGTGGCACATCCCATGCTACTTGGCAAAGGTTAGACATACTATTTGGTGCCCAATCTAAATCCTCAAAATATGGATTGTTGTTTGAGTTTTCAAGTTAGATATGAAGGCTAATACATCCCTTGCAACTCACCTTAATCATATGAAAAGTCTACTAGCTCAACTTGTAGGGATTAACTTAAAAATGAAAGAAGACATATCCATTGGAGTCTTACTTAAGAGTCTTCCTCCAAATTTTGGTAATGTCTCCAACACACTAATTAATATGTCAAGTCCCAAGCTAGTAGACATCAAAGCATCACTCCTAGAAGAAGAGAAAAAGCTCAAGGTTAAAGAAGAAGCAAGCACTTCAAAGGAAGAATAGGTTCTCTATGTCAATAACAAGTACAAAGGGAAGAAAGACATTGTATGTGACTTCTGCAAAAGAACGGGACACATTGAAAATTTTTGTCATGCTAGGAAAATATCACAGAAGCCTACCTATCAATTGTTAAAGATGAATAAGACCATGAAGAAGAAGAAGAAGAAGATACTCAAGAGCAATAGGACAAGTGTTATCATTCCTTCTATTCCCACTATTCAAACCAACTTTTTTAGAGCATTGTATATACTTGCCTTAATGTTCATATCATAAGCCTTGTACTCCTCATATAATCTATGCACCACAGCCTCTACACACTTAGTGAGGCCTTGTAACAACCCCTAAATTTTTTGCCATATTTGTAGTATGCCCACACTTAGCAAGGTTCTACTCGTAACAACCTCTATATACTCAATGCTTTTCATGGTTGTGATTGAGGGGTGTTGAGAAATATGCAATCACACCCATATGTGTCTCTTTGTATGGAACAACTAGACAAAGAACATGCAGCTCAATCTAGGAAGAGTTACCTTTATTCCATATGCACAGAGTGGGGGAAAGTGATATCATCCTCCAACTATGAAAGAATGTTCATGATAATCATTTAAATATGAATGCTATTGTACTTTGTACTTTTAGTCTTGTCATGTTTACTCAAGATTGTGTTTATATAAGTCCAAACTAATCTATCTTGGAACCTAATTCACTTGAGTAATAGTCAATGCGTCTAGTCCATATCATCATGCTTCTGATCTTTTACTTCCAACCTCCATAGCTAACCTTGCTCAAGATCTGTGTTTCTCCACACTAGCCCGGCAATCATACCATCTACACCACTCAAGCTCTTCATATCAAAACAGATGATGGTGAGGCCACACCAATCCCATTAAATGTCATGACTAGAGCTCAAGCTAAATATGTTGGCATTGCAATGCTCGTGCCTAGCAACTTGGATGCCTCATCTATAGGAAAAAAGAATTGAAAGAAAGGGGACAATAGGATTGACACAAAACTAACACTTAAGATCGACAGTGCCACGACCTTGACAAAAGGTGAACAAGTTCTCGATACTAAAGCTGAGACTTCAAATCCCAAGACAAATGCAAGAGGGAGCACTAAAGTTGGGAAATACCCAAATCCCCAACATTAATTGGATGCCATTGATAAAGTGAGAAGTTGGGTAAAAGAGGCTCAAGCACACCTCTAGGATGTTGAGCCCATCATGAATGAAGGGCTACATGAAGTGTCGATGATGAGTCTACCTGCTTCCCCTGCCTACATAGGAGTAGAGGGAGATCATAGACTCGACACAACTCCTTTCGATGCAAGCAGGGCCATGGCTCCAACCTCAACCATAGAATGACCACTGGAAGCAAGACATCAACAAATGTGTATATGAGAGACTTGATGCTAGCTTACTAGCTACTCTAACCTGAACACAGGTGTCTCTACTAACATTAGGATTGATAGTCAAGAAATTCCATTTACTCTATAATGCATTAAAAAAGTGGATCGATGAATCAAAGTAGCTAAAAACATCACTCACCTAAGACAAGACCACTAACACACACATATCTAGTTTGACTCTAAATCCCACAATAGGGATGTCTACAATACTTCCTATTGTTGCATTGGGAGACTCCACCAAAAAGAGAATTTAAACACAAGAGTGGGTGTTAGCATCCTCCACCATGCAATATTGCAAGGTTGGGGAAACCCACCTCTAGAAACTATGCAATTTAACTTTACATTAGCTAATGGAATAAAGGTCAAATCATTTGGTGCAATGAAGTATGACCTACAAAAATTGTAGGTGTTAGATTTTTAGTGATAATGTCAAGAAGGATAGAGCTTCATGGTCCACATAGAATTTAAAATGGGTTGAAAATAGGTAATGTCAAAAGTTCTCAAAGGTAAACACCATTGCCAAGAACTCAAGTTGTATTAGTGTATAGTTTCTCTCTCTATCAATGAATTTGTGGCTAGCATGATAAATTGATTGGTCCAACTTGATGAGCCTTTTTGGCAAGGGACTATGCCTAAGCCTTCTATAGATGCATTAGTGTGCACATGAAACTTCTCCATCCAATCAAGAGGTTGCAAGATAGGTGCTTTAATTAGACACTGCTTTAATATATTAAATGCTTCTTTGCAATCATCTTTCCAAATAAACTTTGCACCTTTTCTCGAGAGCTTATGCAAGGGGACGACTACCTTTGTTGCAAAATTTTCGATGAACCTCCTATAGTAACCCACATGGCCAAGAAATCCTCTCAAATTTTTTAGGCTGGTTAGTTTGGTTAGGGCTACAATCTTCTTAATCTTATCAAGATATATTGCTATTTCTTATGTAGAAATAATGTGGCCCAACAAAATGCTTGAAGAGAATCCAAAAATGCATTTGTTGGGATTGAGAGAGATCCCATACTCCCATTATTGATCAAAGCACTCCAAGTATCCCCAATGCTTACAAAGTGGACTAAAGATACAGAAATCACCTAGATATACCTCAATTAGATCATGTAGGTGATTTTGGAATGTAGTTAGAAACTAGGTGGAGGCCCTTATGCCTCCCCTTCCCGAAAGGTCGCTCATCCTAGTACTATTCATGCTAGTCTGTGCTTAACTAGAAGTTTTCCATAATTGGGCTTGCCATCTAGCCCCAAAAACTTAAGGTAATGAATGATCTCCTAGATATTCAATTATGGAATCTTCCTCTATTTTGTCTAGGATTCAAAACCTAGTCTCAACTCATCTTCATTGCATCCATAGTGAGCTAGTTTTCTCTGGCAAGTGTGGATTGCATTTCTAACACTTATCCTTCAAACCACACCTTAGTTGAGGTCCTAATGCCACCCAAGCTCAAAAATTTGAGCTCAGATGCTAAGTTAGAAACTGTGTGGAGGCCCTTATACCTCCCCTTTCTAGGAGGTCACTCATCCCATTATTGTTCACACTAATGTGCACTTAATTGGAAGTTTTTCATAATTGGGCTAGCCATCTAGCCCCAAAATATTAAGGTGGCAGATGACCTCCAGTCTATCCAATTATGAAAATCTTCATTTATTTGGCCTAGCATTCAAACCTAGTCTCAACTCATCACCACTACATCAATAGTGAGCTAGTTTTCTCTAGCAAGTGTGGATTGCATTTCCATCAATGTGGCCATCATGACTCAGTGGAAGGTAGTAGGGGTATTACAAATTCCAAATGGCATCACTCTATAGGCATAGGTACCCCATTCTATTGTGAAGGTTGTATTGGATTAGTTCTATTCTACTATCTCCACTAAAACCATCCAATAAGGAATAGAGTTCATGACCTGCCACTATGTCCAATAGTTGGTTGGTGAGGGGGATAGGGAAATGATATTTCTTTGTTTTGGAATTTAGCTTTTAGAAGTCCACATAGATCCACAACTTTCCATTCCTCTTAGATACAACCACAATGGGTGAAACCCATGCATTATTGGCCACTAGATAGATAAACTCAGCTTCTAGGAGTTTCAATAACTCTACTTTCACTAAGGTAGAATAATTTGGATTCATGTGCCTCTATTATTTCCATGAAAGCTTAGCATCAAGCTCAAACCAATGTGATGTTGACATTCAATGGGATCAATCCCCTTTAAGTCTTTGTAAGATCAAGCAAAAACATCAAGGTTTGCCTTCAATAGGTTATGATGGGTCAACGACTCCTCTTCTAGAAGGCTGTTGCCCACTTTGAGTATCTTTCCATGCCATCTCCTTCCATAAAAGTCAACTTCTTTTCACCTTCTACTTCTTGAATGAAGGTCTTGCGCATTGCTTTTGGATACAAATCCAACCCGTTCAAGGGAGTGGTATCCTCATCTGATACTCTGCTAGAACCAGCTTCAACCTTCCCCGTGGGGACTCGTCTCACTCTTTGGAATGTTGAAATAGTATCAAGGCTATTTTGAACTTTTTTGGAGATTTAATTACTTCTTGACTTGAGAACTCATCTTCTAAGGATGCATCCAGGAATGTCACATAACATGGACCATCTAAATTCTGTTTGGGCTGAAAGACTAGTGCTTGTTGGCAAGGCGCATCATCATCATCCTTTCTCAAGAAGGATAGTTTAGGGCAACAAGAGCCACTGCTAAAGGGAAGCTTATTTTACTTAATCCACTTCTTATAAATCCTTTGCATATGATGAGGCCCACTTACTAGTTCGAAGGGTATTATAGTCATTTTATCCAACAACATAGGATCTCCAACTTTTGTGGCCTCTAGGACTTTATCCTCATTGGTATCCTCTTTAATTTGGATAGCTTCTTACACTTTGGTTTCATAATCTACATCGTGACTTTCATCATCATCCTCCTCGAACTCTATCATTGCATCTATAGAGGCGCTACAGAAGAAGAGCAGGCTCTCTATTTCTGCTTTTGCTTCTATCTCGGGCTCTACTATGGCCATGTAACTCACTATCAAAGGTAATTTCTAAAGTCATTCTTGATTCTGGTAGGATATATTTACCCATCAACAATGACTTTACATCTTTTAGGAGTTGGCTTGTAGTGCCCATTGTTAAGGATTGTACTTTTGATTTCTTTAGGAAAATTTGCTTGACAGTATCTTCTTCTACCGATGTTTCATCTGCAATCTCATTGGAAGAGTCAGAGGAAATCTCTACGGAGGTGGATCCATGTCCTTTTTTAGCACACCATATAGTTGCAACACCACTTTATTTGGTCCTTTACATAGGGTTAGGATTCCTTTGAATCAATCCATCCTTACTCTTGCCTCAAATAGCCATGGCCTTCCTAGCAATAGAGGATAAGATGTACCATAAGAGTTTTGGCTTCACACCAAGTATGTCATTCACTAATATTTACTAGCAACTGTGGTCTTGATGTACGAGATTCGGGAGAAGCTTCTGGATGGGACCATTGATGTGGAGTATTGCAAGACGGAGGATAATCTTGCAGATTTGTTCATGAAGGCACTTCCCCAAGCTTTTCTTCGGCAGCATTCCAGATCCCTCAGTTTTTTGACCCGTCCAGCATCTAAGAGGGGGTGTTAGCCAGTCATTTCCTGGACAGTACGGACATCAAAGCCATGTCAGCAGGTGCCACATCAACACCTGCAGTCGGACAAGTTACTGTAATCGAACAATTTTTACTGGAGTCGGCTGCATTTAATGCAGCCGACTTGCTGCAGTTATTTCCTATTTTTCGGCTATTTATAGCAGGTTTTGTGGCACACTCTCTGTAATCTACTGCTCTATGGCTCTGTTGGAAGCTTGAACTTCACAGCTTTTGTAGGGGGAATGTTCTTTTTTAAAATTGTTGGTTCCCTTTTCTTGGCATGCATTCCTATGGAACTTCTAGTTCTACCAAGTTGGAGGCTGGTTCTTGGATCTTCCATTGATTATATCAGTGGTATTGGCCTTTACAATAGATAGACTAGGGCAATCTTTGGTAGTGTGGCCTTCTCCTTTGCATCAATTGCATAAGGGTGACAGCAACCCTCCCACGAGCATAATCAACCACAAAACCAGGGACAAAGCACACAAAATCTATGTGTATGGCTCTGCCATTAATCTCAAAAACTGAAAAGAAACCATAAATCTTCCACTTGATAATGAACAAATTTTTTATCTTCATCATCTTCATCCATAGCGTCAACCATTATGCGAGAACAAAAGGGAAAAGAGGAATTTCTGCACAAAAGATAGAGGAGAGAGGAGAGAAAACAACTTTTTGCACCACCAAAAAGGAGAATATGCGATTGGACAAGAGAGGGAAGGGAGAGAGGCACATAACCACTCGTGCACTCCACCCCACCTCTTCCCCAAAAAGCACACCCCTTCATATTTTATTATTTCTTTGAAACTTTGATACATTTGATATTATAAGGCCTTTAGCCTTTAATTTTGAGTATTCCTACCCTTCACAAATGCATGCATGTAACACTTTTGTGTATACCATTTATTTATGATGGATGTGGATGTGGATGTGGCCCCCTCATGTCTCTATCTCTTTTTGGTGATTTTGTAACAATGTAGTATTATTCTCTTGACAAAAAATAAAAATATGATGCATGCTCGGATTCTTTTGTGCCTTGTTTTTATGCTTCTTTGAGTGTCATCAAAGGGCTTGTAGTCCACTAGCCTTCAAGGCTTTGCATAGTTTGGAGAGATGTGACCCTTCTCTCTGCATCTATAGCATTCCACTTCCGATCACTATCCACCATTAGATTGTCTTCCTCTATAACTTTGTGCAAGGAATCTCCTTGGGCCAAAATTAGGACCAACTACTAGCTTTGGGCCAATATCTTGGGTTGTCATCTTGGATTCCAACAGCTTGAACCTTGATTCCTCATCTTTCTTTCTTCTTTTATGCATCTCCTTCAAAGAGTAGATATCTTTTTTGTGGTTCTTTCTTAGGCAATACAAGCAGAAGGCTCTAGGGAATAGTTAGTTTTTTGGCACATTCAGTAGCTAAATGTCCCACTTGATTACACTCTCTACACCATGTATTTGTGTGTTTGATCACATCACATCACATCTCTTCTACCTCGTACAGTATTGAGTACGCTAGCAGTATTCACTTTGAGTGTCTGCAACAACTGTTCTATAATTACATCCACCAGCTCTTTCTTAATGCTTGCAACTGAATTGGACAAATATTCCTTCAAATTTTCTCCTCCTAGAGTACTCACAGTAGGGTTTTGGAAAGTCTTTATAATCACTACATAGACTAATTGGGTTGCTCCAAAGCATCCTTTGTTCTAATTCTCATTCAGAGCTCCTATTTTGGGACTATTGGTTGCTAGTTCTAGTGATAGGATTCCACTATTGTTGTTGAGTTGCCATTGGGAGAACTATTTGAGGCTATTGTTATTGCGGTTGAACCATCATTTGAAGCACTGCTATCTGTGGCCATTGTGGGTTCAATGCAATGTATTGTGACACTATTTGCATCTGATGGTAGTGATAGGGAATAGTCCTTGGGACTACATTTGGTGAGTATACCATTCTTGGCATGGGAGGAGATAAGACTCCTCTTTTTAAGGTCATCAACAACCTTGCTTCAACTTCATCTTACAGTCTTGCACCTTTTGTTATAGCTTGTAGGTTGACTCATCTTCTCAACTCTACAAACTTACGAACTTCTAGTTGTAAGCCTCTAAGAAAATCTCCCATCGGGATGCCTTCATCCAAGTTATGGTTGGTCCATCTCTTCAGTATGGATTCCATTCTAGAGACATATGCTTCCACCCGCTCTCTAAAGGATTGATTTAAGTTCATGAACTCGTCTTGTATCCTCTCTTCAAAGCCTTCACACCTAAATTTGGTAAGAAATGCCACTTTCAAGTCATCCCATATGCCAAAAGTTCATGTTGCTTGCCTCTCATACCACTAAAATGCCGCACCTTTGAAAGTGGTAAGGAATATTGCTAACCAATGCTCTAGGATTCTTTGCATTGTTGGGTACATATGCTACCATGAACTCGACTACAGAAAGATCGAGGTCTTCATTGTATGCTCCCTTAAAGATTGGAAATGAGACTACATTCGTTGTTGACCTATCATCAAAATTTCTACGATGGATCTGACTTGGAAAGGGACCTTAATTCACCATTGGGACTTTTGTAAGAGTGTTGCAATGGCAGTAAAGAGGCTCATGTTTGCTAGCTTGTTCTTGGCTTTGATTTTTACCTTCTCTCTTCTTACCTAACTCTAGATTCATTCTAGTGCTTGCCTCTTGATCACATCATTCATCAGGGAGTTGGCTCTACCCAGTTTGTCTATACTCAATAGAAGGGAATTAAAAGGGATTCAATCTCTAGATGACACTCTTACCAATATTTCTTCTACTTCCTTCTTTTCAACATCTCTAAATTCAGCTTTTATTCCACTATAGAGGGGAGGATATTTTCTATTTTTCCCTTTGATTTTGTGGGAGAAAATTGGCTATAGTGATGCAATTTTCTATAGCTTCGGAAGACAATGGGATCTGTCTATCACATGGAGCCCGCATCAAGATAGTGACATGTTTTTGCCATTGAGGAATGCACTTCTTGTAAAAAGTGGCTTGGGCAATGAAGATCTCCAATTCTTTAACAATAGTAGGAATTTGAAAATCTTCTATTAGTTTTCTTCCTCTTCAATAGTGCCAGTACTTCCATTTTTAGCCTCTATTAGTGCTTGTTGATGGTAGATTCCCCAGTTGTACACCAAAAACATGGTGCCCCAAGAGGAACACCAAGAAAATGGGAAAATTACTCCAAGAAAATCTATCTTATCACACAAACAAGCATGCTCTTCATACTTTAATCAACCACAAGAAGAAAAAAAACACCAAAAACAACTAATCTTCACATTGCATCATATAGTGAATCTCCCATGGATTTATCACAACAAATCTTTAACATTTTCTTCATAAAAACCATTAAAAACAATTGGAAAAAAACAAAGAAATAATCGAATTTTTAATAGAATTTATCGCATAATATTCATATTTCATCATCTTTATAGTCTTCAAAGTCTCTCTCTCAATCTCTCTCATGTAAATACAATGTTTCTTCATAGCAATTGGCTATTTCTGATACACTATCTCTCTCACATATTCTCTCTCTCTCAATAGCACATTAGAATAACAAAGAATAACACTCAATAATCCTCTCTTGGTTTGGATACCCCTCCCAAGTGGTATGTTTTATATGAAAGGTCATCAGAGTCACTATAGTGACCCTTGGGAGCTCACTCTACTATTACTCACTTCAATCTTCATCAACTACTTCTTTTGCTTCTTTGAGCTTCAAATTCCTTTCATTCATCTCTTTTCAAGATTGCAAATCATTTACAAGCTAAACATCCGTCCAATAGAACACTCACAGAAGCATATGGAACAAAACAGAAGACTTACAAAAGCTCTATAGAACACTTCATAGAAGGTCAACAAAAGGTATATAAACCATATAACTCAAATAAAAACAAACTCAAATCATCAAAAACCACCCCAAAAACTCTCAATCATTCCTCAAACCATTCTTCTACAATCATAACTGATCAACAAACAAAAAGAAAACAGACCAAAAAGTAGACCCATCAGAACGAAATAAACACAATATAAAACCAATGAAAACATCATAACTTAACTAAAAACCATCACGAGCTTCTCAAACCTACTCAATCCATTCCAACACACTTCAAAACACTTCCAAACCATCCAAAAGCCAATCAATCAATCACAAGATCAACCATTCAGCTCATAAAAGCAATAAAAATCAAATAAAAACCAAGTCAATTCGGCCCTCAATATCCCTCTTACCAACAATACTCTCACATCCATAGCTGATTAACCCATCCTCATCAAGGAAAGATAGTTTTTCAAGAACTTGAATATTAGGTCCAATATACTTTTTGAGCTTCAAGAATACCCATTCTCCCTCTTCAAAGTCCACATGCCTTCACTTGTCATTACTATAAGATTTCATTGTCTCTTATGCCTTTCTAATTTTTTCCTTGCATTGCTTTGTTAAGGCCTCTATCTTTTCTATTTCTTCCTTAACAAGGGGATTTACTTTATCGTGAAATAATATTTAAGGTACTTGAACCTTGTAACCATATAAATCCTTAAAAGGTGACATGTCTATCCTCATGTGGTATGTATTGTTGTAACAAAACTCCACAAGATGAATCCAATTATCCCATGCATTTTGTGTGTCATGGCAAAAGTGTCTCAAGTAGACTTCCAACCACTTGTTGAGTCTTTAAATTTGACCATCTATTTGTGGGTAATAAGTTGTACTTGGAGTTAATTTTGTTCCCATGGAAGTGAAAAGATTTTTTCAAAAAAAATTCACGAATTTTGTATCTCTATCAAAAACAATCTTTATAGGTAAACCATGAAGTCTGAAAACTCCTTCCATGAATTGATTGCCACTTGATTGGCTAAATACTAGACTTTGGTGGATATAAAATGGACTAATTTGATAAGATGATCCATCACAACAAAAATATTATTCCAACCATGCTTAGTGGTAGGTAATGGGCTAATTTGATAAGATGATCAATTACAACAAAATATTATTCAAACCATGCTTAGTGGTAGGTAATCCTGTAATAAAGTCCATGCTAATATCAGTCCATTTACCATGTGGAATAGGCAATAGCTGAAGTAGACCGGGGATTTGCCCTTAGCGCAAGTAGAACACTTCATAATTCCCATGATTAAATCTCAAATTGATCAAAATTTTGAAGAATTTCATGGCTGCCCTATTTTTCCCAAGTAAGAGATTAAGAATTCTCTAAATCTTATCTAAATGCTTCAACCTTGTTTCCTCATTACATGCTAAAGATTTAAAGTTATATTCTGGAGATGTTTGAGTAAAAGCCCCATGATAATTACAAGAATCAAGTAAGATTCAACTTATTGTCCATAAACTCCATTACTAGGGTTTGAGAGAAGCTTCAAAAGAAAAGGAAATGGCTCAATGTTTGAAGAATAAGATAGGAGAATGCTTCCAGGAGCTTAATGAAGTGAAAGCCCTAAGAAATCTTGAAAATTTTTGTGAAGATTCACTACTATCCTAAATACTCAACAAGAGGAAGAGAGAGAATCCATGGCTAACCTCAATTCTTGTCAAATCTTGAAAGAATGTTCTTCAACTTGTTGGAGAGCCATCAGGGAGTGCTAGGAACCACAGTAGTTGATGTGTTAGAGAAGAGATTTCAATTGAATATGATGGCCAAAGTTCAGCCCAAAAAATGCAACAAAAAATGCATTGAATTATCTACTCCAAGTATCTAGTCATTTTCTCTTTAAGCTAGTTAAAATTGTTTCTCTAAATACTCCTAATGATGAGGGGAATGATGTGATGCAATCAGAGGAAGAAGATATTGTCATGGAGAAGAGATCTGGTCAAGATTTCAACCATGGAAGCATGGGACATGGTGAAAGAGAAGAAGTAAACCCTTAATTAACAAAAATCAATCCTATTTAGGCTTTCTCTAAACTCTATCAACCCTAGTTAGCCCTGAAACCTTTAAAATGGGCCTCTTCTTGTCCACGAGCTACCAAAATATCCAAGATCCCACCATTTCTTCTTTAGATCTTCTCCAAGAGCTTCAAAATTAGTAAATACTAACCATAATAAAAATTAGGGGTGAATTTCAATACAAATGCCATTTTTTGGATTTTTTAAATCATGGGACTAAATTTTTTGGCTTGAAAACTCAAAAAATAGCCCATATATACAAAAAAATACATATTTTTGCCTAATTTTTGCCCAAAAATAGCTCAAAATAGATTTTTCTCTTAATTCACCCAAATTTCTAAACTCTTCACCATCAATCAATCATACATTCACCCACCTTTCTAAAAAGTAAAAATCTTAGGGGTCTCTTACTTTTTACCTAAAGACTAACTACAAAAAACCCTAACTAGTCATAGTTTAAATTGTACCAAGTCCAATAACCAAATCTTAAACTCTAGTTATCCTTGATGGTGCTAGTAACCAAATCTAGGCTTGAAAATGACCTTATCAAGAATCAAATTCAAGGATCTAATACCATTGAAATGAAAATTAACCTAAATTGAATTAAAATATCAAGTAAATCAAGAAACAACAATTGAGACATCTAGCCATAGCCATGCCATAGTTGAAAATGTATTAAATCTACAACATAATGAAGCCATAGCTAGGTTGAACCAAAGTACAATGAGAATCATGGATGAGAGACTACTGCAAGAAATCCACCTCTTGCTGTGGTGGGCATTGAGTATTCACCCTCAATGTTGGTGGGGATGGCAAGAACCGTCAAGCTCCAAGAAAATGGAGTAGTTTACAAAGGTGCTAAAAGATCCTTACAATGGCACACTCTTGCCTTGTATAATATAGTCCCAATTAAGTTAGTTCCCCTAAGCTAAAGGGTACAAATTTTATTTTATTACAACCTCTCTCTTTTCTCTTTTAACTCTCTCTCTATATTATTCTTTCTTTAATAGCATGTTAGTGTTTCCATCATTTCCCTTTGCTTATCTTCTCTCCCTCTATTCTTCCAAGGCTAACATCAGGGATACGATTCTCCTTTCTAAGGGTCATTGGCCTTGCCTTTATATAGGCTAAGGGAGGGAGGTATCCCCTCTCTTTCACTCTACACATCTTCTCCCTAGAGCCACTAGATGACTAGTGCAATTTGTATGGTCACACAACTACCACGGAAGGAGAGAAGGAGCTTCATTTTCCTGGTCATGACGATGATCATGAGGGTTGTGATAGCCACATGGAGGGGAGATAAATGGCGGTGATCTATTGGCTGCGTTAACATGTAAGTTTTCATTTGTTTTCAAATGTTTTTTTTTAACTTTTTTCCCTAAGGTTTGTCATGAAGAGGACAGGAGAGAGAGAAGAAGAGAGAGTGTGTGCATAAGAGAGAGGAAGACTGCAACAAGAGAGAGAAAGAGAGTGATGAGGAGAGAGAAATACTAGAAAAGGAGAGAGAAAGATAGAAAGAGAGAGGAAGAAGGCATGAAATCTTGGAGAGAGAGAGGTGAAGATGAAAGGAGACTTGTATTATACTCTAATGGTCAAAAATCAAGTCCCTAATACCTTATATACCAGCTAATGTAGCTATTATTTTCCCATTATTAAATCCCCTTCTCTTACATTCCATCCCCACCCAAAGGTTTTTTCCCTCAAAAACAAACTGGCACTTATGATAACTAGGCAGGAGCAAATCAGAGTACTACTCTATTGCATTATTTACACTTAGCTACATGTTGAAAAAGCATGTAATTCTAGGTAAGTAATATTAGAAAATCTATTAAAAGAATGAATTAAAAATTTTCTATTTGGTTTGTATGATCACTTAAATTAGAAAGTGTGATCATATTAAAATGTTGAAAAACATCCCTTCTCATTTAAATAATGCAACACTATTTGAGAAGCATTGACTAGTCAGTGGTTGCATTGGATATTATGTGTAAATCCAAGGAATTTGCTAAAACAACTTTTGGCCTTTGCCCAGATATTGAGAAAATTGTACCTCCCCTAAGGGAAACTACTGGGGCTTAGTTTGAAGAGATTTTTGTTCTGCCTTATGAGCGCCCATACTAGTATCTAGACAAGAAGCTTCCCTCCTATGACAACACGTAACTAGGGGGCTCTAGTAAAAAAAGAGTAATGATGTAGTTGGCCTTAAAATGGAGAAGAAATCCATACATATACAATGTCGTGAGCATCAAGAGCCTAAAAATTTTATGGGCTAGTTTATCACCCTAAGAAAGAGAGCAAGTTTTGTATCTAGCTCTGAAAGTAGGAATTCAATGTAACGATCATTAAATAATAAAGCAAATATTTTGAAAGGGCTATCTTTGTTGTATTCATGTTATACTTAACAAATACATAAAATAAACATGGTATTAAAGGATAATAAATAAAGCTGCTTGTATATGTCAAATAATGTGTTGGTATACTGTGTTTAGCAAACTAAAGAAAAAACACTCATAAATGGAAAGAGGAAGATCATCTTTCCTCGATGAAAGATGATGGGTCGATCTGATAAGTGGGTGATTTTCTCATAAGGATATAGTAGAACAAGAGCTATGCAGACTTTCCTTAGGGTTCAATCTTAAATCTTAGTCATGCACCATTTTAGGAAAACGGAGATGAGATTTTGCCTTACAAGAAGAGGGGTTGAGCCCAACTCCCCTTTTTCTCTTATTCCATTGAACATAGTAGTGGTGATTGACTACTCTCAGTCTTATAGGGTCACAATGTGATCACCTGGATAGAGTGCTAGAATGTTATTAGAAACTATTCAGTCTTGTAGAAACCTTCAAGTCAATCCTCATGGATTGAGACCAAGTGCTTTATAGTGACATAGACTTAAGGCTGCCCAATCAGACCAAAGTCCAATATTTATGTGGAGTGTGGGCAATGGTAGCTTAGAGAGATCGTAGACAAATACTAAATATTACCTTTCAAAATCAAGTGGTAGGTACCTCACAAGTGGTATCAAAGTAAAAATAATTATTATAATCGTGATAAAGCATTCATAATAACCATTGAAAGAAGTTATCAAATGAAACCTAGTACATTGCTAAAGGTCTATTCAACTACCAATAGGTTGTGTCCTTGAGATTAATCTTGGAAAGAAAATGAATTGTGCATTATCACAAGAGCGATTCTTTATGCACAAATAGGGTTGAGGGGAAAAATAAAGTAAAACAATGCAAGGCTAATTGCTTGTCAAGTACTAAAATTATTATCAAGCTAAAAATTAGGAATCTCATAAAAGGATTAAATGAAGCTCTTACTTATGGAAGTGATGATCTTCAAAATAATCAAGTTAATTAAATAAGTACTAAGATAAAATGTATTAATATTCTTTCAATTTTCTTCAATTGGAACACTCTCAATGGCTATTCCAATTATCACTAACATGTTGTAAGAGAAAGAAACAAAATTCTACTCAAACAGGTCAAGCCCACCTATATTTAATGACAATGGAATGGTGGTAGAAATAAGTGCCAAAACTTGGATTGAGCAGATGGAGGATTATTTCTCCTCTATTGAAACCGAGCACAACCACTCACGGCTACTCTTCCAAGGTAGTACAATAGATTCGATAGCTTTCCCAATGCCAAAAGAGCTCGAGTAAACCATCAGCAAGACAAGTTTAGTTAAGGCTTCATAAATATTCTCAGTTCTCCCAAGATTTGTGGCAACAACAACAAAAATAACAATAGGAATTGGAATAATAAGCCGTCTTTCTTTAAATGTAACCAACTAGGCCACTTTGTCATTAAATACCCCAACAAGGGAATAAATACCTATGCTAATACTCCTCAAAATCCCCCCAAGGAAGGAAACTATAATAATCAAGAATGCACACATGGGGCAAGGCATAGAGCTAAGCTAAGGACTAGACAGGGAGTAGGGCAAGGAGCAATGCATTAAGTTGGAGCTCATGTTTGTGCCGTCACAAGTGATGAGCTAGATTTGTCTCTCGATGATGAAAAAATCGAAATAGAATCTATTTATGCTTCAATCAATAACAAGGGCATTGTGCATAAATCTCCTATCATTCAAATACCAACTAAACATGAAGCTATTCCCTATCAAATCTCGATTCACAATTGTAATATTTCCACAATGAAATATTAAACGACCCTAGACCCCGCACATCCCGCGCAAGAGTAATTTCGAGTGATCTCCTGCAACAAAAAAACCTTGGGCTAAGTGCTCTCTCCGCATGCATCGATGAACACCAGCCCTGTGTCATGTGTAGAAAGCCGTGGCTCAAAACCCGTAGCCCACGCGGGAACACCCCTTCAGGGGGAAAAAAAAGGGATAATTTTTGCAAATTTTTTTATGTATTAACTCCCTCCCCTTTAGCCATTGCATGGCGGGGAGAGGGAGTATGAGAGGAGCTTGAGTGTGGAGTAGGAGAGTATGGGGAGGAGGGCATGCACCTTGCCACGTGTGTGGCTACCCCCCCCCCCCACCTTCAACATATAAACCCCCCCCACAAGCTTGGGAGGGGCATGAGGGAGCTGCCCGTCGGTCGCTGTGAAGCTGCTGCCGCCGCCTGAGAGCTGCTGCCATCACCACACTGATGCCGCCTCCGCCTTCATCATCGCCATCATCTTCATCATCATCAACATCGTCATCATCGTCTTCATCTTCCCCATCGTCATCTTCATCATCATCCCAATCACTCACTCTCATCGTCATCTGCCTGTTTTCAGAAGCTTGGAAGCTTCTAATTTGGAAGCTTCCAATAAGGCTTCCATAGGCCTTATTCACCCGTGTCTTCGCAGGTTCCTTAAAACCGTGACTGCAAGACCCAAATTCCTGCGCGGAAGAGAAGAATCTTGGACCGTAGTACCCTTGAAGTGCGTAAGGGAGCCAAGGAAGATTCATTGCGTCGAAATCTACCGCATCAATGGCTCCTAAGCAAAAGGCGAGACGAGCACACGTGGGAGCTTCCACCCTGAATACGAGAGTGGACAATGCCTCGATTCTTAATACCCAGGTTCCAATAATTTTTCCGCATGAAAAGGATGCAGTAAGCATGTTTAATTCTTGTAGGCGAGTTTAAATACATTGGGAAATTTATTTACTCACACGATTTACAAAATTTAGTTGCATGTTAAGAATTTGCAATTGCTTGCACTTCCGTGGTTGAGGGTAGTTGAAATTCTAAACGTATGATGCATAAGTTAAAAGACAAAATTGTGCATCTCCCAAAGGGAAAGATTTATGAACTTGATATTATGCAATTCGCAAGCAATGTTAGTTACAATTTAGGGTGCGATAAGCGGTAGAAGAAGGATTAAATCAACCATGTATTCATTAGCACCTCGTCACGAAAGAATGATGCATCCATGCATAGAATCTCTTTTATCAAAGTTCGAAATTGGGAAAGGATGCTTTTTGATTAAAAGACTAAAGCCTTGAATTTGATGCATATACGTGGGATTTACAAGAAGTAGTTCTGAATGTCAACTAATACTATTTAGGGCAAGGCAAAGAAAGATCATTGTAGATCTTATAGCTACATAGAAGGAAAAGGTCTATGGTCTTGAAATTGCATATTTGCATGGAATGATACATCGCATACATCTTGTAGTTACTTACATCTTTTAGGGGAAAGTACTTGCTAATTTAGAAGTAGTATTTGCATCTTTAAAGTGCAGATCATCTTTACTCGCGGGTTGGTTGGATCAACTAAGTAATCCGCATATAGTTGAGTAGCTTACATGAGAATCATAAGGGTATGATTAGTTAGCATATGACGATCACCTCAATGTGCTAGGAAGGGTTAAGCTATGATAAAATTATGCCTAGTATTGCACTTGGGTTGCCGACTTAATACTTCCAATCTTAAAGGTCCTACCCACATTCACGGAATGTTAGGGTTAGCTAAACGCCCATGCAGGAATGATCTAGGGTTCTCACACTAAGGATCAATTGACCAAATACTAGACTTCCGTATGAATTTAGGAACCCTAGGGCCAAAGCGTTATCGGCCTAGTAGGGTTAAGGTTGGGTTGGGTCAAGAGGACTCCCAAGCCCTTATCTTGATCAAAGGTATTATTGATCAAGAAAGACCGTATGAATATAATCCCACAAGTCAGATACTGACACAAGCTGCAACATCGTACGATCTTGTGTCTAAATCTCAAAATAGTATTGCTACTCCTTAGACCAAGTTTGGCGAGTCCTAAGTACAAGTCTAATTTTTCTAGAAGTTGAGTAGTTATCTTGCTACTACACTCTTCCTTGGGACTGATTTGCCAAGCTGGGGGAAATTATGAATTGCCTAGTAAGCAATTGACCAATCAAGTGAGGACAACGAGGTTGCTCAGGATTTATTGTCTATAATTTAAGGATACCTAAGGTAGCGACAATTTGGGTCAACAGGGTATAAACCCTAACCCAAGGAAAAAGGGGTAAACAAGCAACTCAGCTTACGAAACCCTTGGGATCTTGCCAAGTCACAATTGATCCAGGAGCGAATGCTAGAAGTATTCGAGGAGAAGGAATTACACCTTCGCAGTTGGCTGTATAAACGACCACTACAGTGCTTGTGTTTGTACACTTAGGTGCATTGTTTGTACTTCTTTGATCAAGGAACTAATGCCAGAAAAATAACTAATGCTTCAGGTTGAAAGCCTGGAGGGAGAGGCAGTATTAGTTACCTCCGACTGTTTGCATGACCCTATCCAAGGGGGTTGTTAGCCGCGTCGGGTACGTGGACCGAACCCGCCGTGAGAGGTCTCTCCGTGGGTGCTACTTGGAGCAGAAGGATGCTTGGGTGCCAAGGGAGGGTCTGGTCTCGTAAATCCCTTGCCTTCGGATCCTACACAAGAGGCCAACGTGAATCGAGATGGGATCTCGAGGCCCGCATACTAGTCAACGGGTGGAACTTGGAATAGCAATCCCTGAGGATTGCTGGAATAGCCTTCGGACAGATTATATGATGTATTCCAAAGAGTGATAAATAAAGATCAAATGTTGAAAAGAAACTTGCTTGACATTGTTTTTCTATGTCAGTACCTAAGTTACGTGAAGGAACCAGTGATTAATTAGTTAATTAAAGAAGCTGTTTTTGCTTGTCACACTAATGTGGTAGGTAATTAGATAGCTAAAGCAACTCAAGGAAAGTGCAGTGGATGTGACCTTGGGTCCGTCCTATGGAAGGGTGGTCCCGGTTGGCCGGGAACTTTTCTCAAAGGAATTGACAGTGAGGTAACAATGACCTAGAATCTATAGAGCTAGAGTCCCGATTTATGCTATTTTAGGGAAACGAAATGGGACTATGCCTTACGTGCAGAGAGGTCAAGCTTCACATCCCTCTCATTTCCCATTCTCCTTGAACCAAGTGCAGTATAAATCCGCTTCGACCCTAACGTTTTTGCACAAGTAGTTCGTCTGGGGCTCGATGCTAGCTACCTTCTAGGAACTTGACCATTAGGAAAACCCTGATTCAGGTCGGCGGTCCTAAGTGGGAACGGCTGAAATGCTTCCGCTTCGTGGCAGACTCGGGAAGACCTAGATTGCAAACCCCGTGACATTCCTTGGGAGTGCCGGGCGGCGCTTTCTAGACTCTCTTCCCAATGGGCTGCTAAGACGTGTCCTACAAGTGGATAGGGGGACACGTTACAATTGGTATCAGAGTGAACCAACGGGATCTAATATTTACAAGAAAACTTAATGAGGGGAAGTAGAGCAATGTTGCCATTAAGAACATTTCCTTACTTACCTATGGATGCTGGCCTGCAGAGTCGCGAAGCATGGAACAAATTCTTGGTGTTCCAGGTTATGTTTATGACTGCAATGCATGCTTCGGATTATCGACAGAGGCTAGGTATGATGAATATCCTAGACCGCATCTACAATCCTTCACCCTGTACGTGGAACAAAGATGAAAGGGTGAATCAGGAATTTATTACATAGCTGCCCACCGACTTGCGTACCTTCGAACCAACTTGAAGAGAATCAAGTGGATAGAGGATTTAAAGATCGTGAAGCTGTACATCTTTATCAAGGCTCACGCAAACGCAACCCTATATGTCGGCGGTCGGAAGATCAAGCAGAACGAGTATGTGTACAAGAAAGTGACTCGAATAATCCCTGCTGACAGAATCAAGGTGTTGGGACGTTATGAGAAGAATGGGTATCAAAGGAAGGGATACCCCAAGCTTCCTATGACCTATCGATTCCTGAAAATCCATGATCCCACTCCATATTATTACTCAGTTTCCATGGCCGAATGTAACACAATCTTATTCTCCCCAAACTGATGTGCCAATCAGCTTGTTCTACCTTCCCAAAATAAATGTACTCAAAAGGACTATGCCCACATGAATGAATAAGTTTTTTTTTTTTTAATCACTATCTGTCATGGCTGTAAGTCTTGGTAAAGGAGTTAAGTGATTAGGTCACTTGGCTAAAAGCTGAACTAGGCTTATTAATGTAATGTGAGAAACGTTTAGCAAATAATTAACATAAAGAATCTTATTTCCCAGTCTCAACCTCAAGTGCAGATTCCTAGTCCGACCCCTGCACCAAGTACAGCCGTAATTCAAGAGAAGAAGTTTCTTCTCAAACAAATCAAGCCACCAGAATTCGATGGTAAGGGAAGGACCATCCAAACTGACGCCGAAGTTTAGATCGAATCCATAGAGGATTATTTCGAGGCAGCAGATACTGCACCCGCTAACCAAGCGATGCTCGCCAAACTGAAGCTTACCGACGAAACAAGACTTTGGTGGAAACAATGGTGTAGAGACCAAGGGATCTCGGAAGGGTCAGTTACTTGGGAGAAGCTTAAAAGAGCTGTGCGAGGGAGATATCTGCCACTTGCCTATCACACACAGAAGATGAACGAATTCTATGAATTAAGGCAGCTTGGACTATCCCTGGATGCATACTATTCAAAATTCGTCTCTCTTTTAAAGTGCACGCCACAAATGGACATGACACAATAGGTGTGAAAGTTTTGTGCTGGGTTAAATCCACGCATAAACACCCGCCCGGAGTCAATGCACCCACCAACAGACCTACAAGATGCGCTCATTCGAGTTGCACCCATAATACAAGAGGTGCATACCAAGCCAAGAAATAACAGGACTTGGTCTTACAAGGATCAGAACAAGGGAGTGTATAGGTCTCAGGCTAAAAGAGCACAGGGTCAAAATCAGGAACAAAGAAAGAAAGCTAGGGCCAACACTGTCAATAATTTCGTTCCTACCCAAGGTAATGGCCGCAATCTCCGCTGCTTCCATTGCAACAAGCCTGGTCACTTTAAAAGGCAGTGTCCCAAGCTTAGCAGAGGACAACGTCAAGGGCCATCCCAAGGAGTTGTCATGGCCAGAGGAAGAACCTCCAGTGTTGCCAACAAGGAGCTCGGTGATGAAGAAGATCCAACCATGGAAGCTGACATTGAGAGGGCAACAGTTCATGCTGCTCTTCACAAGAACGGTCCGAATCACAGTGATTCAAACTCCAGCGGATTATCAAGGTAAAAGCTTCAAAACCTTGATTGATTGTGGTAGTACACATTCCTTCATTTCTCTAGTTTGTGCAAAAATATTAGGAATAGCCACAAAAGATGCACCTACCTTACTTGTGGAATTAGCAAATGGTCGTGAAGTCTCTTGTACCAGGCAGACTGTTAAGGTGAAATTCCTACTAGGTGGAAAGTTGACTTCGGACAGATTCAAGGTAATGAACCTAGGTGTCCACGAATGTTTGCTCAGTATAGATTGGCTAATACCTAACGATGCCCACATTCACTGTGGAAAGGGCCAAGTTTCCTTTTGAAATTCTGTAGGGAAACTAGTCACAACTCAGGGAGAGGTTGGGAAGCCAAAAATTCAACTGGCCAAAGCAACTCGGATAATAAAAGGAGTTAGAAAGGGGATACTTGTTTATCTGATTAAGCTAAATAAGCTAGATCAAGATCAGGAATCTAGGGAAGAACCTTCATGGTTAAAGGAATACGCATACGTATTTTCTAAAGAGCTGACAAAACTTCCTCCTCAAAGGGAAGTCGATCACGAGATCAAGCTGGCACCAGGAGCTTCACCAATCGCAAAGAGACCATATAGGATGTCCATCCCGAAAGCGATTGAGTTGAAGGAGAAACTCAAGCAACTGTTAGACCAAGGCTACATCCGTCCTAGTAGTTCACCATGGGGAGCTCTAGTGTTGTTCCAGAAGAAGAAAGATGGAATGCTTCGGCTATGCATTGACTACAAAGGGTTGAATCAATCGACCATTAAAAACAAATACCCCATTCCAAGAATAGATGAACTTCTTGACCGTCTTCAAGGTGCGAAGATCTTCTCTAAGATTGATCTCAGGTCTGGCTATTATTAGATAAGGATCAAGAAATAAGATATCCCAGAGACAGCATTCAGCACAAGGTATGGACACTTTGAATTCCTAGTCATGTCATTCGGGCTGACAAATGCTCGTACTACCTTCAACAGGTTAATACAGAATATCTTTAGGCACTATCTTGATGACTTCGTACTCGTCTTCTTTGACAATACCCTAGTCTACTCCAAGTAGAAAAAATATCATGAACCCCAGCTTCGCATTGTCCTTGCAACAATGAGGCCACACAAGCTTTATGCCAAGAAGAAGAAGTGTGTATTTTTCAAGCGATAGATTGAATATCTAGAATTCATTGTATTAGCGGAAGGAATTTCAGTAGATCCGGCCAAGGTCACAGACGTTCTGGAATGGCCAACACCAACAACTGTCAAAGAAATACGTAGTTTTCTTGGATTGATAGGATGGTACAGGGTCTTTATCAAAAACTATGCTTTGATTGCAGCGCCTCTAACGGATCTACTAAAGAAGCAAGTATCAATTGTATGGTCACCTACTGAATAGTCTAGCTTTGACAAACTAAAGCAAAGCTTGGTATCAGCACCCATCCTGAAACTTCTGGATCTTAGTAAGAAGTTTGAAGTGATAACTGATGCTAGCACACTTGCCTTAGGATGTGTGCTCATGCAAGAAGGCCATCCCGTAGCATGCTCTTCAAGGAAACTGAAGAGCCATGAAAGGAACTATGCTACCCATAATCTGGAACTGTTGGCTGTCATCCATGCTCTCAAACTTTGGAGACACTACTTGCTGGGTAACAAATTTACCCTAGTGACCGGACCACAAGAGTCTTAAATGGATTTTCACCCAAAATGAGCTCAATATGAGGCAACGTCGATGGATTGAAGTGCTGGAAGAATATGATTTTGAAATCAAATACCGGCCTGGAAAGGAGAATGTAGTTGCCAATGCACTCAGTCGCAAGGTATTTCTGAATTCTCTAATTTTGCAAGATCCATCAACAACAAAATCTCTAGCCATAAAGGTATCCATGCCAAACAACCCAATTCTTGAGCTAGCTAGAGAAGAGGAATGTCATGACCTAACCTATCAAAAATTGCTAAGGGAAATCCCCATCAAGGATCAAGACTCGAAGCTACAAACAAAATATCAAGAATTCTCTATCAATAGCGGACTTGTCTACTATAGGACAAGATTATGTATACCAACAAGCCAGTCACTCAAGCAAAAGATACTTTGGGAAGCCCATGTCTCCCCTTTTTCAGGACATCTTGGCTATGCCAAGACCCTTAATGTGGTCAGAAAGAGCTATTATTGGGATAGGCTCAAAGGCGACGTTCTCAAGTATGTCACGAAATGTTTATCTTGTCAACGCATTAAGGCTGAACATGTCAAAATGCCACGGAGATTGCAACCACTTCACATTTTCCAAATGAAATGAGAATTCATTAGTATGGACTTTGTTGTTGGCCTGCCCCGTTCAGGGAGGATACAACTCCATTATGGTTGTGGTTGATATGCTCACCAAGGTTGCACATCTTATCCCTGTTAAGACAAACTATAAAGCCTTGGACATTGCAAGGTTTTCATCAAGGAAATATTCAAACTACATGGGTTACCTAGAAGAATCATTAGTGATCGTGACTCTCTCTTCACATCACACTCCTGGAGGGCTATCTTCGAGGCCATTGGGACTCAACTCTATTTCAATACAGCTTACCATCCCCAAACCGATGGTCAAATGGAACGAGTCAACCAAGTCATTGAAGATATGCTTGATGATCAACAAGTTGTAATGCCTAGCCAAGGAGTCCTTGAGCTATGGCCTGACAAGATCTTAGATGTTAGGGAGAGGCATTTGAGATCCAAGACCTTGAGAGAGATGTTTTTCTTGAGCTAACAAAGTTATTTCTTGAAAGGGTTGTGGATCATAAGATCAAACTAGCCACTGGGACCAAACCAATAGCAAGAAGGCAAGATCTCCACACCACCTATAGATTGTCCTGGAAATTCTTCATGGGAGAATAAGCTTTTTTCCCAATTCAAGAATACAATTGAATACCTAGGATTCATTGTCTTGAAGGAAGGCATAAAAGTAGACCCTCCTAAAACTAGGGGTATTCAAGATTGGACACCACCTTAGAGTATTAAAGAAATTAGAGAATTTTTAGGTCATCTCACATGATGGTACAAGATTTTTATCAAAGATTACCCCTTGATTGGAGCACCCCTCACTAAATTGCTTAAAAAGAAAACAAAAATTATGTGGACATTACAAGAGCAAGAGAGCTTTGATGCGTTGAAGCAAAGTCTTACTACCACCCCCATCTAGAAACTACTAGATTTTACAAAGGAGTTTGAGGTCATTACCAATGCCAGCATCATGGAACTAGGATGAGTTCTTACTTAGAGTTCTTACTCAAGAAGGACATCTGGTGGCGTATTATTCTCACAAGTTGAAGCCTTACAAGAAGAAGTATACTACACATGACCTTGAGCTTTTAGTAATTATTCATGCCCTAAAATTGTGGCATCACTATTTTCTCAAGAGAAGATTCACTCTTATGAGAGATCACAAAAGTCTCAAGTGGTTTTTTACCCAACCCCATCTCCACATGAGATAGAGATGATGGATTCATATCCTCCAAGAATTTTGCCTTGCAATTTTGACCTAGTAAGAACAATGTAGTAGCTAATGCCCTAAGTAGGAAATCCTTCTTAAATTCTTTACTAATGGAGTAATTGGCCACCAGCAAATGACTTCTTGCAATTTTGATTTCCATGCCTAACAATCCCATCTTAGAGGCTATACTTGCTAAAATTCCTAATATAAGGACCTTCATTACCTTAAGCTTAAAAAGTCCATTGATTTTGGAAAATGTAGCCAAAATTCAAAGGCCAAATTTAAGCCTTACCACATTGAGGGAAAACTTCTATACTATCAACACGGGATATGTGTGCTCAATGATTGGGACATCAAGAAGAAGATTCTATAAGAGTCATATGACAATCCAATAGGTAGACATCCTAACTACACAAAGATTGTAAATGCAGTAAGAAAGAGTTACTATTGGCTAGGATTAAGGCTTAATGTATTAAGGTATATAACTCAATGCCCAAATTGTCAATAAATAAAGGCTAAATGATCAAAAATTTGGACTTGTCTCTTTCAAGCCATCAACACACAACTCTGTTTGAGTACTACTTATCATCCTCAAAAATATAGGTAAATTGAAAGGGTCAATCAAGTTCTAGAAGACATTTTGAGAGCCTACTATAGCAAGGAGCCCAAGAGATGGATTAAATATTTACCCCTAGTAGAATTTGCCTACAACGCTTCTACCAACAAAGCATTGTGTCATGACCAAAAATGGGCCTCACACTACCTCTATCAGCTCTAGCCGAGCTCCTAGACACACCACCAGATGACCCCACATGGCCTCGCAACCATGAAGATCTAGGTACTATACATGAATCTTCTAAACATTATGTTTGTATATATGATTTTCAAATTGTAGTCCAACAAATCACATTTCCCAACTCTAAGCAAAGGAGCTTCCCATACATAGGTGACTACTTCACCTTGATTTACACACGCAAAGGGCACCTCCTAGTTGACTGTTGTGGCCCCTATGCATTTGCTACACCCTAGAGATTGACCTCATGATGTGTCATCTTAACATATACAACATCGAATATAGAGTCCTCTCATAATTCCTATATCATTCCAAAAGACTTTGTATATCCTCACACAATCTATCCCTAGAGATAGCCACTCTAATCTACAACAAAGGAACCTCTTTTGCTCAGTCATAGGTCAATACTTTGGTAGACAAGTGATATGCATCTAGGAGTTTCTCTTTGATAGCATGCCTTATGCATATGCACTATGTCATGTCCTAGCCTACTCAAACAAGTTTAACTAACAAGCAATTACGTGTTCTACAAAGAAATTATTTGTGTGCTTTCCCTAATGCAATGCCACATTGAGAAGATGGAATCGGGCTAACTTGTGCTTCTACTCCTTTAGATATCCAACAGAACCTAAATGTTGCACGTCAATGCACAATCATTTATTTTTCATGAAAAAAACTTGGCATTGCTACCTCATTGCACATTGATTCATTATGTAGCATTCTTATGTCCTACAATCATTTAATATGCAAATGGGTGTAGGATAAGGCTAAATCTCATGCCCTACAACCCACCATACATCCAAACCATGTTATATTTTAATTTAAAAACCATTTTTTCTAAAAAAATTACTATTTTTCTTAATTTTTTACATTATAAATGCTCATTATTTTATAATTTTTTATCACACAATAATAAAGGCCAACTGAGCCAATCAAGATACACTATTTCATCCACATACAATATTTATTTCTACCATTTTTATCAATTATTATGATAAATTACTTCATTTTGTGTGGTTTTCCATGTCTTGGATAATTAATTTCACATTATTGTGATGTCAAATTATATATTTTCTTTATGAAAGCACTCAAACATATCATGTACTATTCTCATATAAAAGTTTATGCCTTATGAACATCGTTTCTATGATCAAACAAAAAAAGCCAAAACTTCATTAAAAACTAGACTTACTAGGGTTTCCCACCTTTTGCATTTTTATAGTTGCATACATAACCAGAAAATTGGTCCAAAATTGGGCTTACTCAGTGCTGTGAAAGGTGAGAAGGATGGAAGCTTGCTTGGAAGAGCTATGGCAGGAGAGCAAGAGCAAGAAAGAGAGAGAAACCAAATGGGACTCCAACAGTCACAATGTGTGACCGGGCTGTCCTTTATTCAAACTGTCACTAAAATAATAAAGAATAAAGTGACGGTAATGGGCATTTGCCACCTGCAGTGTGCAGTGGTGGGTATTGTCAGTGTAGTAATACACGGGTGGCTAGGCACAGGTGCCTTTACCCCCAACAACCTTAAAGACGATTCTTCCCCAATGAGAAGTGAAAAAGAAAAAGAAAAGAAAATACAATGTACACATGTACAATAGGATGAGGAAAAATGTCATCTCATCCAATGCCCATCAATCTCCTGAGGAAGGCAAAGTGCTCAGTAGTGAGGCTTTTTATGAGTAGATATGTAGGATTTTCATCAGTGGAGATCTTGACAAGGTCAACAAACTTGTCCTCCACGGCCCCACGTATGACATGGTACCTCATCTCATTGTGTTCCATCTTCGTATGGAAGACCGGATTCTTGGCTAGCTGAATAGCACTCATAGAATTGGAATGCAGCGTAGGTATAGAATCAATTCCAAGGTCATGAACCAAATGGCCCAACCATATGGCCTCCTTGCAAGCCTCAATGGCTGCAACATACTCGGCCTTAGTGGTAGAGAGAGTCGTACACTTCTAAACCATGGACATCCAAGAGACAGCACCTCCAACATAGGTAAATACATAGCCAAAAGTGGACTTCCTACTATCGCATGTCCTATATAATCGCAGTCTATGTACTCCACAACTCCAATATCCTAGCTACCATAGCAAATACACGTATCTACTCTGCTTTCCACGTATCTCATGATACCCTTCACAACATCCCAATGTTTCTTACCAGGTGTAGCCATATAGCATGCCACAGCACCAACTGCAAAGGCAATATCTGGATGAGTGGCTATCATGGCATACATTAAACTGCCCACGGCTGATGCATAAGGGATCTTAGCCATATTGGCCCTCTACTCATCTATCTGCGGACACTGCCTGCAGACAATCAGCCTCCTATGAGACCTTCACATAAGAAGGTAATGGATAGCCAATAGGCTTCACGTCCTATGTATGTGAAAATACTCAAGGACTTTATGAATGTACTCCTTCTATGAGCGGTAGAGAAGTCCCTGATGCATGTCGCGCTTAATGTGCATACCAAGAATGTGAGAGGCATGTCCCAAATCCTTCATCTCAAAGCTCTTCTTCAACAGCTGAGATTTAAGAGCATCTAGCTCATCATGAGCTCTCCATGCTATCAGCATATCATCCACATAAAGTACCAAAATAAGCAATGAGCCCTCATCGACTGTCTTAGTGTAAAGACACGGATCCATAGCACTCCTACTATAGCCATGTGATTGCATAAAGGCATCAAACTTATGATACCACTCCCTAGGTGCTTGCTTCAAGCCATAAAGACTTTTCTTCAACTTGCACACTAGGTGCTCTGTGCCAGATTTTGCAAAGCCCTTAGGCTGCTCCATGTAAATCTCATCATGCAAATCCCCATGCAAGAATACAATCTTGACATCCATCTAATACACGTCCAAGTCAAGCTGCACGACTAAGGCCAAAACCAAGCATAGGGTGGTGATCTTGACCACAAGAGAAAAGACTTTATCAAAGTCAACTCCATGCTCCTATTTAAAACCCTTAGCAATAAGTCCTGCATTATAAGCTGGCTTGGGGTGTCCAGGGGTACTTTTTAGCTTGTACACCCATTTGCATGGCAAAGTCTTCTTGCCAACAGGAAAGAAAACCAAATCCCAAGTCATATTCTTATGTAAGGAGTCTATCTTAGATTGCATAGCCCTCTCCCAGGAGTGACTGTCACCCATGCGCATAGCCTCATCATGGGTGAGAGGCTCTCCTACATCTGCAACCAAGACATAATGCATCGAGGGATCAAATCTATCAAGTGGACATCTAGCTCTAGTAGACCATCTCAATGTAGGCTTTGCTGCATGTCTAGCATCATGTCCAACACCCTGGCCATGTGTACCAACTATTGCTGCAGGCTATCCAATTGGCTATGCAGGAGCATAGGGCTCCTCTTGGAATATAACCCTACGTATCTCTACCACCTTCTCAGGTTGCCTATGCATCTTGTCTTCATGGAAGACTACATCATGACTGCGGATGACTTTCCACTCCTGCAGAGTAGTAACCCATCTCGCCTACATCTCCATAGCCAAGGAAAATGCATTCGATACTCTTAGCATCCAACTTAGTCCGCTTGTCCTTGGGCACATGGCAGAATGCCTCACATCCAAAGACACATAGATTTGCATAAGACGGAGGTTTCCCAGTCCATACCTCCTCTGCAACTTGAAAATCCAAACCACTAGAAGGTGATCTATTTATGACATGCATAGTTGTACTGACTGCCTCAACCCAAAAGCTCTGTGGTAAGCCTACATGGCTACACATACTGCGTACATGATCCTGGATGGTTCTATTCATCCGCTCAGCCAAACCATTTTGGGGTGGTATACAGTGGGCGGTCAACTGACGCTTAATACCCCTCTCATCACATAACTTCTCAAAGGCATGTGACACATATTCTCCCCCATTGTCAGTCCTAAGGCATTCCAACCTATGCCCAGTCTGGTTCTCAACCAATGCAAGCCATCTCTAAAACAAGTCAAGACATCTTACTTAAGCCTAATGGGGTAAGCCCAGACTTTACGTGAAAAATCATCAATAAACATCACAAAATACTTTTCACCACCCATATACTGACAGGGCATAGGCCCACAGACATGCGAATGTACCAATGCTAGGGGCTCACTCATGCATGTCCTACCAGACTTCTTATGTGTATTCCTAGTATGTCTGTCATAAAGACAATGCTCACATGAATCAAAACATGTATAGTCAAGGGATGGTAAGTACTGCAAATTGGATAGCATTATCATTCCCTTCAAGGACATGTGGCCCAAATGGGCATGCCAAAGAGATACATGTGGGATGGAACTCACTGACAAAACATGGTCAATAAAGGACCCATCAACTACAAGAGGATAGAGACTGCCAGCCTTGGCACCTCTAGCAAGCACAAGTCTGCCACAAGTGATCTTCCAAGAAAAATCCCCAAATGAAATATGAAATCCAGCATCATCAAGTTACCGTGCAAACATAAGACTGTGTGTAAGCACAGGTACATGATCTACATTCTGTAACAAAAAAGTATTGTTGGTAGAGAACTACAGTTGTACATCTGCAATGCCAACAATAGCAAGTGACCTATCATCACCCAAGCAAATTGAACCAGAGATAGTGCAGTAGGAATGGAACCGCTCACGGCATGGTGTAACATGAAATGAAGCACCAAAATCCAAAATCTAACACTGCCTATACATAGAGTGAACCTCGATCAATGAACCTTAGTCAACGGCGTAGCATCATAAGAACTAGCTACAAGTATGTACTCCCTATCAGAGGCATCAATCTACATGGCATTTATCTCGTCGAATGAAATGAAGCACCAAAATCCAAAAGCCAACATTGCGCATATATAGAATGTACCTCAGTCAACGGTGTAGCATCACAAGAACTAGCTACAAGTATGTACTCCCCATCAGAGTCATCAGTCTGCATGACATTTATCTCCTCAATTTTCACACTGAATTTTGCACGTATAATGCTACAATCAGAGGAATTTTCCTATACTTTGTCTTTCCCCTTCTCTTATTACTTCTCATTGTACAACTCATGACACTATGGGTGTATATGACCCTTCTTGCCGCAATGATGACATGTCACATTAGCATTTCTCCCACGAGACTTGCTGTGCAACTTACCATGCGACATAGACCTAGAATTCTGCGAGTCTCTACCAAATCCAAACCCATGGTCATTATTTCCATTACCATCTTTGCCTCTAATAGTCAAAGCATGTGACACATGAGAGGCATCCAAGTTCTTACAGTTGATCTCTTCGTGCAGAAGAGCACTCTCTACATCACCTAAGTTCAAAATAGTAGCAGGAGTACATAAGGCAGTGCGGAATACATCCCATGACTCACTCAAAGTCCCAAAAAAAAACAATGGAGTAACCTCATCATTAAAGGTAGTACCCTGCAAAGTCAAGTTCTTGGGAATAGAATGGAACTGGCTCAAGTGAACAGAACTTGTCATATTCTCCTTCATGTGCAGGTCCATAAGCTACTTCATCCAATACATTTGACTTGCTAGAATTTTCTTGTCCTAGAGCTTCTTAATTTTATCCCAAAGCTTCCAAGCACTTTGTACTTCCTCGATCACATTGTAATACACATGTTTAGTGAGAGACAAGATGAGGATGGACTTGCATTACTCATCAATCTCATCCCATTCATCATCAATCATAGTTTCAAGCTGCTCACCATGCATCCTTAGTGGCTTAATCTGAGATTTCTGCACCAATATCTGCCAAACTTGGCTCTTCCAATAGGCATAATTCGTACCATCAAGCTTAGTGATGTTGAAGATAGCACTATCAATGGAAGAAGATGCCATATTGCAGTCCAAAACGGTGCAAATAGTTCAAAACTGCTTATTCTTTTTTGCGTAAATAGCCAAAATACCACCAAAACTAAGGTAAAATGACTACAAACTTATAGCTACTGATGCTGCCCACCAAGTACCATCAAAAGTACATAAAATCAGGATGATTTAGCATGAAAATCTCGGACAGGGTTCCATGCTACTCAATGTTGCAAAATATCTATCATTATTGAGTAAGCTAACACGAGTACTAGATGCGTGTGCCACACTCCAGTACAATTCGGAGTTATACAATTGGCTTTTATCCTCATGAAGTGACATGGATTCATAAATATTTATATAAATAAACAATGAATTTTGTGACCTTGTATAGACAATATCAACACACATAAGCAATGATAGTCAAGCGCAGGGAGAAGAGTTGGGTTTGACAGGCTAAGCTCCTCAGGTCCTCCTCTCACCACACATTTAGAAGCTGTGTGACCATTCCCGCCTCCCAGGTGGAGGGCATGCAACCCTCAATACTGCCATAGGAAGCACCCAGTGCAGCTGGCTTGCAAAGACGCTATCCACCGTCGAAGGGAGCATGCAGCACAATCTTCTCCACCGGAATGCTACGTACCTAGCCTTAAAAGGTATGCAAAGAAACGAGGCCCCAAGTGACACCGCCCCGGATATAGGCCAAAAAATCCCAGGCCAGGGGAATAGAAGCTCAAGGGAGCACCCAGGGCGTGGCAGCACCGATCGTGCGGTGTAATGAAAGCAATCAACCATGGAATGAAATCTAACAGAAATTGAAAATTAACTAAGCTACAACAAAGAATTAACAAATCTATTGCGCCAAGACATCCTCATCATGTATTAATGGTTGGGGATTCAAGAATACATGACGGCCATGTCTGAGTGCTTCATAGGCTAAGAAGAAGCTAGCTCCAAGAAAATGGTAAAGCCAAGATTATTGAATGATCAAAAGATGCCTTGCCTTTGGCCTCTAGTCCCTTTTATCTAACCCTCTTCCAAACTTAAGGGCTGTTCACACATGTACACATAGGCTAGGGCTAAATTTACAAAGGCTGGAATTAATCCAAGGTGCAAATATTAATGTTGTATTTTTCCTTCATGACAAACCATCCCGTCCTGAAGATGGTTTTGTTCTCAAAACCAAGAAGTAATGGCCTAAATCCAAGTCAAGGATGATAGTAATCGTGTCCATTCATCTTCCAAATGATAAGAAAGCACTGTCCATGAAAAGAAGACCTTTTGCATGCCAAACTGTGAGAAAACTGGCTGCTGTCCAAACAGGGCTGATTCACTAAAACTGCCATAACTTTTGATATATTGGTCCAAATAAGGTGTATGAGGTGTGGAAACGAAGTATACACTCCCAAGCATCACCCCATAACATCAGAATCAAATTTTGATGAAGTCAGGACAGTTTTATTGTCTGCAGAAATTTCATACAGCAAGCTGTCTCTGCACAGTCACTGCATACTGCATCATATATCATCCTGTAATAACCAAGGAAAGTTACTGACATAAGTGGATGGTTGCCAAGAAGACTCTTCAATGGGCAAATTCTTCCACTTAATGAGATACTCAATGAGAGTACGATTTCTGAGAACTTTCTCTCTCTTTCCAATAATGCTTTCAGGTTCATATATGATCAGTCCTGCCTCATCCAATGGTGGTAACTCTTCCAATACTTGTACATCGGGCCCAACATACTTCTTCAGCTCTGAAATATGGAATACATCATGTATTCTAGTGGAGGATGGTAGCTAAAGTTTATAAGCAGGCTCTCCAATTTTGTCCAAAATCAAATATGGCCCATAAAACCTATGAGCAAGCTTGTTATTCCCACCCTTTAATGAAGCATAATGCGTCTTGGGCACTTTGAGAAATACCCAATCTCCAACCTTGAAGTCTAAATGTCTTCTTTTCTCATCAGCATAGACCTTCATTACGTCTTGTGCTTTCCTTATGCTGTCCTTGCATTGCCTCATGAGCAACTCCATTCTTTCCAACTCTTCCTTTCCTTGTGGGTTGATGTCTTCATGGAATAAAACTGATGGAAGTTGGACTTTATACCCATAAAGAGCTTCAAACGGAGACATCCCAATGCTCATGTGATGCGTGTTATTATAGCAAAATTCAGCAAGGTGGATCCAACGATCCCATGAAGCTTGTGTGTCATGACAATAATGCCTAAGGTACACTTCCACCCAATGATTAACTCTCTCCGTTTGCCCATCAGTCTGAGGGTGATAGGCCGTGCTAGGAGTGAGGAAAGTACCCATAGAGGAGAATAGACTTTTCCAGAAGTTGCCCATAAACTTTGAATCACGGTCTGATACTATTCTCATAGGCATACCATGTAGTTTGAACACACCTTCCATAAATTGCTCGGCGACTTGCCTTGCTGAATATTGGACTTTAGTTGGGATAAAGTGGGCTGATTTGGTCAATCTATCAACTACCACATAGATACTATTCCATCCATGACTGGTAGTAGGCAATCCCGTTATGAAATCCATGGAAATATCTGTCCATTTGCCCGTAGGTATGGGTAAAGGCTGAAGTAAGCCAGCTGGTAATAGAGTGGAATCCTTATTTTGCTGACACTCCAAGCACTGAGATACATACTCTTTCACATCTTTCCATAGACCTTTCCAATAGAAGCTTTGATGAACTCTATCAAACGTATTGAAAAGGCCCAAGTGACCAGCCATTGGCGATGAATGCATCTCTTGAAGCACTTTCAGCTTGAATTTACTGCTAGGAATCAAGTACACTTTACCCTTAAACCATAAGAGGCCATTATGCACTTTAAAATTAGGAAATTCAGCATCACACCCTTGCTGTAATTTCTGTAAAATATGGGCAGCATGCTCATCAAGCACATATTCCTCTTGAATGTCTTCAATCCAATCCTTATAGATGATAGACACAGTAGATAGACTGCATGCCCACATTCTTGATAATGCATCAGCCACCACATTATCCTTGCCAGCCATGTATGATATTTCAAAATCATATGATTGCAAAGTGGCCAACCATCTCTTTTGCTTGGGAGAAAGATTGGGCTGCGAGAGAAAATATCTCAAGACCCTATGATCGCTTTTGACTTTGAAGTGTGTCCCATAGAGATAGTGGTGCCATTTCTTGATTGCATGTAAAATAGCAAGCATCTCCTGCTCATAAACATGCATCTCTCTCTCTTTGTCATCAAATTTTCTGCTCTCAAATGCAATGACACCATGCTCCTGTACCAAAACTGCTCCCAAACCTCTACCACTAGCATCTGCATAAATGGTAAAAGTCTTGGAGAACTCAGGGCAAACTAGTATGGGTGCTGAAACAAGCAATTCTTTCAGCTCATTAAAGCTCTTGTCAGCGATCTCATCCCAAAAGAAGGCCTCCTTTTTCAGCCGATCGGTAAGAGGAGCTGCAACATGAGCATAGTTCTTCATAAACCGTCGGTAAAAGGATGACAAACCAAGGAAACCTCTTAATGAAGTGGCATTGGTTGGTGTAGGCCATTCTTTGACGCACTGAACCTTCTTAGGATCCACTTTGATTCCATCTTCTCCCACTATATGACCCAAGTACTCCACTTCCTTTGTCATAAAAGAGCATTTAGTGGCCTTGGCAAACAGTTTGTGTATCCTCAATATGTCAAAGACCTCTTTTACATGCTGCAAATGGTCTTCTTTATTCTTGCTATAGATCAAAATGTCATCAAAGAATACCAAAACTGTTTTAAAGAGCAATGGCTGAAGTATCTTATTCATGAGAGACTGGAATGTGGCTGGAGCATTTGATAACCCAAAAGGCATAACCATAAACTGATAAAGACCCCTCTCCGTCCTGAAGGCTGTTTTGAATTCATCCCCTTCCTTCATGCGTATTTGATGATATCCTGATCTCAAGTCAATTTTGGAGAACACCTTGGCACCCTTCAATTCATCTAAGAGATCATCTATTCTAGGTATTGGATACCTATTCTTGATAGTGACCTTGTTGAGATCGCGGTAATCAATGCACATTCAAAAGGAGCCATCTTTCTTCTTCACAAGAAGGACTGGAGAAGCAAAAGGTGATTGGCTTGCCTTAATGAGACCCATTTCCAAAAGCTCTTTGACTTGGCGTTCTACCTCTTCTCTTTCCACTTTGGAGAGGCGATATGGTGGTTTGTTGATGGGCTTTGTATTGGGCAACAAGTCAATGGGATGATCTACTTCTCTTTTGGGAGGAAGAGAGGTAGGTGGCTGAAAAATATCATCATATTCTTTCAGCAAATTACAAAGACATGGGTCCATATTGTTGGTAGGAGAAGAGGGCTGATCCTCTTCAATCTTGGAAAGAAGAATGGTGAACATACATGCCTTTGCATTTATCTCTTTCTTAACTTTCTTGGGGCTGATCATCTCCATTCTTTTCTTTTCAGCTCCATGTAGTGTTACTTGTTGTCCACACCATTTAAACTCCATTTCCATGTTGTTGAGATCCATGGTAAATCTGCCCAAAGATTTCAGCCAGTTGCAGCCAAGTATTATATCAATGGGACCCATTTCTAATGCAATTAGGCTCACTGATGTAGTGCACAATGGGGAAAGGGTGATAGGTACATTTGGACAGCATTGATTGCTCATCTCAAAATTTCCATTTGCCACTTGGATTTTGAGTGATGTAGGCATTTCATGCATATTCAATTTCAGCCCATTGAGTGACTTAGCATTAATGAAGCTATGTGTACTTCCCATATCTATGAGTATATGAGCGGTCCTTCCCTTGATTTGACCTTTAAGGCGTAGGGTATTATCCCCTCTTGAACCACTCCATGCATCACTTGATATGGCACATAGCGATGGATGTAAATCAGTCCATGAATCATCCAAATAATGACCACCCGGGTCGAAAGGAAACCCATCCATCGAATCATAGAACTCATCATGGCCATTCTCTTCATTTTCATGCGCCTCTTCTTGAGTTGTTGTGACATCAAGCTGAGCCAAGCTTCCTTCAATAGATTCAACATCGGAATCATCCTCGATGATCATGCTAATCCTCATATTTTTGGCCTTGCATTTGGACTTATGATCGGGTGACCATTTCTCTCCACATTTGTAGCATAGACCTTTAGCATACATATCTTTGAGCTTGTCATTCGATACATGTTTGCCTTGAGTAGGGGCTGAAGTTTTGGCATTTATATCAGTCCTCTTTCCATCAAATCTATTTTCAGCATTAGGTCTGAAATTACTGATTTGTTTTGACCCAAACACAGTAGGAAAAGTGGGTATCTTGCTGTAGGTATTGCTGAAAGTATTTGATGGCTTCCCAATATGCTGAAAATCAGTTTTAGCATGCCCATAATGGCCTGATGTCCTTGGGAACTGCGTAGGCTGAAAAGAATGCCCTGTTTTTGGCTGAAAACCCTTGTATTTCTGCCCATAACGTTCAGCCAATTGAATGGCAGCTTGTAGGGATGTAGGATTCATGGCTCCAACTTCAGAAGAAAGAATAGGTTCCAAACCAAATATGTATTTACTCAACTTGGCACTATCGGAAACCCCATGAACATACATCGAGAGGTTCAAAAACTGATTTGAGTACTCTCTAACCGAGAGACCACGTTGCTCAAGTGCATACCACTTTTTCTCTAACCGCTCTTTTTCAATAGGAGAAACAAAGACTTCAATCATAGCATTTTTGAATGCATCCCAAGACAAGAAGTCATGTCCCATCCTCGCCATATATCTCCACCAAGTGTGAGCATAGCCTTCTAGATGAAGAGCTACAAATTTTACTTTGGCATTCTCGGCCCTTGGGTAAAGGAAAAAATACATCTCTAACTTGTCAAACCACTCCTCCAACTCCGTGGGTGAAGGGTTCTCTCCCTTGAAGTTTGAGATAATTATTTTCTCCTTGTACTCTCTCTCGTATTGAGGAGGTTGTCCATTAGGGTGCTGCTGCCCACTATGGTGTTGTGGCCCAAAAGAATTGCCAAAAGGTCCTTGCCTAGGATATTCATTATTTCCATCCCCTTGCGCATAAGGAGTTTGCTGTCCATAATGCATACCATGACTTTGTGGCTGGAAACAATGTCCTTGAGGCTGAAAGTATGTGTTGCTCACATTGGGAGGTTGTCCATGCATAGGTGAGTTGAAAGGTGGTTGTTGCCCATTATTTTGCTGATTCCAACCATGATTTAACATGGGACTTGGCCTATTGGGCTGCCCTTGAGTAGAGAAATTATGTTGTGGCTGTCCAAAAGCATTTGGGGCTGAATTCACATGTCCATGTGGCTGCCCATAAGAGTTTGGGGCTGAATTAACATGCCCTTGCTCATAGCCACCAACATTTTCTTGAGGGTAAAATTGCTTGTAGAAAGAGTTGCACCCATGGATATCTTCATCATGCTTTGAGTTTGTTTGCACTCTTTCTTGAAGATCCTGCCCATGTGGCTGAAAGTGACCCTTTTGTTGATGGAATTGTGGCTGAAGTGAAGTGGGTTGAACAAAATCCTTAGCTTTAGATGACTCTCCAACTTCAAATTGACCTACCACCTTAGGAGTAAGTGGTTTAGGTGGTTCTTCAGCCCTATGAGGATGTGGGATATTAAGACCAGCTGTAGGCAACATTTTCTCACCAAGAAGTGCTACAAGCTTGTCAATACCCAACCTCATACCCTCGAAACCTGATTTCATATCCTTTGAAAATTGTTGAAAACTGTTTGAATTCATTGAGATATGAGACGTCTCTATGGGTTGATTGGTAGGGGAGTGGGTGGAACTTGCATCGACCTCATCGTTCTCATAATGCATTCGGTAAATGGCATCTTGAGAAGTGTCATGTTCACCCCTTTCCTGTTGATGTTCATCCCTTTCCTATTGATATTCCTTCAATTCTTCATTGATAGTATCCAAAACAGGGTCTCTCTTCTTATTCCTAGCCATGGGTTGATTTCTGTCCTGAATTTCCTGCAGTAGAAAAACTTGATTATCTTTACTTCTAGAGCTCCAAATTACGAGGTCTCTGGCTCTATTCAAAGCTTGAAGAGCCCTCTATCCAAAGATCTATCAAGTGCAGAAAATGGATGAGTACAGAAATTTCTGTAAGGGATTTTCTCTTGCTGTCTGAAAATTCCTGCAGGCAGTGAATACCCTGTTCTAGTCAATTAATGGCTTGTACCATCAATACCAAGCATGTACCAACTTCATAACCCTGTAGGAGAGTCTCATACGTCTGCCCATACTGAAAATGACCTCTGTAACCAGTAAAATGGCTGTCTAAATCAATGTAGACTGCAATCTTTAATGAGGATATGTATACATACTCTGTTCCAAACTTTAATGCTGAACCATAGTGTCTTTACCATAGGATGCATACATTTTACTGTAGCCATATGTCTTCATACATTTGCCATACCATACATTTGCCAATATCTCAAGAACTCACTGCCCATAACTCATGCTGTAGGCTGATTTCAAGTGCCTTTGAGATTTGTACCTGCACCTAAACTTGAAAATACGTGGGATCCGAGACCCGAGGGGTTTGCAAAGTTCCCTCTCGGGCCGGGTTGCGCTCCCCTTCAGGGTCCTCGTCGGTAGGGGAGGGTCACCTCTCTTTTGTCCTACCGACTCGCCCGGCATCCACTTTTCCTCGTGGGCAAGTACATGGCAAGTGAATTCTAGCTCTAAAAATCAGTATGATATGCATGGAATAGGAAGGAAATACAATTGCCTTTTATTTGCCCTTTTCATGATATGCAAGATTGGAATTGAAAAGGCTGAAATGTAAATGAGAAGTGGAGAGGTATTTACCTCAGCAGTGACTCACTGCTTACAAAGTTTTTCTCACTTACCAATTGGGTAATGATTTTCTTATGATCAAGAGGCAAAATAGGCAATCAATTTCATGTCAGGGTTAGGCAATAAAGATTGAGCAATGAAGCTCAAGAAATTACTGATTTCAGTGAATGAAAGTAGATGGGTAATGCTCATTCATTATGGAAGAGTTTGAGACATTTAGAGATGGCCATTTCAGTAAATTGAAGAGGTTTAGTAAAGACAATGACTGACATAACCTATAGGCTTCATGTAATGCATTAGGCTATGAATGAAAGCTTCATTAATCCTCTTATTTCTCTTCAGCAATTGGAAATGAGATCAGCAATTGGATGTAAAGAGAAATTAAGAGTGATTAGAGTACCTCATTTAATTGATTGGAGAAGAGCATTGTTGATGGAATGACCTTCAATCCATAATGCTTGACATAGGTGAGTTGAGCTTGATAATCCTTCTAAAATCAGTCCAAGAGATCTTCAATATTCAAGAATAATCCCTTCCTTGATAAGCTTCAGCTTCATTAATTCCATGAAAGCTCCATGACTCCATGAATGCTCCAAATGAGGGTTGATGAAGACCGATTACCTTCTCTACTTGAAGTAGGTTGCAATAGGTAATAGAGAGGGCTTCAATGTGTCCAAGAGATCCCGAAATTTGAGAGGGAATGCCAAAATTTAATGGCATAAAAGCTTCATGCTGTCCATTGAATACCTAGACCTCCATTGGCTTCAATCTCCTTCAATGTCGGTCCAATGTTGATGGATTCTTGAGGGGAAATGGTTGAGCAAGCTTCAGAGATGCTTTGCCCACAAAAGCCCCATGAATTGCTTTAAAAATTTCAGGAATCTTTAATGCTGTCCCAAACTGTTATACATAGAGTTTGCAATCTCCATATCCAAGCTCCATCAAAGCTTCAAGCTTCAAGATCAATCAATGTTGATACTAGGATGTATGTAGAAGCCTCAGGGAGTATAATAGAGCAAAAACCCTTTGATCTTGATGAAGAAATTTGAGAAATTTGAGTGTTGTCCAAAACTGTCATAAAACTCCATACCCAGGGTTTGAGAAAGCTCCCATCTTCCAAAAGGAGTGAAAGATCAAGTAGAAGATGATGTAGACTCATAGTTGCACCCCATTTGATCCTCTCATGAAGAGTACAAGCTCAGATTGCCTCACATTTGCTGATCACGAAGGGGGGGCTGTAAAAATAGCGCAAACTGCTACTGTACATCCTCTTACATCACGTGATGAAAACGTGGTGGATATGAGGCATGTAGGTACTCCATAGGTAGCTTAAGACCCATACTACACTCTTACATAAGCCATTTGAGCATTAGAGGTCGTGGAAAGAAGATCTGAGAAGAAATGTCCATGGCAGTTTGTATGGCAGCTTGAAGGAATGAGGAAAGAGAAGAAGAAACCCTTCCTTCTCAAAAGTAACCACAGTCAAAATGTCCTGTAACCATTAGTTTGTCCACTTACCCCAGTTTTTGGCTCAAATCTTGATCACATCCTGCTATTTTGGCTGGAGCCCTCCATTTCTTCCATTATTAATGCCAAGAATCACCATCTTCATCCATGTTTGTAGCAGACTTTCACATGTAACTCCGGTTTGAATCCTTCATGTCCTGTCAAGTCCTGTCACTCAAATTTCTAACTATGGTTTGCTCTCTCTAGCCTAGGAAACTGAATCTAGTACTTGAAAATGACTTCTGCAAGGATCTAAGCTATGGCTCTGATACCAATGTAATGAAAGCAATCAACCATGGAATGAAATCTAACAGAAATTGAAAATTAACTAAGCTACAACAAAGAATTAACAAATCTATTGCACCAAGACATCCTCATCATGTATTAATGGTTGGGGATTCAAGAATACATGACGGCCATGGCTGAGTGCTTCATAGGCTAAGAAGAAGCTAGCTCCAAGAAAATGGTAAAGCCAAGATTATTGAATGATCAAAAGATGTCTTGCCTTTGGCCTCTAGTCCCTTTTATTCTAACCCTCTTCCAAACTTAAGGGCTGTTCACACATGTACACATAGGCTAGGGCTAAATTTACAAAGGCTGGAATTAATCCAAGGTGCAAATATTAATGTTGTATTTTTCCTTCATGACATGCGGGCCCCCAACAAACGCTCGGGCACCAGGTGCTCGAAAGAGGAGAGGGCAGCTCAAGACAAGCAAGAATTTGATGCATTGTTCAAAAGCATTCTAGCAACAGTTGCGGCCAGGGACTACATCATTCAGGTCCCGGCCGACATCTTCCCTGCCCAACCTCACAAAAGCCCCTCACCAGCAGAGCCTCAGTCACCCAACCACCCAGACTCACCCCACCTCGTACAAATAGAGTAGCCCCACGTTGTATAAAAGGCTTATCAAATGCTACCTGGCCATGACTTTTTGTCTCTAAATGGTTACGTGCTGACATGTTCCCCAATTGTACAAACTTTTCATATCTGCGTTTACTATATTTCACGTCTTTAGCGAAAGAAAAAGATAATCAAGCACAGGTGATAAGTATCTAAGTTAACACCATGGAATTTAGATAAGTGATGTCTCCTTGTGTTGCATAGGTTCATTGTAGTTGTGGCATGTGCCGTGCATGTACTCTCATGAAGTGACAAGTGGATGCAGGATGATGCAGGTCTTTTGCACGAAAGTGTTCAATACCCAAGACACCACAAGACCGCCAACCCCACGAAGAGCCGCGACAAAGCCACATTGCTGAAAGCAAAAATCACATCGGCCGATCACCCACATCGCATGGCCCAAAGCATGATCATAATCACTTTCTCTTTCTGGGTTACACTCTACACCGGGCACCACGGCAGCTCTTACCTCAATTGTACCAACATCACACGTTCCAAAGAGGGTTGCAAAATCTCAACTGTATCTCCCCATCTCAACAACTGCTTCTCCAACAACAAGGCTAAGACACAATCATCGCTGTAATATCCATTTCTTGAGCCTTCAAAGCTTGACATTTCCTAACCTATTGAAAGGCTGATAGCCTCAACATATTGCAATGGTTGTACTTAGGCAAGTCAAAAAAAAAGAACAAAAAAAGAAAAAAAAGAAAAATTAAAAAAAAAGAAAATTAAAAAAAAAGAACGAAAAAATAAGAAGCACCCATGATCACAGCACAGCACCTAGGGGTCCTCAAATTAAGTGCGTCCACTGACCTTGGTCGGCTGGCTTTGTCCCTAGTCCCCTAGCCCTTTAACATCACCCACAATTGTTTAGGGCACATCAAGGACATGACATACCTAGGGAGCTTATCTTGCCTATGGCTAGACCTGTCACCCTGACCCATTCGCATGATTCCCTCTTGCACTCTGCCTTAATACCATTGCAATCAATCGTAGTAAGCACCGCACAAATGGCCATGAAAAGTACAATGTCCTCATCACCCAAGTCCAATAGCTCCCAGCTTACTGAAAGTGCGATGTCCCTGTGTTCAATTATGCTACATCGTGCAGTCACAACGCAAAGGATGTCTCATACACCTTCATGTATACTTCTTCTCAACATGGACAACTTTGCTTCATCCACACATTGTTACGAGAAACCAGCTCACGGTCTCCTAACTACGTAATATCTAAGTATGTATGAGTACTCATATAATATCTGCACCGAAATATATACATAGTTTGGGTCCTCAAGTGTAGGACAATACGCTCAGCTTACTTAGTTTGACCTATCTCCCAAACTAATTAAACTATGTCTTGTGCACGATAGGGAAGACTAGCACTACCCCTAGGGAGAGACCACCTATGAGAAGTTTTCAATTGCAGATATTGAAGACTCCAACGAAAGTGTCGTTTGCTCTTCATCGATACCCAACTTTGAATTCTTATCCTTTATCATCCTACAAGCCCACCAAGAATCGTCATGTGCAGAATCCCCAACAAACCAACACTTGTGCTGGCCCATTAGTGCAAACCCCAACAAAGAACAACCCTACCACCAGCCACCTAGGCCACCAATGTGCCCCCAACGACCTTCCTCCACACCACCACCAACACTTCTCCACGACAACCACCGATGTCTCTTCCACCCACGTCTTCAGTGTAGGCCAAAGCCTGCTACCTACGACGGTGAGTGCCATGGGACTGGCACTCATCTAGGAGGGGGGTAATGTTAACCGTCAGACAAACAAGGTGGAAAATCTGGAAAAGCTAAAGCAAAAGACAAAGGCCAAGGTTAAGTGAAACAAAAGACGAATGCGCGCCAAGAAAAATCTAGAAACACAAGAAGCGCAGAAAACTCCTAAATAAGGGAAAAAGATACACAAGGAAAAGCACAAGTCAATACTTTTGTAAAAGAGCGCAACCGCATCATGATTTAATTTAAGGAGCACCGGGCTCTCACCCGTGCAACTTGTAAATGTAGATGGGCGGTGGAAAGGAAGCTAGGAAGATAGAAGGACAAGGGGAAAAAGGGCCTAGGCCACGGCTGGCCATGTAAAAAAGGGGATAAGGGGATGACGCCCAAAAGGGATTTAGGTTTTTGTATATAAAGTTGAAAAGTGAATGAGAAGCTCATTCTTGTGTGTGGCGAAAAGTGGCTCTCCTCTTCTTCTTCTTCTTGTTCTTGCTTGCTTGAGCTTGTGCTTGAGAGAGGGAGTGTGAGAGTGTGAGGGAGCGAGTGTGTGAGGGTGAGGGAGCGGGGAGGAGAAGCTCTCCATCTTCTCCTCTCTTCTTCTCTTGGAGCCCCAAGAGAAACACCAAGGGGATTCTACTGCAAGAAAGTCTATCTTGTGACATCAACAAGCTTCTTTTATTTCATTCTTTTGATGACCAAAACAAAGAAAACAGCAATTCTTCATGCAGCATCATAATAGATATCTCCCACGGATTTGATAGAATCAACCATAATCTTCAACATCTTCATAGAATCCACCAATATAACAAAGAACACAAAGAAATACACCATCTTTGAATGGAAATCAATCACATAGTATTCACATTTAATGTCTTCATAGTTCTCTCTCTCAATCTCTCATATACAATTACATTATTTTGATAGAATTGACTCTCTCTCTCTCTCTCTCTCTCTCTCTCTCTCTCTCTCTCTCAATAGTACATCATCTCCTCACGACAATACTCTCATAATAACTCTCAATAATCCTTCTTAGGTCATGGATGCACCTCCCAAGAGGTATGTCTGATATGAAGAGGCACCAAAGCCACTACAGTGTCTCTTCACAACTCACTACTGTCACTGTCACTCAGTCTTCTCTTCAGTCTTCAACAGATGCTTCTTCCATTTGTTTTAGCTCTTTTGAACTTAGATTCATCCTTTCCAAAAGTTAGAAAACTTTTCCAAAGTCACACATACATTCTAGAGAACACTTACAGAAGATCTATAGAACAGTACATTATACTACCAGAGCAGATACAGAACAGTTACAGAGCAGAGACAGAGTAGACAGAGGCTCTACAGAAGGTTTACAGAGGGTTATAGAAGGTCATCAAAACCTCATAACTCATACTCAAACCATTCCAAACTATCAAAAACTATTCAATAGGCTTCCAAAAGATCTCAATCTTTATCAATTATCAATCCATGCTTCATACAGAAGAAAATCAGAACAAAACAGAAGCTATATATAAGGTATACAGAACCAATTAGAACCTCAACAGAACCTATCAGAACATCACAAAGCTTCATATCTCCACTAAGAATCATCATGAACTTCCAAAACATAATCAATATCATCCAAAACACTCTTAAATACTTCCATTAATAACCATACACCACTCTAAATCCATCAAAAATCAATCATTCAAACCTCAAAAATAACAAAAATCAGTCAAAAATTTGGTCTTTTTCCACTCTCAACATATCCCCACACTTAGAAAGGAAGCGTCCTTGCGACCTAAGGAAAAGAAGAATATAAGTTCACTAAAGAGCTCAATTTTATCTTCCGTAATATCTTCAATAATCTCTCTCTAAACCACGACCCCAACTTATCACCTGTATTTGATAGAAAAAATACTAAAGGAAAACTTCTGTTATTCATTAACTCATCTGATTAATCATTTAAAAGCCATAACAAATTTGTAAAGGATATGAGATGTTCTCTTCAGCTTTGCACCATAGGCATCCATCCACCATCAATAGTTTGAAAAGAGCTCTCGAACAAATTATTCTCAATCAGCACGAACTCATCACATAGAATTATTACAACACACACACACAAACACGAACACAACCATCTAAATGACACCTCCAAAAAGAGATATATATATCATTAAGAATCATCCAAAATACATTGCAAAAGTATCAATGAAGGTGATCCCCTTTGAAGGCTTGGTGGTTTCGAAAACGATCCATGGAGAAAGATTCATCTACAAATGTCTTTGGAGGATTTTGAAAGAACTGCAGGCAGCACATCCTTTCTAGCAAAACAAGGTATCTGCTAGGTAGACATAGGGCATGAAAATAGATGACATCCAATTGGTGGGAGTCAATGTTCACATTGACATTCATACAAAGCTTTAGAATGGCCTTTTGATCATTATGGGAATGCCTATGCATGTATGCTAGATGCCAAGCAAAATGAGCTGTCAATCTCACTGAAGGATCTAGAGATTGTGAATATTGGTGAGCAAAATGAATGTAGTTCTAGTATGCTAGACTAGCAGTTGTCCAGTCTCCTCGAATTATTGGCCAATTAATCTGGGGTCCCGTGAGAGAATCAGTCGAGCTCCATCCTCTTCTTCTCGAAATCTGCTAATCAAACCCTTCATATTCACTAACCAATTGAGGGGGTTGAGAAATAGAAGTGGCAGGAGATGGAAGTGGAATAAGTAAAAGAGGATGAAGAGAGGGGTAGGCAAAATCATAAAAGGAGGAATAAGCTAAAGAAGAAGTGGCTGAAAATTTAAGTGAATCAGTTGGGAAAGGTGTTAATTGATAAACAGGAAAAGTAGAAGGTATATGGATAGATGGAGAAGGGCATGGTGGAGAAGGGAAAAATACTCTATCTTCGATAAAAGAACAATAGGTAAATATAGGAATTTGAGGAAAAGATTGAGGTTGGAAAAGAAGAGGTAAGATTGATGTTAAATTGGTTTGATAAAGGGAAAGATAGATATCATAGCGATGAGCCATTTGTTGATAGTACAGTAGGCTAGGAACGGAGGGACCTAAGATAGATCTTCTTTGATAGGCATCAAATGGATGGTTTTTAGAAAGATAAGCTAGGAGATCCACCCTCAGTTGGTTAGTGATCTGTACATAAGTAGAAGCTATGTTCTGACGTTGATTCAGGACCACAGAATCAATCATTGAGTGCCATGAATTGTCAGGGCAAGTAGCCACTTTTGAGAAATAACACTGGAACATGTCATCTATCTGCAACTCTAAATAGTTGACATACAAAACAGCTTGCAAAACCACATCCCCCACATACCATGCTATATCTACTTCATCTAGAATCAACAGATCACCTCGCAGATACATGTAAGACAGCAACATGGTATCCGTCGTCACAGAATCTTCAAACACCATACTGACCACTTATGTCAGCAACTCAGGAGACCAAGCCCCACTCCAACCATCCTCTGGAAGAGGAAAATCCATCGTTGAAAGCTTCATATAGAAGGCCAACTTGTGCAACCGATAGTGGACAAAGAAAGAATGGTCCGGAGGAACATACTCCTGAAAGTGCTCAAATGTAGACCATAACAAATCCATCCTGGACTTCAATCTTTCCACTTTATCTTGAAACAATGGACACAATGTGGCCTGTCTCTAGAGAACTACCAAGTCCTGTTTAGAGATAGAAGGAATCATAGGAACATTGGGGCTTGGAGGAACAGATCGTGACTGTGCCGATTGGTCTTGCAACTGCTTGATTTGGAAAGCTTGTGATTCCACTGTGTCATGAGCAGTCTTTAAGGCTAAGAGTTTTGCATCTAAAAGAGTCTGAAACTCTTGAGCTTCTTTGGACATCCTCTCTGTCTCCTCTGAGACTTTAGTGACCTTTGACTGAGCTTCTGCTAACTGAATCTTCAAAGAAGATATTTCTTCTCTTTGAGTCTCAATCATTTGGGTCTGTTGCTCCATCTGCTTAAACAGATCTGCAAGTGTGTCTTTAGCATAGGCTAACTCTAAGGTTGCCTTATGCAACTGGTCTTTGGACTGCATCAGTTCTTCATAAAAAGAAGCATACAACTGTTGAGCACAAGCTGTCACACTGAAAGTTCAATCGAACTCTGGATGTCTTTACAGAGGAATTGAATGGTATCTCCCGACACTAAACTGTTCAGTGAAGGGACTGATATGTCCAAGGAACCCTCTCTATGTGCCCTGAACAAATTGTTACACGTGAGGTAAGCAGGGAGGTCACTGCCAGATGTAGCAGGAATTGTGACTGAAGGAAGAACTGAGGAAGTTTTATCTGCCACACGCTTCAAGCGCTTCCGCTGAATGACCAATGAAGGAGGGGAATCAAGCTCCTCTATGTCAATAGGTTCTGACTCTTCTGAAGGTGGAGGGGGAGGTACTGGATCAGATGGAGGAGGTGGTAGCACACCCTTCTTTAAGCTGGAGTATGTCAAGAAAGCATACAGGTAGGATCCATATGTAATATTTGTGACATTTTCTCTAATTACTTTGACAAAATGTTGGTCCATCTTTGTAAGCATGTAAGTACTCCAATCAATAGCCACCCCTCTTAAAACCATCCTGGAAGCTGTGAAGAGCTCTTTGGACAAGTAATGGGATGGTGTTTTGTCAAGCATAAGCCTATCTTGGAGGAACTGGCAGACTAACTTCCAAAGAGGATCAGTGATCATGGAAAAAGATACTCTTGAAGTGTTTATCACTTTCTTGACATCCAGAATCTCTTTGGTCTGCTTTTGTAACAGCTTGAAAATCTCATCATTGGAGAATAATTGTCTAGCTGTAACAAAGGGTTCCCCTTTGTAGGGAAGAGACAAAGCCTTCCCTAACCCCTCGGGGTGTCAATACCATGGAAGCACCATGAACTAGGCCTGACTTCTTGCTGTATGATGCAAGGAACTCATCACACAGGGATGGATCATCTGGAATCACGGGGAATGAAGCAGCCACGAAAGTCACAAGTCCGGCTTTCGCTATAGGCTCAAAAGCCAGTAGGGAAGAATAATCCCTACTAATCAGCGGGACATACTAGATAGGAGGAGGAGTGTGAGGCGCCATTCAGATGAAAAACACACACACCATAACACAGACAATCACAAAGAATGCCTACAAAAACAACTAAAGGGCTATCAAAAAGAAATCAATCAAAAAGAAGGACACACACATAGACGTAACTAACCCATTTACCACCCCAAATAACCTACATCCTAGAAAAATTTTGGCATGACCTCTACACATATGCAACCGAAAACTTTATGCGATGCAACAAACAGGCACCTAAACCCCCGTAACAGGCAAGAAAGAATTAATCTACGAACCGTACCCATAATCGTAACACATAAGCAAACCATAATACCATATGTAATGAAAGCAATCAACCATGGAATGAAATCTAACTGAAATTGAAAATTAACTCAGCTACAACAAAGAATTAACAAATCTATTGCACCAAGACATCCTCATCATGTATTAATGGTTGGGGATTCAAGAATACATGACGGCCATGGCTGAGTGCTTCATAGGCTAGAAAGAAGCTAACTCCAAGAAAATCGTAAAGCCAAGATTATTGAATGATCAAAAGATGTCTTGCCTTTGGCCTCTAGTCCCCTTTTATTCTAACTCTCTTTCCAAACTTAAGGGTTGTTCACACATGTACACATAGGCTAGGGCTGAATTTACAAAGGCTGGAATTAATCCAAGGTGCAAATATTAATGTTGTATTTTTCCTTCATGACAAACCATCCCGTCATGAAGATAGTTTTGTCCTCAAAACCAAGAAGTAATGGACTAAATCCAAGTCAAGGATGATAGTAATCATGCCCATTCATCTTCCAAGTGATAAGAAAGCACTGTCCATGAAAAGAAGACCTTTTGCATGCCAAACTGTGAGAAAACTGGCTGCTGTCCAAACAGGGCTGATTCACTAAAACTGCCATAACTTTTGATATATTGGTCCAAATAAGGCGTACGAGGTGTGGAAACGAAGTATACACTCCCAAGCATCACCCCATAACATCAGAATCAAATTTTGATGAAGTCAGGACAGTTTTATTATCTGCAGAAATTTCATACAGCAAGCTGTCTCTGCACAGTCACTGCATACTGCATCATATATCATCCTATAATAGCCAAGGAAAGTTACTGACATAAGTGGATGGTTGCCAAGAAGACTCTTCAATGGGCAAATTCTTCCACTTAATAAGATACTCAATGAGAGTACGATTTCTGAGAACTTTCTCTCTCTTTCCAATAATGCTTTCAGGTTCATATATGATCAGTCCTGCCTCATCCAATGGTGGTAACTCTTCCAATACTTGTACATCGGGCCCAACATACTTCTTCAGCTCTGAAATATGGAATACATCATGTATTCTAGTGGAGGATGGTAGCTGAAGTTTATAAGCAAGCTCTCCAATTTTGTCTAGAATCAAATATGGTCCATAAAACCTATGAGCAAGCTTGTTATTCCCACCCTTTAGTGAAGCATAATGCGTCTTGGGCACTTTGAGAAATACCCAATCTCCAACCTTGAAGTCTAAATGTCTTCTTTTCTCATCAGCATAGACCTTCATTACGTCTTGTGCTTTCCTTATGCTGTCCTTGCATTGCCTCATGAGCAACTCCATTCTTTCCAACTCTTCCTTTGCTTGTGGGTTGATGTCTTCATGAAATAAAACTTATGGAAGTTGAACTTTATACCCATAAAGAGCTTCAAACGGAGACATCCCAATGCTCATGTGATGCGTGTTATTATAGCAAAATTCAGCAAGGTGGATCCAACGATCCCATGAAGCTTGTGTGTCATGACAATAATGCCTAAGGTACACTTCCACCCAATGATTGACTCTCTCCGTTTGCCCATCAGTCTGAGGGTGATAGGCCGTGCTAGGAGTGAGGAAAGTACCCATAGAAGAGAATAGACTTTTCCAAAAGTTGCCCATAAACTTCGAATCACGTTCTGATACTATTCTCATAGGCATACCATGTAGTTTGAACACACCTTCCATAAATTGCTCGGCGACTTGTCTTGCTGAATATTGGACTTTAGTTGGAATAAAGTGGGCTGATTTGGTCAATCTATCAACTACCACATAGATACTATTCCATCCATGACTGGTAGTAGGCAATCCCGTTATGAAATCCATGGAAATATCTATCCATTTGCCCGTAGGTATAGGTAAAGGCTGAAGTAAGCCAGCTGGTAATAGAGTGGAATCCTTATTTTGCTGACACTCCAAGCACTGAGATACATACTCTTTAACATCTTTCCATAGACCTTTCCAATAAAAACTTTGATGAACTCTATCAAACGTCTTGAAAAGGCCCAAGTGACCAGCCATTGGCGATGAATGCATCTCTTGAAGCACCTTCAGCTTGAATTTACTGCTGGGAATTAAGTACACTTTACCCTTAAACCATAAGAGGCCATTATGCACTTTAAAGTTAGGAAATTCAGCATCACACCCTTGCTGTAATTTCTGTAAAATATGGGCAGCATGCTCATCAAGCACATATTCCTCTTGAATGTCTTCAATCCACTCCTTATAGATGGTGGACACAGTAGATAGACTGCATGCCCACATTCTTGATAACGCATCAGCCACCACATTATCCTTGCCAGCCATGTATGATATTTCAAAATCATATGATTGCAAAGTAGCCAACCATCTCTTTTGCTTGGGAGAAAGATTGGGCTGCGAGAGAAAATATCTCAAGACCCTATGATCGCTTTTGACTTTGAAGTGTGTCCCATAGAGGTAGTGGTGCCATTTCTTGATTGCATGTAAAATAGCAAGCATCTCCTGCTCATAAACATGCATCTCTCTCTCTTTGTCATCAAATTTTCTGCTCTCAAATGCAATGACACCATGCTCCTGTACCAAAACTGCTCCCAAACCTCTACCACTGGCATCTGCATAAATGGTAAAAGTCTTGGAGAAATCAGGGCAAACTAGTATGGGTGCTGAAACAAGCAATTCTTTCAGCTCATTAAAGCTCTTGTCAGCGATCTCATCCCAAAAGAAGGCCTCCTTTTTCAGCCGATCGGTAAGAGGAGCTGCAACATGAGCATAGTTCTTCATAAACCGTCGGTAAAAGGATGACAAACCAAGGAACCCTCTTAATGAAGTGGCATTGGTTGGTGTAGGCCATTCTTTGACGCACTGAACCTTCTTAGGATCCACTTTGATTCCATCTTCTCCCACTATATGACCCAAGTACTCCACTTCCTTTGTCATAAAAGAGCATTTAGTGGCCTTGGCAAACAGTTTGTGTATCCTCAATATGTCAAAGACCTCTTTTACATGCTGCAAATGGTCTTCTTTATTCTTGCTATAGATCAAAATGTCATCAAAGAATACCAAAACTGTTTTAAAGAGCAATGGTTGAAGTATCTTATTCATGAGAGACTGGAATGTGGCTGGAGCATTTGATAACCCAAAAGGCATAACCATAAACTGATAAAGACCCCTCTCCGTCCTGAAGGCTGTTTTGAATTCATCCCCTTCCTTCATGCGTATTTGATGATATCCCGATCTCAAGTCAATTTTCGAAAACACCTTGGCATCCTTCAATTCATCTAAGAGATCATCTATTCTAGGTATGGGATACCTATTCTTGATAGTGACCTTGTTGAGATCGCGGTAATCAATGCACATTCGAAAGGAGCCATCTTTCTTCTTCACAAGAAGGACTGGAGAAGCAAAAGGTGATTGGCTTGCCTTAATGAGACCCATTTCCAAAAGCTCTTTGACTTGGCGTTCTACCTCTTCTCTTTCCACTTTAGAGAGGCGATATGGTGGTTTGTTGATGGGCTTTGTATTGGGCAACAAGTCAATGGGATGATCCACTTCTCTTTTGGGAGGAAGAGAGGTAGGTGGCTGGAAAATATCATCATATTCTTTCAGCAATTTACAAAGACATGGGTCCATATTGTTGGTAGGAGAAGAGGGCTGATCCTCTTCAATCTTGGAAAGAAGAATGGTGAACATACATGCCTTTGCATTTATCTCTTTCTTAACCTTCTTGCGACTGATCATCTCCATTCTTTTCTTTTCAGCTCCATGTAGTGTTACTTGTTGTCCACACCATTTAAACTCCATTTCCATGTTGTTGAGATCTATGGTAAATCTGCCCAAAGATTTCAGCCAGTTGCAGCCAAGTATTATATCAATGGGACCCATTTCTAATGCAATTAGGCTCACTGATGTAGTGCACAATGGGGAAAGGGTGATAGGTACATTTGGACAGCATTGATTGCTCATCTCAAAATTTCCATTTGCCACTTGGATTTTGAGTGATGTAGGCATTTCATGCGTATTCAATTTCAGCCCATTGAGTGACTTAGCATTAATGAAGCTATCTGTACTTCCCGTATCTATGAGTATATGAGCGGTCCTTCCCTTGATTTGACCTTTAAGGCGTAGGGTATTATCCCCTCTTGAACCACTCCATGCATCACTTGATATGGCACATAGCGATGGATGTAAATCAGTCCATGAATCATCCAAATAATGACCACCCGGGTCGAAAGGAAACCCATCCATCGGATCATAGAACTCATCATGGCCATTCTCTTCATTTTCATGCGCCTCTTCTTGAGTTGTTGTGACATCAAGCTGAGCCAAGCTTCCTTCAATAGATTCAACATCGGAATCATCCTCGATGATCATGCTAATCTTCATATTTTTGGCCTTGCATTTGGACTTATGATCGGGTGACCATTTCTCTCCACATTTGTAGCATAGACCTTTAGCATACATATCTTTGAGCTTGTCATTCGATACATGTTTGCCTTGAGTAGGGACTGAAGTTTTGGCATTTATATCAGTCCTCTTTCCATCAAATCTATTTTCAGCATTAGGTCTGAAATTACTGATTTGTTTTGACCCAAACACAGTAGGAAAAGTGGGTATCTTGCTGTAAGTATTGCTGAAAGTATTTGATGGCTTCCCAATATGCTGAAAATTAGTTTTAGCATGCCCATAATGGCCTGATGTCCTTGAGAACTGCGTAGGCTGAAAAGAATGCCCTGTTTTTGGCTGAAAACCCTTGTATTTCTGCCCATAACGTGCAGCCAATTGAATGGCAGCTTGTAGGGATGTAGGATTCATGGCTCCAACTTCAGAAGAAAGAATAGGTTCCAAACCAAATATGTATTTATTCAACTTGGCACTATCGGAGACCCCATGAACATACATCGAGAGGTTCAAAAACTGATTTGAGTACTCTCTAACCGAGAGACCACGTTGCTCAAGAGCATACCACTTTTTCTCTAACCGCTCTTTTTCAATAGGGGAAACAAAGACTTCAATCATAGCATTTTTCAATGCATCCCAAGACAAGAAGTCATGTCCCATCCTCGCCATATATCTCCACCAAGTGTGAGCATAGCCTTCTAGATGAAGGGCTGCAAATTTTACTTTGGCATTCTCGGGCCTTGGGTAAAGAGAAAAATACATCTCTAACTTGTCAAACCACTCCTCCAACTCCGTGGGTGAAGGGTTCTCTCCCTTGAAGTTTGAGATAATTATCTTCTCCTTGTACTCTCTCTCGTATTGAGGAGGTTGTCCATTAGGGTGCTGCTGCCCACTATGGTTTTGTGGCCCAAAAGAATTGCCAAAAGGTCCTTGCCTAGGATATTCATTATTTCCATGCCCTTGTGCATAAGGAGTTTGCTGTCCATAATGCATACCATGACTTTGTGGCTAGAAACAATGTCCTTGAGGATGAAAGTATGTGTTGCTCACATTGGGAGGTTGTCCATGCATCGGTGAATTGAAAGTTGGTTGCTGCCCATTATTTTGCTGATTCCAACCATGATTTGACATGGGACTTGGCCTATTGGCCTGCACTTGAGGAGAGAAATTATGTTGTGGCTGTCCAAAAGCATTTGGGGCTGAATTCACATGTCCATGTGGCTGCCCATAAGAGTTTGGGGTTGAATTAATATGGACTTGCTCATAGCCACCAACATTTGCTTGAGGGTAAAATTGCTTGTAGAAAGAGTTGCACCCATGGATGTCTTCATCATGCTTTGAGTTTGTTTGCACTCTTTCTTGAAGATCCTGCCCATGTGGCTGAAAGTGACCCTTTTGTTGATGGAATTGGGGCTGAAGTGAAGTGGGATGAGCAAAATCCTTAGCTTTAGATGATTCTCCAACTTCAAATTGACCTACCACCTTAGGAGTAAGTGGTTTAGGTGGTTCTTCAGCCCTATGCGGGTGTGGGATATTAAGACCAGCTGTAGGCAACATTTTCTCACCAAGAAGTGCTACAAGCTTGTCAATACCCAACCTCATACCCTCGAAACCTGATTTCATATCCTTTATGTCATTTGACAATTGTTGAAAACTGTTTGAATTCATTGAGATATGAGACGTCTCTATGGGTTGATTGGTAGGGGAGTGAGTGGAGCTTGCATCGACCTCATCGTTCTCATAATGCATTCGGTAAATGGCATCTTGAGAAGTGTCATGATGTTCACCCCTTTCCTGTTGATGTTCATCCCTTTCCTGCTGATATTCCTTCAATTCTTCATTGATAGTATCCAAAACAGGGTCTCTCTTCTTATTTCTAGCCATGGGTTGATTTCTGTCCTGAATTTCCTGTAGTAGAAAAACTTGGTTATCTTTACTTCTAGAGCTCCAAATTACGAGGTCTCTGGTTCTGTTCAAAGCTTGAAGAGCCTTCTATCCAATGATCTATCAAATGCAGAAAATGGATGAGTACAGAAATTTCTGTAAGGGATTTTCTGTTGCTGTCTGAAAATTCCTGCAGGCAGTGAATACCCTGTTCTAGTCAATTAATGGCTTGTACCATCAATACCAAGCATGTACCAACTTCATAACCTTGTAGGAGAGTCTCATACGTCTGCCCATACTGAAAATGACCTCAGTAACCAGTAAAATGGCTGTCTGACTCAAAGTAGACTGCAATCTTTAATGAGGGTATGTATACATACTCTGTTCCAATCTTTCAGACTGAACCATAGTGTCTTTACCATAGGATGTATACATTTTACTGTAGCCATATGTCTTCATACATTTGCCATACCATACATTTGCCAATATCACAAGAACTCACTGTCCATAACTCATGCTGTAGGCTGATTTCAAATGCCTTTGAGATTTGTACCTGCACCTAAACTTGAAAATACGTGGGATCCGAGACCCGAGGGGTTTGCAAAGTTCCCTCTCGGGCCGGGTTGCGCTCCCCTTCAGGGTCCTCGTCGGTAGGGGAGGGTCACCTCACTATTGTCCTACCGACTCGCCCGGCATCCACTTTTCCTCGTGGGCAAGTACATGGCAAGTGAATTCTAGCTCTAAAAATCAGTATGATATGCATGGAATAGGAAGGAAATACAATTGCCTTTCATTTGCCCTTTTTCATGATATGCAAGATTGGAATTAAAAAGGCTGAAATGTAAATGAGAAGTGGAGAGGTATTTACCTCAGCAGTGACTCACTGCTTACAAAGTTTTTCTCACTTACCAATTGGGTAATGATTTTCTTATGATCAAGAGGCAAAATAGGCAATCAATTTCATGTCAGGGTTAGGCAATAAAAGATTGAGTAATGAAGCTCAAGAAATTACTGATTTCAGTGAATGGAAATAGATGGGTAATGCTCATTCATTATGGAAGAGTTTGAGACATTTAGAGATGGCCATTTCAGTAAATTGAAGAGGTTTAGTAAAGACAATGACTGAGATAACCTATAGGCTTCATGTAATGCATTAGGCTATGAATGAAAGCTTCATTTAATCCTCTTATTTCTCTTCAGCAATTGGAAATGAGATCAGCAACAATTGGATGTAAAGAGAAATTAAGAGTGATTAGAGTACCTCATTTAATTGATTGGAGAAGAGCATTGTTGATGGAATGACCTTCAATCCATAGGTGAGCTGAGCTTGATAATCCAACTAAAATCAGTCCAAGAGATCTTCAATATTCAAGGATAATCCCTTCCTTGATAAGCTTCAGCTCCATTAATCCCATGAAAGCTCCATGACTCCATAAATGCTCCAAATGTGGGTTGATGAAGACCAATTACCTTCTCTACTTGAAGTAGGTTGCAATAGGTATTAGAGAGGGCTTCAATGTGTCCAAGAGATCCCGAAATTTGAGAGGAAATGCCAAAATTTAATGGCATAAAAGCTTCATGCTGTCCATTGAACACCTAGACCTCCATTGGCTTCAATCACTTCAATGTCGGTCCAATGTTGATGGATTCTTGAGGGGGAATGGTTGAGGAAGCTTCAGAGATGCTTTGCCCACAAAAGCCCCATGAATTGCTTACAAAATTTCAGGAATCTTTAATGCTGTCCCAAACTGTTACACATAGAGTTTGCAATCTCCATATCCAAGCTCCCACAAAGCTTCAAGCTTCAAGATCAGTCAATGTTGGTACTAGGATGTATGTAGAGGCTTCAGGAAGTATAATAGAGCAAAAACCCTTTGATCTTGATGAAGAAATCTGAGAAATTTGAGTGCTGTCCAGAACTGTCATAAAACTCCATAACCAGGGTTTTGAAGAAGAGGAAAAACTCCAAACTGATAAGGATCTTGAAGAAATTGGTGAGATATCTCTTGTCCAAGGTGGGAAGATCAATAGCAATGCTCAAGAGGAAGATCAATAGCCTGAATTTCTCACGCAGTATAGGAGTATGTACTGGCGGCGCAAACAGCGTGAGTACATACTCACGTCCTGGAAATCAGCAATGATACTAAGTAGCTACATAAGCTACTCCTCTTGAAGCTCTTGAGGCAGGGAAAGAGGTCATCCAACCCATTCTCATGATAGAAGTGAGAAGGAGAAGATCTGATGTGGTCTTGGCCATGGATTCTTGTGGAAAGCTTGAAGAAATGAGGAAAGGGAAGAAGAAACCCTTCCTTCTCAAAAGTAACCACAGTTAAAATGTCTTGTAACCATTTGTTTGTACACTTACCCCAAATTTTGGCTCAATCTTGATCACGTCCTGCTATTTTGGCTGGAGCCTTCCATTTCTTCCATTGGTAATGCCAAGAATCACCATCTTCACCCTTGTTTGTAGCAGACCTTCACATATAACTCCGGTTTGAAATCTTCATGTCCTGTCAAGTCCTGTCACTCAAATTCCTAACTATGGTTTGCTCTCTCTAGCCTAGGAAACTGAATCTAGTACTTGAAAATGACTTCTGCAAGGATCTAAGCTACAGCTCTGATACCAATGTAATGAAAGCAATCAACCATGGAATGAAATCTAACTGAAATTGAAAATTAACTCAGCTACAACAAAGAATTAACAAATCTATTGCACCAAGACATCCTCATCATGTATTAATGGTTGGGGATTCAAGAATACATGACGGCCATGGCTGAGTGCTTCATAGGCTAGAAAGAAGCTAACTCCAAGAAAATCGTAAAGCCAAGATTATTGAATGATCAAAAGATGTCTTGCCTTTGGCCTCTAGTCCCCTTTTATTCTAACTCTCTTTCCAAACTTAAGGGCTGTTCACACATGTACACATAGGCTAGGGCTGAATTTACAAAGGCTGGAATTAATCCAAGGTGCAAATATTAATGTTGTATTTTTCCTTCATGACACCATAAAAATATAAATAAGGACCTAACCATAACTTCAGCTAAAAGGACTTTACGCGCCCATCCCACGAAGCGTGTTTTTTAAAAAGGGGGGAAAAAGTGCAGTGAGGGGAAATTGCTTTAATGAAGGGTTCATTTTAAGAAATTATTAACAATGGGTGACATTTTATTAGGTGATAAACCTTAATAAGAAAACGGCGATTCCTTCTTAAAATTTTAATTACAATTTATTAGGGTGAAACGGTGCTTTATCGAAACCCAGACTACGATTCTCAAACTGGGGTCTCTTGAATGAATTTTCATATTTTAATTTTTTTGCAATTTATTTTTTTAAATTTTCATTTTAAAAAATATTCCAAATGATTTTAATAATATAGGTAAATTTTTAGAATTTTTTTGTAATTTTTTAAAATTTTAAATGAATTTTTGAAATTTTTATGTGTTTTATGTTTATTTTTATGTATTTGCGGATTTGAAAATAAAAGGCGGTACCTGAGCTGCATGTGAACAGCGAAGGATGACTGCGTGTGAACGGCTGACTGCAATACTCCACCTCACGGACAAGTCGGAAGCACGTCCTCGCGCGTGAACACTTGCTAGCACACCCGTACACAGCGGGAAGACAACGGAGGAGAAGGGGCAGGAACGGGGGCTAACTAAGTAGATTAAGTAAAGTAAGTGAGCTTAATCTGAGAAAGTTGATGACGTTAATTTAGTGAGGTAAATCAATTAGGTTAGCTAGGTTAGGTGAGTTGAGTTTGTTAAGTTAGGTTAGTTAGGTCAGTCTGGTTAATTAGGTTAAATTGGGTAAATTAGGTTAGTCTTGTTAGTGTAAGTAATATAAGTTAACTAAGCTAGGGTTAGTCAGGTTAACTATGGATTAAGTAAGTCTAACTAGGGTTAGCTGGGTAACTAGGGTTAGGGTCATCTAACTAGGGTTAGATTAGGTTAACTAAGGTTAGGGTCATCTAACTAGGGTTAGATTAGGTTAACTAGTGTTAAGTTAATGTAACTAAGGTTAAGTTAATGTAATTGTGGTTAAGTTAAGCTAACTGTGGTTAATTAAATTACTATGGTTAGTGAAATCTAACTAACCAGAGAGGGGGAGAAGGGAGGTGGGTGGCGGAGGAGGAGGAGGAGGGAGAGAAGGAAGAAGGGGAAGAGGAAGAAGAAAGGGAGGAAAGAAGGGGAGGAAAAAGGGGAAGGAGAAGGAAAGAAGGAGGCGGAGGAGGAAACAGTCATCATGTACATGTTTTTTTTTTTTTCATTTTGTTTTCTTTTCTTCTCTTTTTCTTTTTCCTTTTTTTTCTTTTTTTTTCCTTTTTTTTTCTTTGGTTGTTTGTGTTGTTATTTGTTTCTTGTTTTTATTAGAATTATTTTTTTATTTATGATTATTATTGATTGTTTTTATTTTTATTTTTTTACTTTTTATTGTGTACATGTGGTTTGGGATGTGGTTGATTGTATGATTTGGTTTTTTGGTTGTTTGTTTTTTTTTTAATAAAAAGAAATTGAATAGGGATGTGCAAAAGAACGCACCCCCCTACGGGCAGGGGTAAAAAAATTTGCAATGACGGCATCAAACAGGGCAAGGACGGCGATGCGCAAGCCACAGACACCATGGCGGCGTCCCAAGGAGCGGAAAACCAGAAATAAGCATGTTCACGTACGACACGAGAAACGCGGGCACATGGGAAAAGGGAAGAAATATTAATAAAATCCAAACCGTTTGTCGGATCAAAAAACCATACAAAGGAAAAATATGCCGAGAGACAAGGGAAAAATGATGGAAACATGCAACACGGGTTCCGGGGAAAAATCAGGGTGTTCACATGGAAAAACGTAAAAAAAGCCTGAAAACACATACGAGTATTAATTTGGAAAATCCGCGCATCGGAACGAAGTGCGAAAAGAAGGAAAATTGTGCAAAACAATGTTTCCAATAAGCCTATCATGGCAAATCACAGTTCTGATGGAGATAGGATGCGTTTACATGGGAAAAACCCCAAAAACGAGCCTAAAAATGGACTCGAAAATTGTTATAGGAAGAACCGTGCGCCGAAATATAGAACAGTAAAAAGGAAGAATGTTCAAAAGAAAGGAATTCACAAGGCTGGAGCGTCAAAACTCGGTTTGGGGAAAATTAGGAGGGGTTCATGTGGAGAAAACATGAAAATCACACCCGAAAACACACAAAAAATTTACTAACTAAAAATACGACAGTCAGAAGAGGGGGGAGGAAAAAGTAAAAAGTGAGAAAAGACTGACAGGACACAGATGTCAAATTAAACTGGAATTTCGATGAAAAGAGAGTAGGTTCACATGGAAAAATGTAAAAAATAGACACGAAAAAGGACTCGAAAACCCGCAAAAATTAATAACGGATAAACCGTGCATTGAAATGATAGGGAGTAAAAAGGAAAAATATCAGGAGGAAGGGGTAGGACAGGGCTGGCACATCAAATTAGGGTTTCGAAGCAATGAAGATGCGTTCACATGGAAAATTGTCCATTTTACGAGAATTGCTTCAAAAATTAATAACTGTAGAACCGTCTGTCGGAACAAGGGTTGGTAAAAAGGAAAATGGGCAATTCAAAGAGACAAACAAGACTATAAGGTTAGATTGGGATTCCGGTGAACGTAGGATGCGTTCACATGGAAAAATCACAAAACAAAGATTAAAGGAAGATGGCCAAAGAACAGCTCCGAGGACAAGGGAAAATAGAACGGAGGAGTGGGGAAGGGACCCCATCAGGGTAACATGAAGTCACGGCATGGATGCATGATCAGAACAGGGTATATGCATGGGGGCATGCAACATAGATGTGCAGGGACGTGTCCCCACACTTAGAACCTTAGCACGAAGGGAAAATCGAATAATAAGGACCTAGTACCATACCTCAGACCAACCACGAACATCCCCACACTTAAGACATGACCGTCACTGAGAAACAAAAGGTGTAGGGTTAGAAAAACTTGGCCCATATTGCCGAGGAGGAATGTCGACTATCGAGGTTGCGTCATGTATCGTTGTCGGCCTGCAGGAGGTACCCAGGTGTCTTCACAGCACACGTTCTTCATGGCAGGACCACTTGGCAACACCCAGGGAGGTAGCGGGTTGAAGGAATCGCACGAAATTTGTCGATGACAAGGGATATTGCACTCAACTCACGATCACTCAAATGGAATGAAAGAACAGTCACTCGCCCCATTACTAACATCACTTGAGTGAATAATGATGGGACCCGAAGCTCACACCCGGTTTTAGGAATCGACAAAGGGATGGTGCAAATGGAATATGCCAAGGTGCACAATTGATGGTGCATGAGTGCATCCAACCCCGTCTGGCATAGGTGCAAGGAGAAAGGCCAGGGAAGCCTTGTAGTGCAGTGTATAAGACAGAATGACATGTCCTATGTTGATGGCAAAAACCCATCTCGTGGATGCAAAGGGAAACAAAAACGTACATGACTCCAATTGTCGCAACGTTCCTCAAACCTTACCTCTCTATAATTGATTGAAGAAACATCAGTCACACTCTGCCTACCCTCTGTCTCATGCTCTGTTGAAAGATACAGAGAGCAACCCATTCCTGAAACCCCTTGATGTAATCCTCATCGTCACTTGTGCAGAAATGGTGCAACTGTGCATCCCGCCCTGTGCCGGCATACAGTGCAAGAAGGAAGGCCAGTGTGCCTTATGGTGTAGTGCACAGGAACAGATCGTGCATTGTGCATTGAGAGGCCCATCCCCTATGTGCAACACTCCATTCACACATCTCACCTCTCATTTGATTTGAAGGGAAAGACTGGTCACTCACCCCACCCTCTGCCGCATGCTCTGATAGATACAAAGGGCATCCCATTCTCACGTCCTCATCTTGTTAGGATGAAAGCTCACATCACTCAAGGGGTTGCTGATGAAGATCGTGCCGGCTATTGTTGTCATCAAAATTTTGAAGACGAGGCGTACCCAAGGAGGCAGCCAACAAATCTCATTCTTCAATGATTTGCAAGAAAGGTCGTCTATTAAGAAGGACAGACAGACTGATATTACAGAGACAACGCACCAAGGGGGGTGGCTTCAAATTACTTGCTGAAGAGGTTTTGCTGGTGAGTCAGCTATCCTAAACTGCAGGGTGTTGCCACCTTTTCCACAGTCAGCTTCTCGCCCAAGGGTGTTTCCACCTTTTCTTGGAACGAGGCCTGTTATGACAGGGAATTTCTTCCTTTTCTGCCATAACAATTTTTTTTTCTTTTTTCTTGTTTATGTTCTTTTTCTTTTTTTTCCCTTTTTTTTCGTTAAGAAAGAGAGTGGTAGAAATACCATATGTCAGGGCCAACCTCGCCACCATTATTGGATCAAATAAGAAGAGAACCAGGTCGGGTGGATATGTATTTGCGAGGGGTTAGCAGAACGAGACCGCCTCATGAGGAGAATCATAAGGGCTATCAGAAGCACGACGAGAAGGATAGTGCGACGCCCAAAAGAGGAAGGGCAGGTCGAATGTGATTGTCAAGATCCCTAGGGAGGGAGGTACTTCTTCAGGCAATAGCTATTGATCAGGAAAGGATCATCAGAGGCATCGATGGTCTGCACCTGAATAGAGCCGTTAGGATTGACAGCAAGTACCTTGTATGGGCCCATCCACCGTTGTTGAAGCTATCCAGGAAACTTGCCAAATCTCGAATCATAGGCTAGGACAAGATAACCTTCTTTGAACTCCTTGTGCTTGATGAAACTATCATGATAGGCCTTGCGTCGCACTTGAGTGGTTTCCATGCACTGTAGGGCCATCCGTCATATCTCATCCAAGCATTCCAAGTGCAGGAGGCGGCGTTGCAGTGACTTATTATTCCCCAAGCGTTCTTTAACTGCCACTCGCAAAGAGAGAAATTCCAATTCAACAGGGAAGACGGCTTCTGTACCATACACTAGCTGAAAAGGGGGTCTGTCCTGTAGCTACCCTATGAGAGGTTTTGTATGCCCAGAGGGTCTCTGTAAGTCGATCGTCCCAGTCATGATGATGTGCAGCAATCGTTCTCGTCAGAATCAAGCAGAGGATGCAATTGGTGACTTCAACTTGGCCGTTGGCTCTGGGATAATAAGGAGTAGACTTGCGATGGCGGATCTTATACAATTCCGTCAGCTCCTCCATGATTTTGTTAAGGAAATGAGTACCTCTATCACTTACCAACTCGAGGGACTGCCAAAACGAGTGATAATATTCTCGTACATGAACAGGGCTACGCTGTTACCATCATCCCGCTTTAGGGCTTTAGCTTCACACCACTTTGTGACATAATCCGTACATATTAAGATGTATATGTTCTGCTTCCGTCTGGTGGGTGGATCAATGGGACCCACAAAATCAATCCTCCACTTCTCAAACGACTTTAGGGGAAGAATGGGTTGCAGTGGCATGGCACCTGTTTTGGTGGTTTTCCCATTCGCTGACAAGCATCACATCTCTTACAGTAATCGTATGCATCCTTGTGGAGGGTCGGCCAACCAATATCCTGCTAATAGAGCCTTCCTAGCTGTTGCTTCTTCGTGAAGTGTCCACCACATGGTTCATCATGGCATGCTTTCAATACTATGCCAATTTCATCCCCTGCAACACATCTCCGCAGGACTTCATCTTTGCCTCTCTTGTACAGTGCACCACCTAACAAAGTGTGGGGGGCTGATTCTAACAGAAGCTTCCTCTTCTCATAGCTTGAGATGCCAGGAGGATATTGTTGAGTTGCCAGGAGGTTGGCTATGTCTGCATACCAGGGAGTAACTATTTCAACTAGAAACAAAGAAGCATTAGGAAGGTCTGGATCATCCTGCTCCTCATCTGCAGTTTGAGGGATCCGTGTGATAGATGATCAACTAGGACATGGAAACGGCCATGCTTAGTGACCACTTCAAAGTTGAACTCCTAGAATAGGAGCAACCATCTCATCAGTCGTCCTTTAACATCTGCTTTGTTCATCAGGAACGAGAGGGCTTCATGATCCACGTAGAACTTGAAATGTGTTGACAATAAATAGTGTCGAAACTTCTCCAGTGCAAACACCATTGCCAAGCACTCAAGCTCTGTCACTGTGTAGTTCCGTTCCCTATCAGTGACCTTTCGACTTGCATAATAAATTGGTTGATCTAATTTAGAAGGGCCCTTTTGACATAGGACAGCACCTAGCCCTTCAACTGATGCATCTGTGTGCACATGGAACTCCTTCGTCTAACCAAGAGGCTGCAAGATAGGTGCTCGGATCAGGAACTATTTTAGGGTATTAAAGGCTTCTTCACAGTCATCAATCCAAAGGAAATCCACATCTTTCCTTAGGAGCTTGTGCAGAGGGGCTACCTTGGTTGCAAAATGTGCAATAAATCTTTTATAGTAGCCCACATGGCCAAGAAATCCTCTCGATTGCTTGAGGTTTGTTGGTGTTATTAAGGCAGCAATCTTTTCAATCTTCGTCGGGTCTGTTGCAATCCCTTGTGCCAAGACAATATGGCCCAAAAGAACTCCTGAGGAGACACCAAAGACACATTTGTCGGGGTTGAGAGAAATCCCATACTCTCGGCATCTATCAAAACATTGCTCTAGGTGTCCCCAGTGCTTGCGGATTAAGCTATAGACACAAAAGTCATCACGATACACCTCAATGAAATCATGCAAATGATTCTGGAAGGCAGCCATCATTACTCATTGGAAGGTGGCAGGAGCATTACAGAGCCCGAATGGCATCACTCTATAGGCATAGATCCCCCATAAAGCTCATGGCCTGCCACTGTGTCCAACAGTTGGTCTGTAAAAGAGATAGGGAAATGATCCTTCTTCGTCTTCGAATTGAGATTTCGAAACTTGACACATATTCGAAGTTTCCCATTCTTCTTGGGTACTACCACAATGGGTGAAACCCGTTCACTATTAGCCACGGGATAAATAAACTCTGCTTCAAGAAGTTTAAATAATTCAACCTTCACCAGAGTAGAGTAATTAGGATTCATACGTCTTTGTCTTTGCCTTACAAGTTTGGCATCGGGCTCTAGATCAATGTGATGTTGGCATACTGTGGGATCAATCCCCTTTAGGTCTTTGTACGACCAGGCAAACACATCTAAGTTTTCCTTTAGTAGATCTCACAAGACCATTAGTTCTTCTGGAAGATTGAGGCCCACTTTCAGGTGACGTTCAGTACTGTCAATATCCAAGAATGTTACTTGCCTTTCACCTTCTAGTTCGTGGATAAATGTCCCACGAATGGCTTCTGGATAGAGATCTGACTCTTTCAAGAGGGTAGTATCCTCATCTGATGTTCCACTAGAACCAATGTCCTCCTTCTGAACAAATGACTCATTCATCTGTTGAGGTTGTTGGAAGGGTATCAAAGTTTTGTCTACTTCTGTGTAAGTGGTAATTTCTTCTGGACTTAGGTATTCATCTTCAGAGGATGAGTCTAGGAATGTCACATAGCACGGACCTTCTAGAGGTCGTGGCTTTGATGGCTCTAGCTTCTGTTGGCAGGGGGCATCATCATCATCTTTTCTCTAGACTGAACAGTTAGGGTGACAGGAGCCACTGGTAAACTTAATTTTTATGCTTTTAATCCATTGCTTATACAGATTCTGTATACTTTGTGGTCCATTGATCAACCCAAATGGAACCATGGTCATTCCATCCAGCACCCTGAGATCTTTGGCCTCTGAGGTCTCTATAGGGACATCAACAAGATCATCCGCTATCAGAGGAAATTCTTCATCTGCACTTTCATAACTTGCTTTATTTTCTTCCTCATCATTTTCATCCTCTTCCTCTGGAGGCTCTGTCTTTACTTCTATAGAGGCTCTGTAGGAGAAGAACAAATCTTCTGCATCTGCATTTGCTTCTACTTCTGTCACAGCTTCTAACTCTGCTTCTGCCTCTGGCTCTATGTCTGTTTGACTGCCTCTGTATCCGCTTTGTCTCTGTATCTGTTACTGCTCTGTATATGTTCTGCCTCTGCTCTGTCTCTGCAACTGTTAGGTAACAGGGAGAACAGTACATCCATGCTTCTATTTCACTGTCAGAGGTGATTTCAAAAGTTAATTCGAGTTGAGGCAGGAGGTATTCTCCCATGGACAAGGACTTTGCTTCCCTTGGTAGTTGGCTTACAATGCCCACTGTTAGGGACTGTGTCTCTGTTTTCTTAGGAAAGATCTGCTTAACAGTCTCTTCGTCTCCTATTGTACCATCTGTTACCTCATTGGAGGAGTCAGTTATGACTTCGATGGATGTAGATCCATTGCCTTTTTGCGATCCATACAGCTTTAATACCACTTTGTTGGGTCCTCTGCTTAGGGTTAGGATTCCTTTGAACCAGTCCATCCTGGCTCTTGCTTCAAAAAGCCAAGGTCTTTCCAACAGTAGAGGAGGGTATGAGGTCCCATAAGAATTTGGTTTGACCACCAGATATGTCAGCCAATAATCTCTTCCTGCAAGGGTTGTTTTTACGTATGGGAGGATGCCCAACAGTTTAATTCTGCTTTGGTCCGCCAATCTGATAAGCCACTGTGTAGGTTGAATTCCTTGCAACCCTAAGTCCTTCATTGTCACATCCATCATTATGTTTACTGATGAGCCTCATCAATCAATGCATCTGAAATGAAGCATCCTTCTATCCATACACTAATCTCCAGGGTTTCAGGATCTAGGAAGGTATTAGCCACATCTACTTCCTTACAAGCTCCTGGGCCTTTTTGGTCTTGGTCGCTGTTGAAGGAGCAATTCTTAGTCCGCGTCTTCTTGTCAAGATGCTTTTGAATTTCTTTCGACAATTGGAAGACAGCATCAACAACTGCCGGAATGTTAAGATTGGTTTAAAAGTATCTAGGTCTTTGACCAAGTCATAATCTTTGATAGGATCCACAGGCTTCTCCAGCTTGCTAGGGAACGGGGCTACACCCATTTTCATCTTTCCTTTTTCTTCTAGTAATTGTAGTATAGACACTTTCTCTGTTTCTGGAAGTGCTTCTGTATCATCTATCTCCTGGACCTTTGGTCCTGTTTCTAGGACCGTCTCTATAACTCTCTGTGGCACTATAGTGCTCTGTACTGCACTGTTCTGTTCTGTACTGCTCTGTCCCTCTATTGGTAGGTTGAACTTCACAGTCTTGGCAGGAGAGTTATTTTCATTCTGAACAATTGGTTCCTTCTTCTTGATGCGCATGACATCGGCAACTTCCAACTCTACCAAATTGGAGGCAGGCTCTTGTACCTTATGTTGGCTATCAATGCCATTGGCCTTTACAGAGGCTGGACTTGAACATTCCTTTCCAGTGTGGCCTTCACCTTTGCATCGACTGCATAAGGGCTTGTAATCCACAGATCTTCTAGGGTTTGGACAATTTGGGGAGATATGTCCCTTTTCTCCACACCTATAACATTCCACCTCTGATCTCTGACCACCGCCAGACTGTCGGCCTCTATAACTTTGAGAGGGAAACCTCCTTGGACCGAAATTAGGACCGAATTCCCTAGGCCGTCCAATATCCTGTGTTATCATTTTGGATTCCAGCAAGTTAAATCTTGCATTTTCATCCTTCTGTCTTCACTCATGCATCTCTTTCAGAGAGCAAATATCCTCTGTATGGTTCTTCCGCAAACAATAGGAACAGAAGGCTCCGCGAATGGTTGGTTTTCGGGTACATTCAGTGGCTAAATGTCCCACTTGATGACACTTTCCACACCATGTATTAGAGCGCATCACATCTCTTCCAGCTCCCACATGAGTGGATATATTGGCGCTATTCACCTTCAGCGTCTGTAGCTGCTCTGTAATCACATCCAGAAGCTCTTTCTTAATACTTGCAACTGAGTTGGATAAATAGTCCTTCAGATTTTCACCTCCTAAAGTACTTGTTTACAGTGCATTTATTGTTTCGAGTGTACTCAAATATATCTCACTTGAGTGCTTTAGTCTATTTAGGTTGACTCAGACACAAGCTTAAGAATTGAGTTGAGGGATTCACTTTGAGGTCAAGTGGTACTTAAACTCAACTATGGAGTTATTAGGTTGAGGGTTTACTCCAAGGCTTAAACAATGGGTCCAGTCTTAAGGGTTGGCTTGGGAATGGCTAAGTGTGTAGCTTGGTTCTCTCAAGTCCAAGTCTACTCAATGGATTCTAAGTTTATCAAGTGGAATCCTACATTGGTTGGTTGGGCTTAGAGCTTAAGAGGGACTTGAGAGTCTCTGCTTGATTGTTTGGTGTGAAGGGTCTTAGTAGGCTCAAGTTCTCTTTACTTGAGAAATAACTTTTTGCTTAGTCAAGGGATTGAGCATAGAAGGTTCTCACTTTGGATAATAGCATTGGTCAAGTAATAGTTTCTCTTGAGCAATTGAGTGCTCGAAGGGTGTTCTAATCAAGTCCTACAAACTTAAAATGGTGGGTTAAGCTAGGTGTGGGGTCTTGAGTCGAGAGCTCTCTTGAGTGCTCTCTGTATGAATGGTACATAGTACAGTTGATTGATTCCCCAAGTGTAATTAGTCAGATTGGGTAACTCAAATTGACTGGTTGAGTGGATCTCAATTCATGGTGTAAACCACTTCTAAATTGGCATGAATCTTAGGATATAGCTCAAATCTTGAGCAATCAACGGATCAATTGGTCAAGGCTTGGCTATTAAGTCCAGCTTGAGTAATCCTATCAAATCCTCAAGTAGTTGAGAGTCAAGAAGATAGTCTTAAGGGGTTGGCTTTAGGCTCTTGAGAGGTCCATTGTGATCAACTAGTCGAGTCATGTTTGTAGACTTTAGCTATTGAGGGCTTGAGTGATCTTAAGTATTAGTGCCTTGACTAGTCAAGGATCGAGTGCTATAGGGAATCCTAAAGAAGCAAGCCTTGGCTTGATATCCTTGGCCCGATCACACCGCCTCAATGTCCATCATTAGCGGAGTTTGGGTCTTGTCTACGTTGGCTTGATAGCCTCGCAAGGTTGAGATCTTTCTATGTTGTGGTGTTACTTACATTGGGGTGTTGCCCACATTGGCTTCCTTTTTAGTGTTGTGATGATGTAACCTACATTGGGGAGTTGGGAAGCTTGATTATTTGGTTGTTCACTTTGGATGAGTTGTGCAATGGTTTGAAATTCATTTTCTACATCATGAGCATAAGAGGTAACAATAGTCAAGTGAAGAAGGTTTAAGATTGTTGAGCTTTGCTTGGATGCTAGATTTAGCCAATCACACATAGCATCAAGGTGAAACTGAGAATGAATATTTCTTTACCTTTTTCTTGAAATTTGTGCCAAGTGGTAGGATAGTCAAAGCTATGACAAAGAATGTTTTACAAACGTGAAGCTTTAAGTAATTATCCTTTTGGGAAAAGATTCTTTGTCAAAACAATTATCTTTTAGGAAAAGATTCTTTGTCAAAATGATTATCTTATTGGCTCAACCAAGCTAAAATAAAATTTTCATTCTTTTCTTAGTTAAATAAAAAACTTGATTAAGACTTATGGCTAATTTTCTAGCCCTTCTTGGCTTGTTGTTCATCAAAGATGTTTCAAAGGATGCAAGCAATGTGGGTGTTCTTGGATTGTGATACTTGATTTTGATGCTTTTGCTCTTGAAGTACTTTCATAACTTCCAATGGATTGTGTTGGAGAAGTTCGATGTGGTGTTGGAGTAAGATCTTACGAAGGAGAGATTTCATGTTGATATTTTCTAATGATGTTATCCATAATTCAAGGTCTTGAAATTTTAGAATTAATTGTGAAAAATTCTTTGTAATAGGAACATACCCTCAAAAAATACTATTTTTGAAATCAATAACTAGGTTGCTAGCCAAAGTGCTCCAAAATCTTAAATATATTTTTAGTACCACTTTCTAGAGTTGCACTAGCCTTTGTATACATATAGCTTGAAAATTGATGACTTAACTAAACATAAAAATCACTAACACTTGCTTGCATTCGGAATCATCTAGAATTATCATGTGTGGGCCAATTCTGTTGAGATGACAAGCTCAACACATGTGGACATTGATGATGGACCGCCTGGTTAGATGGGTCCACACGTCTATACTTAGCACGTCGGTGGTCATTATGACTCTCACATGGCCACTGACTCATTACTTATTATATTCAGGTTGTTACACCTATTTACAGCTGGCATAGTTATAGCGCCAGTCGACTAGTGTAGTCGGTTATGCATTGTTTGACCTAGTAGACCACTTTTCTTTATGTTGTATCTTATCTATACTTTGTGTACATTGTAAAGTGTGTGGAAGAAGAAGAAGAAACCAACAAGAAAACGTTTTGGCCTCCATCTCTCTTCTTGTCTCTGAGTGAGCTTCTCCTTGTGCATTCTGTGTGTGTTCGGCACATCATCTTGAGCAAGTCCCCCCACCACGCGATTCTTGACATGGTATCAGAGCTGCGTCACTGAGAGAGGCTAATTTCAAAGGCTAAAGTGAAGGAGAAGAAGCAAGGTTCAAGCAAGCAAGCCACGGGTAAGAAGCTCTCCCATCCTTCCACTCTTTCTCTTGGATAGTACCTGTGGAGGCACTGGAAGCAAGGCTGAGCAAAAATCTCAGATTGTTATGAGATTTGGTGTACGCGAAGAGCGCTGTCTATTCTACAGAATAGCCCTTTAGGGCCTCTCCGCAGTTATTTTGGGCATCTGAGACCGTTTCATGCCCCGTTTTAGAGCCGCAAGGTTGCGGACAGTAATTTCAGGGTACACTGTGATTTCAGTTGTTTTGACCGAAAGTGGGTGCGCAGGTTATAGATTGCAAATCTGTAATTCTTGAGGTGTTTGCAGGAAGCAAACATAAGGTTTATCTGCAAACAGGTTGCAGATTGCATATATTGTTGAGCAGACAGTGAAAAAGACTGTCTGGTGTATTGCTGTGCACTACAAGTCGAGGGTTGCAGAAGATTTGCTTGCTGTTTGGTATTAGTTTTGTGATAATGGCAGAGAACAGTGGAAGCTCCATCATTGAGAAGCTTGACAAGAACAACTACCCTTCATGGAAGTTCCGTGTCACGAACTTCCTTATTGGAAAAGGCCTCTACGAGTTTATTTCAGGTGAAGAAAAGGAGCCGGAGGTGAGTGATCCTCCAATTGCAAAAGAGACAAAGGCACGGAAGGAATGGAATGCAAAAGACAAGAAGGTCATGTATTGGCTGTCTGCAGTAATTGAGAATAATATGCTAGGACATATTAGAAATGCAGAGATTTCATATGCAGCTTGGACCATACTTAAAAGTATGTTTTCCGTAAATACAAAGGCACGAAAGATTCAACTCAAGCAAGAGTTGAATACATTGAAGAAAGGAAAGATGTCTATCAATGAGTATGCAAAAGCACTGAAGGTAAGGAGCATTGCAGATGCATTGGCAGTGATTGATGCAATGCCCGATGATGATGATTTGGTGTCGTCTACCTTGGGTGGACTTAACAATGAAAAGGCTTGGAAGTCTTTTGTAACTTCCGTATATGTCAGAAAGCCATTTCCAGATTTCGATGAGTTGGTCTCCCTTATGATCACTGAAGAGATCAACATGCAGAGTGAGACATCTGAAAGAAGTGGTGAACAGGTCCAAGCTTTCTACTCCAGTTCAGGAAGGGGACGTGGCAGGTTCTCTTCAAGAGGCCGTGGTACAGGACGTGGTAGTGGCAACCAGTAAAACAGATTGAATCAGCAATTTGGCGATATGCAGGTTTTAGGAGGTCGTGGTAACTTTAGAGGCAGGGGGAGCTTTAGAGGAAGAGGTGGATGGTAGAACAAAGGTTCTAACAACTTTGGTATTGTATGTCACTACTGTGGCAAAACAGGTCATATTACAGCCCAATATTATGCTAAGAAAGATGATATTCGTAGTGGTAAGTTACAGCAAGGAAACTTTGCATCATCTTCACGACAGAATGAAGACAAAAATGAACGTCTATTTGTTATGCAACATATGCTGAATGCTGTTACAGGAAAGGGAACACATGATGATGTTTGGTATGTTGATTTAGGTGCATCCAATCATATGACTAGCCATGTAGAATGGTTTGGAGAGATGCAGGATTTGCAAAATGCAGGTTATGTGCAGACATGTGATGATTCATGCCACCCAATTTCACACATTGGAAAAGTTTCCTTGTCCTTGCATGATGGTAAGACAAAAAGTCTTTCAAATGTATTACATGTGCCATCTATTACAAAGAACTTGGCGTCAGTCCGTCAAATGGTAGAGCAAGGGCTGCAAGTCAAATTTAATGCAAAGGGCTACTTTGTAGAAGACTTCAATGACAAGTGCAAGTTGGTAGCAAAGGGAAGTAGAGTTGGATGTATGTTTACTCTGGATGCTGGAATTCCTACTATGAATGCTGCTATGTATGCTAAAGGAAAAGGTGTTGTTGCAGATATTGAAATTTGGCATAAACGCATTGGACATGCAAATGTACAAAGGCTGAAATTAATGCAGTCCAAAGGGTTGGTTACAGGTTTACCTACATTTAGAGTTGCAGAATTTCATAAGGTATGCGAAGCATGTCAGTTTGGTAAGCAAGCAAGACAACCCTTTTCACATGACAGATATGTAAGCAGAAATATCCTTGATGTTGTGCATACAGACATTTGGGGGCCTACACAAAATGTATCTCTTGGAGGCAGTTCATTCTTTGTCACGTTCATTGATGATTGTTCTAGAAAGTTGTGGGCATATTTTATGAAGGAAAAGAGTGAAGCGTTTGAGCACTTTAGAACTTTCAAGGCTGCAGTTGAAAGAGAAACAGGCTTGAAAGTAAAGTGCTTGAGGTCAGATGGAGGGGGAGAGTACCTCTCGAATGAGTTCAGTGATTTTCTGAGGTCTCATGGGATAAAGAGACAATTCACATGCAAGTATACCCCACAGCAAAATGGGATTGCAGAAAGGAAAAACAGGCATATTGCAGAAGTTGCACGTGCCTTGATGGTTGAAAAGAATATGCCTAAGCATTTTTTGTCTGAGGCTGTTCATGCTGTTGTTTATATTATGAACAGAACTCCCACAGCTGCAGTTCATGGTATGACCCCCAAAGAATGTTTTACAGGTAAGAAGCCTGATGTCTCACACTTGAAAGTGTTTGGCTGCATTGCGTATGTTCATGTGCCAGATGAGTTGCGGAAGAAACTAGATCCAAAGGCTGAAAAGTGTATCTTTATTGGATACTCTTTAGAGCAGAAAGGGTATCTTTATTGGATACTCTTTAGAGCAGAAAGGGTATCGTTGTTATAACCCTGTCACATGTAAGTTCAGAGTGAGCAGGGATGTCATCTTTGATGAAATGAGCAATTGGTATGCATCTAGTGGTGATGCATTGGATGATGATGATGATCATGACACTCATGTGCAGGCTAAAAAGCAAGAATCACGGACTCTTAGTGGACCAGAGACATCATCTGGTAGTCCTTGGTCTGGGAGACTAAGAAGTAGCTCTATATCTTCAGGTGCATCTAGTAGCACTACAGGTAAAGAGAAAGGAAAGAATAAAGTGTCAGATGGCATTGATGTAGTTCTTAATGGAGACTCCAGTGGCTCAAAGAGCTTGGATGATGAGCTTGGCATTCCTTCTGTCAGGACACCATGTGTACAGAGAGCTCATAGTAATGTAAAGGCTCCATTGAGTGATCCGGTGGTACGTAGATCTAGCAGGGTTAGATACCCTGTTAAAAGATTTGGTTTTGAAGGTTATGCAGCTCACCATTATGCTTATATGGTGAAACTAGTTGAGGATGTTGAGCCCACATGTTTTGAGGAGACTGTTGGTCATGCTCATTGGGATGCAGCAATGGATGAGGAGATGGCTGCATTAGAGGCCAATAAGAATTGGGATCTAATATCATTGCCGAAGGGCAAGAAAGCTATTGGATGTAAGTGGGTTTATAAGATTAAGCACAATGCAGATGGTTCTATTAGTAGGTACAAAGCTAGGCTGGTTGCAAAAGGTTATGCCCAGACATATGGCATAGATTATGAAGAAACCTTTAGTCCAGTTGCTAGGATGGCAACTGTCAGATGTGTGATTGCTTTGGCAGCAGCCAAAGGTTGGAGGTTGCAGCAAATGGATATGAAGAATGCCTTCTTGCATGGTGATTTGCAAGAAGAAGTGTATATGGATCAGCCAGTAGGTTATGAAGATTTAGAGCATCCCACATATGTGTGCAGGTTGAAGAAGGCGCTCTATGGGCTCAAGCAAGCACCTAGAGCATGGTCTGACAAGATCAGAGAGTATCTTGTCAATATTGGCTTTTATGTTTCTAATGCTGATCACTCACTTTATGTAAGAAAGGGAGATGTAGGTTTGGTCATCATAGTCATCTATGTGGATGACTTGATTGTTACAGGTGATAGTGATAGTGGGATTACTGAAGTCAAGGACTTTTTGAATAAGAAGTTTGAGATGAAGGATTTAGGTGAGCTAAGGTACTTCCTTGGCATTGAGGTGATCAGATGTGATGATGGTATATGGCTGTCCCAAAGACAATATAGCTTGGATATGTTGTCCAAGTATGGTATGACAGTATGCAAACCACTTTCAGTCCCGTTGGAGCAGAATGTAAAGTTGAGTGCTGATGTTGGGGATGAGATAGAAGACCCTACTATGTTCAGGAGGATAGTGGGGAGTTTGATCTACATGACCATTACAAGGCCAGACTTGAGCTACGCTGTTGGTCTTGTGAGTCAGTTTATGCAAGTACCTAGAAAGCCACATTTGGACGCAGTCAGATGCATGTTGAGATATGTGAAGTCCATATTACATTATGGACTTTTCTATGAAGCAGATACAGATGTACAGGTGTTTGGATACACAGATGCAGATTGGGCTAGTAGTATGTCTGATAGAAGATCTACCAGCGGATACATATTCTCTCTTGGTAGTGCAACAGTTGCTTGGAGCAGCAAAAATCAATCTACAGTTGCTTTGTCGAGTACAGAGGCTGAGTATAGAGGTGCTGCTATTGCAGCATGTGAGGTAGTATGGCTACAAAAGTTAATGGCTGATTTGGATGTGCAGGTGGAAGGTCCAGTTGTCATTTATTGTGACAACATGAGCAGTATACAGTTGGCTAGGAACCCTGTGTTCCATGCTAGAACAAAACATATTGAGGTACACTACTACTTTGTGAGAGAGAAGGTACTAACAGGTGAGATTGACTTGGTGTATGTCAGTACACAGGATCAAATAGGTGACATCTTCACGAAGGCATTGGGTACAGAGAAGCTTAAAAAGTTTCGAAGCTTACTTGGAGTTGCAGAGATGCAGTTGAGCTTGAGGGGGAGTGTTGAGATGACAAGCTCAACACATGTGGACATTGATGATGGACCGCCTGGTTAGATGGGTCCACACGTCTACACTTAGCACATCGGTAGTCATTATGACTCTCACATGGCCACTGACTCATTACTTATTATATTCAGGTTGTTACACCTATTTACAACTAGCATAGTTATAGCGCCAGTCGACTAGTGTAGTTGGTTATGCATTGTTTGACTTAGTAGGCCACTTTTCTTTATGTTGTATCTTATCTATACTTTGTGTACATTGTAAAGTGTGTGGAAGAAGAAGAAGAAACCAGCAAGAAAACGTTTTGGCCTCTATCTCTCTTCTTGTCTCTTGAGTGAGCTTCTCCTTGTGCGTTCTGTGTGTGTTCGGCGCAGCATCTTGAGCAAGTCCCCCCACCACGCGATTCTTGACAAATTCTATGTGTTTAACTAGATGGAGCTTCATAGGGAACCATATGGCAAAACATTTGTTATGTTTAACTTCTCCCTCAAGGCACTTCTTTGGAGATGTTTAAAGTTTCTGCACACCTTGGCATGGAATTGCAAACTTCCTACAAATTAGCTCCACGTGTAACACATTAAATGAACAAGCACAAAATTCAATTCTTGATACATATACCAAGAGTGCATTATTTATTGACAATTGCAACTATTAAGATATGACATATACGTAAAACATGCCAAAAAGTCAATATCTAGAGTTTGACAATGAAGTATCTCAAAACAATCTTGCTTGAACAATCTTTATAAAACTTGTCAAAGATCTTGGCTCAAAACTCTCCATCATGATATGCTCTTATAGCATGAACCTTCAAAGAAGTTTGCATTTCAACAAACACCTTCCAATCACCAAAGTTGGAGTATGCCTTAGTCTTATACTCTAGAAAATATAGCCACATGTACTTGGTAAAATTATCAACAATAAGCATTAGATATTTGAGCATTCCAATGGAGATTGTGCCCATTGGTCCTTGCAATGCATCAATTTAAGTGGAGTAGTAACATTGGGAGAAGCAACCTACGGATAGTCCACCCTCTTGTGTACCTATCCAAAGAATAGAACCTACAAAAGAGTCCTCAATGATTACACCGTAGTAGTCGAAGACCACATGAGTATCCAACTGTGTTAAACCATGGATAGAAAGAAGGTTAAAACCTAAATCAGGTACATAAAGAACTTTGGTGGATGAAGCTTGTCTATTTGGCAAAAGGGGAATTGTCCCCATTCCACAAACCGGTACGGAAGAGTTGTCACCAATGGCGATGGAACCCCCTCTAGAATGAAGATCGTGAAGCCAATCCTATCAGTAGGTTGTATGTGAAGATGCCTCATTGTCAAGGAGCCATGAGTTTTTCTTAGTGGAAGAAGCAAGTGTCTGTGTCTTGTACCTCAAACAAATGAACAAATATGGACTGAGTAGTAGCAAGGGTAGCCTTTGAATCCTTTGAACCTTCCTTTGGCTTCAAATGAGGATACTTCTACAAACACTTCTCCTTACAATGTGTGCCCTTCCCATAGAATGGGCATTGAGGCTTGGACTTCTTCTCATCCTTCTTGTCAGCTTACTTCTTGTTGTCGCTTGTCTTCTTGTTTACCCCTTTTGCATTTACAGTTGACAAAGCGGGATCCACTGGCTTCTATCTCTTTGAGTCACTCATCACGCTCTAAGACAAGTAGTGCTAACTCCTCCCAAAGAAGAGTCTCACGTGTCCCAAGTGTAAGGAAACTAGTGTAGAAGACATTGTATCTAGGATATGGCAACTAGATAAGAAGAATAGAGTATAGAGTATAACCCTTAAATCTTAGGGTTGTAGGAGGGTGTTCACACCCAAAGAGTGTGAAACACGATAAGCACCTAAAACTGTGTAACATACGCACATAAAATAAAAGAAATAAATCTGGGGGAAAAAACCTCTTGTATGGAGAGTAAAAAGTATCGAGTGTCCTACTAAAAATCACCGTCAATTCTTTGCGAGCGTAGGCGTGTGTCAAATCCAACCACCCCTGTGGAGTGAAGAGTGATCAAGATACAAGGGTCATCCACCAATGGAGATCAGATTAAAGCATTGCGAAATGCTTCAAATTTGTCACGAGAAAGAGCTTTGGTTCAAACCATATAAACCTTTTTCAGCTTTTAGACCAAGTGCTCGGATCCCTCAACTGCAAAACCAATGAGCTGCTATACATACACCTTCTTGAAGTTCCCCATGTAAAAATGCAGTCTTTATATCAAGTTGATGCATAGTCTATCCATAATGGGCAGTCAATATCTAGAGTTTGACAATGAAGTATCTCAAAACAATCTTGCGTGAGCAAAGTCTCAAACTTTGACCATTTATGTTCAAAAATCCATTCCTTTATAAAGACTTATTCCATCTAGTAAGAAATTATAAGTGGTGTGGTGATTGCAAACATGATAAACACAAGTTGCTTATTTGTAGCCTACATCCTCTTAAACATTTTCTCAACTTGCGAACAACGTCAAAGAATTACTTTATCTTTCTTCCTTAAAATATTGATGAACTGCCTATAATATGAGCCTATGCTTTGGAGCATTTGTTTCCAAGATGCCAATTGAGGTTCCACCTCCTCTTATTTCATCCTTTTCCCATCATCTAGCTTGCCAATGCTCAACAATATGTTTGCTTTCCTATAGGAACATGAACAACTTTGAGTGTATACATGTGTCACTTGACCATTCTTACAAAAACAATACCACTAGAAAATGTTTTGAAACTTTCTTTTGCACTGATAGTAATTTCAAATTTCATCTTTCTATTGAAGGTAACTTGAAACTTGTCTTGCACTGTAAGTAATTTGAAACATGAGAATTTTGTAGCCTCTTAAAGGTTGTATAAAACATTTATCAACCTTTCTTTTAAATGTGACTAAATGCAGATTTTTATTTTGGTTTAGTTCGTTGTTCAATAATGTGAGATGCACATGTAGTGGAAAGTGAATTTGATACCTTCGTACACATGAATAGTTGTTTGAAAATTGAGTATGATCCGTTTCTTTCACATTGCTTTACATTCAACACGTTCTTGGTCTCTAGTATAAATGATAGTTTGAGCAACCTAATAGGGCACCCAATCCTCATTCGCAATATGGTTTTTCAAATGTGCATTGATTGCTTGGCAGGTTGTTTGTATGGCTCCATGCATGAGGAGTTAGGCCTCATCGCGTGCGCAGTCCTCCGCGGGTACTTCAACCATGCGTGTAAAGAAGAGGGTAAGTTTCCTTATTTCTTTTGGAATATGGATTGCATGCAACAGTTTCTCTAGATTGTTTCCATGACAAGCATTTCAATTTGTGTTCTTTTCAAGTTTCATCATCTTGTCGTCGGGGGCATAGAGATTCTCACGGGGACATTGCATCCGAGACACATGATGATGTTGACCTCTCCAGCCCCTTGGTAAGAGCATGCTTATTGAGCAGATGCTATGAAAGTGCAATTTTCTTTTATTATATGATTTTCATGGTGTAAGATAGAAGTGGCACTCACTACACATGTGTGTGTATCTAGGGTCGTGCACCCTATGTGGACATTGCTCTACCCGATGGCACTATAGCCCGCCAATGCCATGTGGACATCTTGTGCCCAAAGTGCCACGTCAACATTGTGAGGAGGGCACGGATGGTGGAGCATCTTCAAGTTGAGCATGGCATTGAGTGTGACATTCCCCATAGGAAGACAGGTCGCCCATTGTCGGTGTGTGGCAACGGAAGACAGAGGCACGGTTTGGCAATCTAAAGAGGAAGCTAGAGCTGGCCAGGAGAAAATATGAGAGAGCCCAGTATGCCCGAGCCCAGCAGTTGTGGGACCTATTGGAGGAGACAGAGAGCACCATGACACATGAGGAGTACGTCCAGGCATTTGTGAGAAGAGCATTGGTCAAATACGATTCGAAGAGAGAGCATCGCATCCAGCGCACGAAAATGCATATTGTTGAGGGGTATGGAGCACATGTAAGCATCTAATCTCTTTCTCTTCCATGAGTATTGTGATTTTTAAAAAAATCTTAAATGGATTGTCTCACATGGATTATGTAATATGGATTGTCTCTTTTTTCTTGCATGAATAGTGTCTAGTCTCTTTTTTCTTGCATGAATAGTGTAATGTTTTGTTGAAACCCTGGATATAACCTCTTCTCACGTATGTGTGTTTGTGAATAATTTCCCTGTCTCAGAGATGGCCTCGCACACAGGAGAGGGCACAGGTTGAGATTGAGGAGGCGACTCACGGTGAGGGTAATGCCATTAGTCCTCATCGTGAGTTGCAAATGATGGAACATTACCCTGAGATAGATTGGATGGCTTACCCGAGGATGGGTCCCCCTGTGCCATTGAGGATGTTGGATCGCAGGTTAGTGGTGAAATGTGTTGCTTATTCTTTCGAAATGGTCTAATGCTTTTTGGCATCATGTTGCATTTTATTGGTTGTATTGTGTTATGAAAATATAACACATGGCATTCCAGGGTGAGGGGAAGTGGTACACAGCATGCCTCTTGTCACCGCGACCCTCCCTTATCACTGTCTCTTTCCCTCTCGAGCCGACGAGCCCCCCCCCCCCCCCATTGTGTGTTCACGATCAGGGATAGTACCATTGATGTGATCATGGATGGATCCCCCGCAAAGACAAGGGGGCAAAAGAGCGCCACTTCAAGGTGTGTACCTCATAGGTGTGTTGCTTATAATGGCATAAGTTTGTTGTTTTGTAATCAGTTTTGGTTTTTTTGCATTTTAGGTTGGATCATGGTGTGCGCACTGAGTTTGTAGCTTGTGTGTCGAAGCTTTGCGTGGACGTTGACAGTCACTTGATAGCTACATTGGTGAGTGCAGAAGAGGTGAGTACCAAGACCATGAATTTATTTGCCATGTAAGTAAGGGTTTAGGCATACTGCAATGTTTTTGGCTTGAGGCTTTGAAAGTTTATGTTACTAAATGATGTTTCCTTTCATAGTTGGATGGAGTACATGCTTCCAAGAGAGCACGTTTTCGATGTTTGCTTTGTTGATTCTCTTTGGTATCTATATCTAAACATGATTGAGGAAAAGGATGAGGATGTGGCATTACATAACTACTTTGATGGTGTTGACCTACGTGAGCAATATTTATCTTCCTGTCGGTGGTCTTGAGGTACGCATTGATGTTATGCATTCTACTTTTACGTGGTCTAATTGCCACCATGGCTCATGTGATTGAAATACTTTCGTGTTTCTTAAGGGTTGCAATGTGCTTTTACGTTCACATGCCTCAATTGGCTACGTATGAGCTTAGGGCTTGCATCTTGCACTTGCTTGCGCATGGCTCGGTTGGTTTCATAAGTATTCAGGGTTTGTAATGTTAAAATATGTCTCAATTGCAGAGGGCACTGGAGCCTATACGTGGTTCATAATCCACGTGTCAAAAGAGTGGATCGACTACCCGATTGAGGTGCCATCATGTACCTTGACTCGTTGGAATGCAGGGATGCCATGGAGTGTCTATGAACCGTGAAGAGGTACCTTCAACCCTATACACATCCACGTAGCATGCATTATTGTCATGGATGAATATTTTCTCTAATATGTCTGCATGCCAGGGCCATCACCGCCTTGTCAAAGCGATGTCTAGACCTAGAGTGTTTCAAGACATTATTTGCCATTGATGAGATGAAGCTGATCCATATAAAGGTCTTGCAACTAGAGAGTGGCATAAAACTCATTTGCATAAAGCTCACTAACATTGTCTGTTACTTTACTTTCCGCTAACCCATTGTCTTATGGTTTCATTTGTAGGCCCCCCCGTCAAACAAATGCGATTGATTGTGGGTTTTATGTGATGGCATACATGAAGGCCTTTATTGACAGTGGTGTGGTGGGGAAGCCAACGAGGAACTAGGTATGCATAACTTTACTTTTTATAGATATTTTTGTTTGGATTTGTAGCTTGCCTTGCTTAGTTGCATTAGCCTTTGCTCATTGCAGTTAAGGAGGACATGGTTCGATAGTACATATGTGGCCAAGATCAGAGAGGACCTTCACAAGTGGTCTCTTGACGTGCTTGCAAAGTGATGTCTATTGTGATGGAAAATTATGCTAGGTTTGACATTGCCCACCTTGCCATTGCCTCTCCCTTGTGGCCTGGACTTGCAGTAAAAATGTGTATCTGTGGAACATCTACATAAAAATGAATTATTTGGTTTTTGATAGTATAAACATGGATCATTGGATCATGGATCATTGCTCAATTATAAAATTGTAATTAATTTTAGTGTTAAGTAGTAACTAGTAATAATAGTGTATTGGTTTTAGTGTGATTTGGTAGCAATAATGTAGTTACATTAGGTTGTAATTTGTATTAATTCAATAATTACTAGTTTTTGGTAATAATTTAGCAATAGTGATTTAATACATGGTTCAATATAAAGTATTGGAATAGGATTTCAACCCTTAGAGTCGTTGCTCCTTGAATGGCCAGCAATGCTATTTGTTGTTGCCTTAGGTAAGGAAGACTGCAGTTTTGTGGTTGTGCATTGACACTAGCACATAGGGTGGAATAAAGAAAGAAGTTGGACAAAACACTATATCTTGCCTTGAATGTCCACAATTGGTGCATGAGTCACTTCATAAGGAGCCAATGATTCTAACTACTAGGGCGCACAATTTTGGATGTGATGTAAGCACACACGTATATCAAGTGCGAACTGATAATAAACCCTTCATGATGAAGAACTATATGCAATGATATGTATGTGGATTACTTGAACTAGGGTGGGTACCATCCCAAATGTGGTGGAGCCATAATTATCACATAATTAAAATCATGAGTGTGTCAAGCACAAAGTTGGTTCCTAAATGCAAAAGTCATACTTGTTAGCATGGATTGCCAATGAAAAGGGTTCCGTATTGTTATTAAGGAAGGGCTTAATGACCCCCAAAAATTGATTTGAGTTAAACACAAGTTTAAAAAATCGATTTGAGTTAAACACAAGCAAAATCCAAAAGGAGTTAAAATAATTTGTTGATTCAAGTATGGGTTAATAGCATAAAAATATGGTTGAGTTTAACAAAATAACTTTACTTTTTTTAAAACATGATTAAAATCATTGTTGGAAAACATAATGAATTAAGTTGAAGTGCTCAACATAACCCATGGTTAAGGTAATTCTAAAAACATTAATTTGTTAAATTTTCAACAAACAAAGAATAAGCAAAAAGAAGAGGAAGGTCATGGATGCCAGTATCAACCTTTACGGAAGGTAATTGAGGTTTTGGTAGAGCTAATGAAAATAAATGATTAAATAATTAAAATGAATGTTGTGAAAACAACCCAAAAACAAGCTAATTTAAATACAATATTTATCATGTGAGACCTTAAAACGACTAAGGCCATGCTTAATATTACATCATGCAGCATATTATTATAGTAAAGAATATTCAAGCAATCCAATAGTGAATCCTAAAAATTAATGTGCATTGCAACAGAGGCCAAAGTATGGCATATCATTGTTGTTGACAATATTAAACTATGCCTATGGAATGCACGTATAATCAATTTTTAGTAGCATTTTAAGTACTACAAAGTGCAAGCCCATAAATTAAAATTTGTCATTTTATAATGAACAATGAAATATCCTGTCTATTGCAACATGTGGATGTAAGGATAGCACCAATGAATCAAAAAGATGAAAACGGACATTAATTTGATGAGAATGATTGACAAATTTCTATATTACAAAGTTCTATGTGCAAGTAGACTTGGTATAAAAAATAAACTTTGAAAACCATAACTCGGTCAAATCAAGACAAGCATGCCAATATCATGCATAATGATGATCATTTTTGGAGCATATTTCTACTAGAATCTTAAGCATGAGTGTTGATCTATATTTGAAGCATATATGCCACAATTGTACCGTGCTAACTTTGTTGGTAATTCAATTTATTTTCTATTGAGATAATCCAAGGCACCAAGTTCTTTTGGCCAACATCCTTGAGAATGAACTTTGCTTTCAAAACCACTTTAAAAGTTGTCACCTGCATGCCCTTTGTTTCTTCATAACTAAACAAGCCAAGTAGCAGCATTCTTATAAAGTACCTCAAGCAACATGATGTTGGGGAAAATAATGTTGACATTCAATTATTTAAATAGAGCACATAGATTGGTTGAGCCAACATGGAAAGATTTGGTGTCCGATGCAATATGTATCAACTGGCTCCCTGGTTGTTGAAACTTTACCACAATCTATGGTAGGTATTGTATTTTACATTATGTATGCTACAAATGGGTTATTTCCTTCATAGTTAAAGGATAAAACTCCTGCATGACTTCCTTATCCACTACTTTTGCACCTTCCATGGCAATATGTGAAGCTAACATGAAATAACCAATTTAGATTCCTTAATTATTTCTACTAATGGGGATTATAGAGTTTGCAACCTCATTTGGAACTAGTCTAACATTCCTATATGCAAGTAAACAATGCTAATAAAAAGTATTATTGCACCTCAATTTTTGGGGTGATTCAACTAGGTAACTACTATGTACACATACAAACAACTCAATTTGCTAACTAAAGAGGATGTCTCTAATAGTAGCTAGCATTTTCTCTTTTCAACTCAAATATTTACACTACAAATAAGGTTATGTAGCCCTAATACAAGGGTTCATATACTAGTTGAGATGATTGTCCCCCAAACTTAAACTTCCATTGAGGAATGCTTCTAAATCTTAGGCGTTGATGTTTGTTCTTAGGTGCACAACACTATTAAAAATTTTAGAAAATTGAAAACCTAATCTAGGATGAAGTTGCAGGTCTTCCTTTTGAGGCCCATTAAGGGGTACCAATCAAGAACTAAGAACCCACCCGAAATCCTTACACAAGGGTTAACTATGCATCCTAAACTTGGCCACCCCCTTGCTTTGAAGCACTTTCAAGCGTGTCCACATTCAACACCCATGACATCGTATTTACTCTTACTTGTCGTTTGCATGCTTGGTAACTACAAGTAGGCAACAAGATTAGAATGCATGTTGACTAGAGTGCCTCACATGCCATGCCAAAAATTATGTGTTGTTCTATTCATTATACACGAGTCATAAAAACAAAATATGCGATGAATTAAGCAATGTAAGAGAATGATCCACATAGCAAGGTTTACTCAAAAGCCTATACAACATGTGTATCAAGTACTATCCAAATTCCAAAGAGAGTCTCACACTAGATCATCCTCGAGGGTGTGCGGCTCATGAGTACAATACCAACATCCTGAGTCTAGAAGTCAACACATGTGTCACCACTGACCCATTGGGAAATGAGAGAGTGAACTGGCGCTCCTCATTCTCACCGCTGTATGCACAATCAAAAATAGTGCAAATGCCCCTGTAACTCTTGTCATAGAGTTGCACCATCCTGCCAATCAAGATAGATATCGTTGTGTGTGGTACATACCGTAAGGTAAGGGGAAGCAATGCATGGCAAGTATGACATGAAAAAACAACTGAAGGGTCCACCAAGAATGTTTTGGTGCAGCAGTGAGGACAATATATGTGTGGTTTTGCATAGAACCTAACGTGGCCCCTTCCTCATTGATGCTTGCGTCTCAATACACCTGTGGTGTGGGAATGCTTCGGTTGCGAGGAGGATCCACATTCCTCGTTTGGTCGAGGATGGTCACTCTTGCCATGTCCCAAGCGTGTCTGTGTGACATTTGCCTGGACTTGATAGATCCCACCCTTCGTAGGCATATTAATCTCATGTGGGGCAAACATGCGAACAAGAGACTCCCTTGCACTTTGCAATTGGCGCATACAAACTTCCCTCTGTGTTGAGGTATAGGACGAAACCTCAACCTCAATGCGTTTGAGGAGCCCTTTGAAGTCCTCAATAGAGGACACAAGATCCTCTTTTTGCACACCTCCATCGGGGCATGGCCTCTCCATTACTAGATTTTCATCACCATAAGGACTATGTGGTGTGTCATCAAAGGCCCATGCACTATCGATGATGGGCAAAACCTCATGAAGGTGAGGAAAATAGCTCCTCAAGATGAGCCGCAAGCCATAGAGATGTTTACAATCTACAACCCAATTAGCACAATCACAATAGTTTGCTTGCACACTTACATTATACCATTTGTCTTGTTGTGTTGCACTTGCCATTTTGAAGAGCATGGTTCCCTCATGAATGACTTGAAGAGACAAGGGATCGACCTTGTACCGCTGGAGTATCCTCTCCCCTGCTGCCAATCTAGCTATGTGGCTCTTGCTCGACCCATAGACTTTGAAGCGCTAGAGTCAACTGCGAGAAAATAGTCCCTTTCAAGAGCATAATGTATCACAACAAAATGATAAACAACATTCCAACTCAAAATCAAGCACATTACCTATCTCCTGCTTTTGTTTGAAGAACTCAAGTGCGGTTCCACCCATTCTCGATCCCAATGACGAGTTGCCAACAAGGGCGTGCAATAGATCCAATATAGTCCTGTTGATCTTGGCATCAAGTAGAGTGCACTTGATGTACTGCCATAGTCTCTCAATTAGATTGGTGGTGTCAACATTACCATGCGAAATCATGTGATCAAACTTGGGCCATCTTGTACACCATATACAATCTTTTCCACACCATCCATTTGTAACGTATCGTACCACGTTTGGATGAGAGGAGTAGCGGTGCAGTAGCTGCTGAAAACAACTTGTCAAATTGCAATTCTATTGGACATTGCATGAGATTGGACAAGGATGCGTATACCTGATCACGCTCATCCGATGGAACCTTGATCCACGAGCACATGGGACATTAATCACTACCAAGCTCATTGAAACACACGAAATGTAGTTCTTAAAATCAAAACAATCATAGCAATGTGTACTTGTGGGAGAAGATTCTCAACCCAAGCCTTCTTTGTATGGAACCAACAAAGAATAATATGGCATGCAACTTGGTGTCTAGTGCTATTGAGATAGTTGGCAGTCCAGCAATGAGGATCATCAAAGACAACCTTTGAGAGTGCCTCCAACTCTTGTTGAGACTTATCGATGACAAGTGCAGAAGAGCGAATGTCACCCATTCTAGAGAGAACTATTTTCATTGTGATATGCAAAGCGATGACCTCTTGGTTCAACCCATTGTCACATGTGCACAACATAAACCAAATAGGAATGCCCATTCCATGTTGGTTTGGTAGAACTGCTGCATAGAGAGGAAGGCCAAACACATTGGTCTTAAATGTGCTATCAATCGCCCAGGCACTATTCTTCGAGAACCTCTTGCTCATTTCTAGCATCCATTCATCTTGGACAACCAATATGAATAGTCTATCCTTGTCCTCTTTCGCATGTGGATTATACGGTTGGCAATATAGCACCTAAAGGACCCAAGATTGCTTTATCAAATAGATGTACTAATCACTATAACATATAAATATCGAGAGAAATATGACAAGTACCTTGTTTTGGTCTTGTAGACGAATCGCTTCCAAGTACATCGCGGTCCAATCATCCTTAGAAAGTTTGCCTGCAATATACCAATAGCATTGATGCTCAAGGTAGCCCAAGAACATCGAACAATAACTTAAAAGATGAGAACATACCTTCATTTCGCATTTGGTAAGACAGTGTTTTGCACCTCTTTTGGAATCATGAAGAACCTATACGTTACACGATCTAATGGAGAGGCATTTTTGAAATGAAATTGCTCTTTCATCAAGCTCATCTTGGCGACGTGGTGGCATGTTCCCACGTCAACCACACATGGATACACTGGCAAGTGATACAAATCACTGCGAGAACTAGGTGTATGGCCCTCTTGTAGAGCATGTATTAGTAGAGTAACCCTGTGGAGACCATCTTTATACTCGATTTGCACCTTGAATGGGCAACCACATTTCTTCGAGGTTCTCAATCTGCGAATTTGGGAGCCTTTGCGAGTTGTGCTACCACCACGATGACATGCATATTCCACTATTATCTTTCCTAAACCATGCGTTTTGGTTGAGCGAACCTTGACTAGCCTGGCTTTGTGTTGAACCATGATCTCTTGAAGTTGGCACTCCACAAGAGATATGTCTGAGGTAAGCTCCAAGGTAGGTACTTTTCCGTCAAACCCATGGGGCTTTGTGGATGCCTTGCAAGTACAAGAACCGATGAGCTCTTTCACATAAGTGAGAGGGATGCCATGCTTTCTCATATCCATACACCAATTGGATTTGATGGAGTCCACTGTGGCATTAATGCTTGCGTGAGCACCTGTAACCCTATTTATGTGATTTGCAAGGAAAATACTCTCCCATTCCTCTATACATGCAATGTGCAATGATGGCTCCGGTTTAAGGGCTAGCACAACTTGTCCATCATCGTTTCTTCCCATGCAAAGACTTTCTTCTCCGTTCAAATCACTTACCATCAATCCATAGCTCTCCCTGTCGAATGAGAAGTACTTTGATGAGGTGAAGTTAAGCGCGCTTGGTGCAATGCCGCTGCTTTCTTGTATTGTTGAATCATTGCCTTTAGGAAAGAAGTCAATCATCTTAACCGCATCACTTGCTGATTCATCCGATGTTTCTTCATCGGTATCGACTTCCTCAATCTCAGGATCACTCTCCATAATCCATAGCCGTTGACTATATAAGCACATATCACCCATATATCACGAAAACATCATCACAATGTCGCAATTCATCCATTGCAAACATAAGAGAAAGAGATAGAGCTATGTGTACCTTGATGGGGAAGCCATGATTGACGGATCACGAAGATTTCAACTTGTGATGCCCATGTATGGTTGCCACGCGGACCTCAGAGCTCCTGCACAAAGATTCCTTCAATATGCATTGCATGCAAAGATATTCTGTGGGTAATACCGAGAGTGTTTTTTGCATCGATAGTTTTGCGCTTACCCTGTGACGAAAAGGTGGCCGGGTTTACTATTCGGGTTGGGTTTACTTTTGGTCCACTTTGGAAATCATATGAAGAATGGACTCCCCACGCCGTTCTATTGACCATGGGGCGCAAATGTCGTGTGTGACTTCCCTCAATCACCCCTCAGCAACTGTATAATAACCCGCACCCCACCGTATCCATTAATCTGAAGTACCCCCCCTCCCTCCCCTTTGTTGTCATGATGGACCTGCCTCATGCCCGGCGAAAATCGTGGGCCCCATCCACGTGCTGCGTGACCACTCAAATCATCCGACAGCCTCCCTTTTCCGGCGGACTGGGTTTCCTTTAGCGCTGGCCGGGTTTACACCCAAGACCAGGTTTACTTTCGTGGGCGGGGTTTATTTTTGGGGGTGGGATTTACCCTGAGCCAAAAGCAGGGGTCCACATCCTAGCTGCGATCCACGGCCCCGTGGCACATAGTCCTGAGGCCCCACGTGAGACAGGACGAACAATTTCTAGTAGGCGTGAAACTCAGGCGAAGGGAGAAGCAGTGATGTTCTTCTAGGCAGGCTTTTTGTACCGCATTATACGTACGATGCAGCAACGATACGAGGAGCTAGCCCTGAAATCAGCCCTCTCTCGGCGGTAACACAAGATGCCCCCGCCCCCCACCCAATCCCTTTTCTGTCCTGTTCCCTTGCCGTTGATTTTACTGATCAGGCATTTGTATTTTTATCTTTCTCGCAGCTCCGACTACGCTCAAGCGTGCAATGAACTGGCCGCGATTCTAAAAGGATGCTTCAAAGTCGCACCCAAGCGCTTGCAGGCCAACGTTTTCGAAGATGTGCGGGAGGCCATTCGTTTCGTGCCTGAGTAAGCCATTTGCTCGTTATCCTTGTTATACTGTTGTTCTTTCTATGCATCAAATGACAATTTGTAGGTGTAAGACAGATTATTCTTATTATCCTCGTTGTACTGTTGTTCTTTCTGTGCATTAAATGATAACTTGTAGGTTTAAGAGAGATTATATGCAACCGTTTGCAAGAGGTCAGGGGACCAGGGGATGTCTCTCGTGACTTGGGAAGTGCCATAGTTTGCTTGACCAGACAGGTGGCTAGAATTTACGGCAGCCTTTAAGTTGAATATGAACTGTTGGCCTGAATAGATGCTCTCATTGACCGCAACTGCTATGCTCCACTACCTCTGGTCTCGAGGACTGGGAATGAGGTGAGCTGAGAGTGGTGTTGGAGACCCCGGGAACAGCTCTGACTGTGTCATACTTGTGACGGCTCATGATACACAGTAGCAGTGCTGCAGTCCACCAAGGCTGATGACGTTGTGGCAGCAGCAGACAGAGCAAAATTAGTCCTCTAGGGTGAGCTTGTTGGAAATGAGCAAAATGCAGATCTCAGGCTGAAACACAGCTGTCCATGTGTGCTAATGATTGGGCAGGCATGTACAACCGATGATGTGAGCAGGGTGGCTGCTGATTATAATTGGGTGGCCTGATCCAGTGTTTGGAAGGCCCTCTATAGCCTGAAACAGCTTCCTAGGGCTTGGTACCAAAGGATTGATTGATTCTTCTCATAGAGTGGCTTCCATCGATCGGAACATGACCCCAACCTTTATTATAAAGTTGTGGGTGACAATTGTGTTTTAGTCATCTTATATGTAGATGACTTGATTATCACAGGGAATGAGTTGGACCTTGGGTTCCTTTGCCTCTTTCTTGGTCTGGAGATTGATCAGATGACACAAGGCATTTTCATCTTCAGCACAAGCACATCTTTGAGCTGCTTTCGGAGTTTGATATGACTGAGTGTTGGCCTATTTCTTGTCCCCATGGACCTAGAGTCCAAGTTGTTTAGTACTGGAGACCCCCTTCCTAATGTTACCAGGTAAAGGTGTCTTGTTGGATCACTAATCTGGCTTATCCATACTAGACCAGCCATCTCTTTTGTGGTGGCATTGTTGTATTCATTCATGAAGACTCCTACTCAGGCTAAACCAAAAGAACACAGAGGAATGATCAACTTTGAATGGAATTCATCACATAGTGTTCATCTTTCATCATCTTGATAGTCGTCATAGTCTTTTTGGATGGAATGACTTAGATTGGGTAGGTGATTGGAGTTGAGATGCTCCATTATAGGTTTTTCTTTCTTCCTCGGCTTGAGAGATATCTCATGGAGCAGTAAAATTTAGCCTACTATGGCCTTATCTTCTATGTAGGTTGAGTATTGTGTACTTTGTTCTATAGCTCAGGAGGTAGTTTGGCTGTGTCACTTGTTGGGGGAGATTGGCTTTTCAAAGACAGGTTCCACATAGTTGTGCGTGGATAGCCAGAGTGCCTTATCTCTGGCAAAAAACCCTATGTTTCATGCTTTTGCACAAAGCAGATGAAGGTCCTACCACTTTGTTTGAGAGCCAATTGTGGATTTTGAGTTAGCGGTGGCCTACTGGCCCATGGCACATAATGTGGTAGATCTCTTCATGAAGCCTCTTCCACAAGCTTCAATACTTCATCATACGAGATTGTTGGGCCTTCAAACACTCCCACGATGTGAGAGGGGGTGTTATTGCAATAATGAGGGCAAAGGAGATTTTGTACAAATCCATGGGTTGTTTTTCCCAAAAAGAAAAAAAAAGCATGAAATTTTTGTTATTTACTAGATCTATGAGGTGGCTTAACAAGATTGTCCTTTAGCCTAGTGGTAGGGCCATGGGCTTATACCAGAGCTCCTAGTTCAAATCCCATACCCACAAGCTTGAAAATAATATTTTAAAATTACATTTTAACCAAGATGGGTTGCGCATATCGGCACCAATTTTGGGTATTATCCTTTTCACACACGTGAATTTTGGATATTGCCTCCTTTTTTTGTGGGGCTCCTTTACATGTGGCAAGCACTCCATTGTTTGTGCATATGGGCACCAACTTTTTGGCAATTAAAAATCACATTTCTATTCAAATTTCAAAAATCCCTCTATGAATTCTTAGGCCACTATCTAATTGTTTGGAATTTTAAATTGGAAAAACCACTACCTTTTTATCAAAACCCCATTTGTAGGCCAAAGGTGGAAAAGGGAGTGGTTTAAATGTGTATACCATTGCCTCTCCCATTGGATCACGTCATAATCCACTAGTTTATGAAAGCGATTAACTCTTAAGCTAAAGGCCCTTTTTCATATTTTCCTAACATGCATAGTAACTAAAAGTTTTGAAAATGGTAAGGCAGGAAATGAGTTTCAAACAAAACTATGTCTGTAAGCGAAAGGTGGAAAAGGGAGTGGATAAAATGTACGCATCACTTCCTCTCCTATTGGTCCATGTCATAATCCACTAGTTTTTGAAAGTGATTAACTCTTAAGCTGAAGGGCCATTTTTTAAGTCCATATTTTCCCTAATGTGCATGGTAGCCAAAAGTTTCGGAATCGGCAAGGTAGAAAATGAGTTTCAAACAAGTTTCCTACATAATTAATTTTTAGGAAACGTGTGAAAAACGTTTCTTACCTATATAGTAAAAAATATGGGTCATAGAATCCATATACATGAAACATTTAAAGAAATAATCCTACTTATCCATTATCTATGTATCCAATGATCAAATTATACAATGTATACATGTAAACAATGTCAAATCTTCAAGAATTTTAAAATCACATTACGATTCATAACTATTAACATCATCATCAATGATAGTTGACACAAAATTTCAAAGAAACCTAACAGTATCAAATATTGATTTGGAGCAAGGACACATCACACACATTATAAAAATGATAAACATGAATAAAAGTGACAAAATGTCAAATAAGTCTTAAGCCTCATGAACCTTACCAAATGTTCAATGCATAAATAAAAACTACTAAAAGTCACTTCTAAATCCTATTGCAAGAATCCAAGATCTCAAGTAGATCCTCATCTTTGGCTGCAATAGTACTTGTGCTAGCTATATTACAAGTATGAGTTATTGATCTTATAGCTGGAACAAACACCATAAGCTCCTCATACAACATGGAACAAATATCCCTCTCCTCCAAAGAGATAATAGGAACATCTTTTGTCTTTGTAATGTCAAACTTGTCAACATTTACTTGCCTTCCCTCTATTGGATTCCCCTTTTGTTCCATTAACTTCAATTTACAATTGCAAAATATAAGTCTCTCTAACTAGCAATCCCAATGTTCTATTGTCGCAGATTGATAGTGTACGGACTGTTAGGAATATCGAGGTACGCTTGCAAGAGAGAAAGCGTCGCTTTTAGATCCTTTTAAGAGAAAATATCGCCTTCATGATTGGTCATGTATTTGGGGGAAAAAACGTTACTTTTTAAGCATTATCTTCAAAAAAAAATGAATAAGGTATACCTTAAAAAGGTAAGAAGCTTTTCGTACTTGTTTTTTCAGTTTTCTACCTTGGAAAACACATTTTTGTGCCATTATGTGCTTGATGAAATAGTTAGTGATTGAGACCCTAATTCACTGCCCATATTTGATAGACGGTTTTCCAAAAATTGGAAAGTCAATTGGCCTTGTTGTCCTTGAAACATCCAAAGACTAATGGATAGACTAAGAGGACATATCAGACTATGGAGGATATGTTGTGTGCATGTGATAGTTTGGCTATAATAATGGTAAGCATTCGGCTACCAACTATAGCTAGTCTATGCTTATGTATGAGTATGAGCTGAAACCACTAATTCTGTTGAGCTTGGGGGGGGGGGGGGGGGTGAAAATGTAGTATGTAGTTGATTTTCTGCATGATATGCAAGAGATGTTGACGATTGTGGGGAAAGCATTAAAACGGCCTAGAATTGTGCCACACTTTATGCTAATTAACATCGTTTTCTTGGAGAGCTCAAAGAGGGCATGTGGGTTTTACCTTAAAAGTCCCTAAGGACTCTGATTCAATGACTACCAAGGAGTACTATAAGTTATCTTTGAGGTTTTGTGGCCCTTTCTAGATTACCAAGAAGATAAGTAGCGTATCTTACAAGTTGGACTTATGTCAAGAGATTCGTGTTCATCTTGTGTTCCACGCGAGTCATTTAAAAGAATGATTAGGTCAAGGCGAACTGTTAGTTCCAATTGTGGAAGTCTTGCAGCTCAAGGATATTGCTCAATATGTTCCACTTGAATTGGTTCTTGACGGTCATGTTGGACTCTTTATTCGAAGTATTTGGTCAAGTGGAAGAACTGCTTGGAGGTAGAGGCTACTTGGGAGTCTATACATTCTTTCAAGAGTTATTTTCTTGACTTTGTTCTCAAGGATGTTGCTAAGAACAACAATCATTCATACGGGGGTTTGTGGATATAGCTTGTGTCATGTCTTGTGTGCAAGTTGAATCCTAGATGGATGTTTCAGATAGGCTGCGACAAGAGAGAGAGAGAGAGAGAGAGAGAGAGAGAGAGAGAGAGAGAGAGAGAGAGAGAGAGAGAGAGAGAGAGTCTCTCAGGAAGAGAAGAATGTCTACAAGAGAGAGTGAACCCTAGTAACCTTTAGTTTAATTAGAAAAATGATTAGTGAATGTAGCGTTCTTAGCAAACCTCTCAATCTCTCAGGAAATATTGAATCATGACCAACACAATGGTACCCTAAAAATAGGCAATGAATGCAGCCAAGTCAGCTTGGAAAATTGGGTTCACATGCCTGAAATTCTGTGCAATCTATTGTAGGTGACCGATTGCCTGGTGAAGATGTTCGTCGACTGCTGCCCACGCGTCCATAACTAGCTGCCTGACCTGACTGACCTGTCTAACTACTTTCTGTCCTTCTTGATCTGTCTACCTTGTTTGATTCACACACACACACACACACACACACACACACACACACACACACGAGTTGATCCTTTGGCTAATGCAACTTGGGGGATATAATGTAGTGGCATGTTTGGATAATCAATGAGATTATACAAATGTCATGAATGCAGCAGCTATCATCAAATGTATTAAGTAGCAGCTCTGAGTTCTTTGTTAATATCCATATTAGTATAATAAGTAGAAATTAGTCCTCTTCTTACTGAGGCAGGTCAGTGTTGTGCATGCAGTCTTGTTGGGTGAAACCAACCTTCCTTCTTGGAGAGGGTGGTATTTCCTTGATTAAGCACTTAATTATAGCAATCAGCAAATAAACATAAATTGGAATGCACAATTTACCTTAATAATCTTGGACATTGGACACCCTGTTGGCCCCAGCGTGGCACCCCTTTCGGTATTTCTTTAACTTGATTGCTAGTGGAGTGAGTACAAGTTGAGATTCACAATCTCCTTTGCTATTCCAAAAAACCTCTTTGTTGTAGCAACAATTAGCAATCAATTCGGGCCAGTTGCCCTTTGATTTTTCTCCTAGGAATTGCACAAATGGAACCACCAATTGGCCAAATGTTGCCCCAATTCACAATGGATGGCATGACATCTGAAATCCTTGTTAATTTCATGAATTTTAGGTGTTGATTTTAGTGTATGATGCTTTCTCATGTTGGTACGGGTTCCAAGTGAAAGGTGAGAAGGATCGAAGCTTGCTTGGAAGTAAGCTATGGCGAAGAGCAAGAGTAAGAAGAGAGAGACACAAATGGGAACTTCAACAGTCACAATGTGTGATCGGGCCTTTCTTTATTCAAACTGTCACTAAAAGAATAAAGAATAAAGTGACGATGACGGGCGCTCACCACCTGAAGTGAGCAGTGGTGGGTACTGTCAGTGTAGTAATACACATGCGGTTAGGCAGGGGCCTTTACCCCCAACAACCTCCCACTTAAAGGTGAATTTGCCCCAGTGAGGAGTGAAAAGAAAAAGAAAAGACAGTACAATGTACACATGTACAACAGGATGAGGAAAAACATCATCTCATCCAACGGCCATTAATCTCTTGAGGAAGGCAAAGCGCTCAGTAGTGAGGCTTTTTGTGAGCAGATCTGCAGGATTTTCGTTAGTGGAGATCTTGACAAGGTCAATAGACTTGTCCTCCACGACCCCACGTATGAAGTGATACCTCACCTCAATGTGTTTCGTCTTCGCATGGAAGACCGGATTCTTGGCTAGTTGAATACCCATAGAATCCGAATGCAGCGTAGGTATAGTATCAATCCCAAGGTCATGAACCAAACACCCCAACCATATGGCCTCCTTGCAAGCCTCAGTGGCCGCAACATACTCGGCCTCATCCAAGAAATAGCACCTCCAGTATAGGTAAAGACATAGCCGGAAGTGGACCTCCTACTATCTGCATGTCTTGCATAATCGGAGTCTGTGTAGCCCACAACTCCTGTATCGTGGCTGACATAGCAAATACATATATATGCTGTTCTTCAGATATCTCATGATACCCTTTACGGCATTTAATGCTTTTTGCCAGGTGTAGCCATATAGCATGCCACAACACCAACTGCAAAGGCAATATCTAGACGAGTGGCTATCATGGCATACATCAAACTGCTCACGGCTGATGCATAAGGGATCTTGACCATCTCGGCCCTCTACTCATCCGTCTGTGGACAATCGGATTGTGAAACCTTCACATAAGAAGGTAATGGACCGCCAATAGGCTTTTACATCCTGCATGCGGAAACGCTCAAGGACTTTATAAATGTATTTCCTTTGTGAGAGATAGAGTAGTCCTTGATGCCTGCCACGCTTAATGCGCGTACCAAGAATGTGAGAGGCCTGTCCCAAATTCTTCATCTCAAAGCTCTTCTTCAGCTGAGATTTAAGAGCATCCAGCTCATCATGAGCTTTTCCTGCTATCAGCATATCATCCACATAAAGTACTAAAATAAGCAATGAGCCATTACGGGCTTTCTTCGTGTAAAGACACGGATCCATAGCACTTCTATTGTAGCCCTGTGACTGCGTAAATGTATTAAACTTATGATATCACTTCCTAGGTGCCGGCTTCAAGCCATAAAGACTTTTCTTCAACTTACACACTAGGTGCTCCCGTCAGGTCCTGCAAAGCCCTTAGGCTGCTTCATGTATATCTCATTATGCAAATCCCCATGTAAGAATGCAGTCTTGACATCCATCTCGTACAAGTTCAAGTCAAGCTGCGCGACTAAGGCCAAAACCAAGCGTAGGGTGGTCATCTTGACCACAGGAGAAAAGACTTTATCAAAGTCAACTCCATGCTCTTGTTTAAAACCCTTAGCGACAAGTCTTGCCTTATAAGCCGGCTTGGGGTTTCCAGGGGTACTTTTCAGCTTGTACATCCATTTGCATGGCAAGGCCTTCTTACCCTGAGGTAGTGCAACTAAATCCCAAGTCATATTCTTGTGTAGGGAGTTTATCTCAAACTGTATAACCCTCTTCCAGGAGTGATTGTCACCCCTGCACATAGCCTCATCATAGGTAAGAGGCTCTTGCATCTGTAACCAAGACATAATGCATCGAGGGCTCAAAATTATTAGGTGGACGTCTATCTCTAGTAGATCATCTCACGGTAGGCTCTGCGGCCAGTCCAACACCCTGGCCATGTGTACCAATTGCTGCTGCAGGCTGTCCAACTGGCTGTGCAGGCTGTACTGAAGCACGGGGCTCCTCCTGGAATATAACCTTGCGTATCTCTACCACCTTCTCAGGCTGTCTATGCATCTTGTCTTTATGGAAGACTATATCATGGCTGTGGATGACTTTCCGTGCTTGCGGATCCCAGAGGCGGTAACCCATCTCGCCTGCATCCCCATAGCCAAGGAAAATGCATTTGACACTCTTAGGATGCAACTTAGTATGCTTGTCTTTGGGCACATGGCAAAATGCCTCACATCCAAAGACACGTAGATGCGCATAAGATGGAGGTTCCCCAGTCCCTACCTTCTCTGCAACCTGGAAATCCAAACCACTAGAAGGTGATCTATTTATAACATGCACAGGTGTATTGACTGCCTCAGCCCAAAAGCTCTGTGGTAAGCTTGCATGGCTAAGCATACTGCGTACATGCTCCTGGATGGTTCTATTCATCCGCTCAGCGAAACCATTCTGGGGTGGGGTATAGGGGGCAGTCAACTGACTCTTAATACCCCTCTCGTCACATAATTGCTCAAAAGCACATGACATATATTCTTCCCCATTGTCGGTCCTAAAGCATTTCAGCCTATGCCCAGTCTGGTTTTCAACAAATGCAAGCCATCTCTGAAACACAGCTAAGACCTCGGACTTAAGCTTAATGGGGTAAGCCTAGATTTTACGCGAAAAATTGTCAATGAACGTCACAAAATATTTTGCACCACCCATAGACTGATAGGGCATGGGCCCACAGACATCCGAATGTACTAATGCCAGGGGCTCACTTATGCGTGTCCTACCAGACTTTTTATGTGTATTCCTAGTCTGTCTGCCATAAAGATAATGCTCACATGAATCAAAACATGCGTAGTCAAGGGGCGGTAAGTACTGCAAACTAGAAAGCATTTTCATTTCTTTCAAGGACATATGACCCAAATGGGCATGCCAAAGAGATACATGTGGGATGGAACCCACTGACAAAACATGGTTAACAGAGGACCCATCAACTACAAGAGGATAAAGGCTGCCAGCTTTGGCACCTCTAGCAAGCACAAGTTTGCCTCACGGGTGATCTTCTAGGCAGAATTCCCAAATGAAACATGAAACCCAACATCATCAAGCTGCCCTACAGACATAAGATTGCGTGTAAGCGCAGGTACATGACGTACATCCTGTAACAGAAAAGTACTGCCAATAGAGAACTGCAGCCGTACATCCCCAATGCCAACAATAGCAAGTGACCTATCATCACCCAAGTGAACTGAACCAGAGACATGCCACCCTGTATGTCAGAAAGTAAGGCGTATGCCTTTTGAATTAAGGGACGGGTTGTACGAGGAACTATAGAAGTTGCAGAAAGCGGGTTTGATCTTCCTGTTCAACATACTGAATGGTGCTCACCAGTTGTGATCAGGAAGAAGAAGAATAATCAAATGTGTCTTTGTGTAGACTTTAGAGAGTTGAATAAGCAGACTATTAAAGATTACTACCCGTTGCCATTTATTGACCAAATTTTGGATCAACTAGCGGGTAGGGAAAGCTATTCGTTTATGGACTGTTTTGCAGGGTATAACCAAATGGCGATTGTTGAGCAAGACAAGCTAAAAATGACGTTTATTACAGTCTTTGGTACCTTTGCATACCATGTGATGGAATTTGGGTTGTGTAATGCACCTGGTTCGTGGCAAAGAACAGCCGACAAGACCTTTGGTGACATCTCCCCAAAGGAGCTGAAAGTATTCATTGATGATCTGCGGGCAACCACCATAAGGAAGAGAGTTGATCATTTTGCAGAAGTGTTTTGAGCGTTGCAGATAATTTTGCATAGCTCTTAACCCATAGGAGTGTATCTTTGGAGCAAGCCTGTTGAAATTTTCCAGCCAGTATATATATAACATAAAACTGAAATCAGTCCAAAACTGTTGCTAGAAACTCATTGGATGCATCCATAACTCATGTTTCTTAACTGTTATGACTATCAACCATAGAAAATCATCAATTCAGCATAAACCATAGCTAAAACTATCAATGGCATTTACTAACATGTTGTTGTCCATGGAACCAGTCGTAAACCATTGAAACTGAGTATATTCTGATCTTAAATTGATCACTTGCTGATCTGAGAACTGATCACAAAATCGTTGCAAAAATTGACCAACAATCAATGCAAAAATTGATCCCAAACGTGACCATAAATAGTTCTCAAACTGAGTCGAAACTAATTAGAGTTTTTGTCTCAAATTGAGGTAAAAAATCATATCAAACTGATCATAAATTGATGCAAAAGTATAGTTCCAGTGCCTCGGTGAAACTCATACTCATTTGCATACATCTCATAGTAACTAGTACAATAAGTAGTGACCTCATGGCAAACATACTATCAGCGTAGAACCTTGGATGTATGCTAAATACATCCAGGATCCACTACATACAAGAGCTGTCCACAACTGGGAGAGTGGAAGTGCTACCTTCCCCTTGAGCATCATGCAATACTCTGGACCCTTACTCTACTAAACCTGATTGAGCCTGAACTAAAGTCGGCTCTAATTGAAAGGTATCTAGGTCATGCAATACTCTGGACCCTTACTCTACTAAACCTGATTGAGCCTGAACTAAAGTCGGCTCTAATTGAAAGGTATCTAGGTAAAGCTGCAACAATTGAGGATGGTTTGCCAAGTCATCCTCTTCCATCCATGTGGCATCCATTGATGAATAATAATAATTTTCACCAAGTATCTCTTGGAAACTTTTCCTTTGATATTTCTTTCCTTATGTTCCAAAATCTGCTCGGGTACCAAAATCTCATCTAGCTCCTCAACCTCATACTGAATTCAGACTGATATGAAAGGCATTGTGTATCCTTCAATATGGAGGTAATTTCAACTGATATGCCACATCACAAATCTTCTCCAACACTTGAAAGGCCCCATAGTATCTCATACTCAACTTCGGATATAGTCTTTCTCTTCCTTTCATATTTTTCAGCCTTGCCTTTTCAGAATGCAGCAATACATAATCGCCCTTTGCAAACTACAAAGCACATCTATGAGGATCAACTGCCCTCTTTTGCTTTTCTTGTGATCTCTGAAGTGCATACTTTATCTTTTCATAGGCTACATCCAAGTTTTCCACATAATGGTCAGCCTTAAATATCTTATCTTTAGATTGCAAGATAGGTGGTATCGTCTTGCCACCCTCAACCACTTCAAATGGAGCTTTGCCAGTGGAACCATGCACTGTGTTCTTGTAAGCAAACTCAACTAAGGAAAATACCGCTCCCACTGTGTTTTATGGTCTAAAACATAGCACCTCAAAAGATCTAACACTATGGAAATATTCCTCAGATTGACCATTTGTCTGCGGATGGAAGGAGGATGAGAATTTCAGTGTGGTACTCAGATTCTCAAACAACCCCTTCCAAAATAAATTGGTCATTGGAGGGTCTCGATCACTAATGATCGACTCTGGCATGCCATGATACTTAAAGGTGTGCTGTAAAAACAATCGTGTCATATGATCAGCTTTTATTTTCTTTCTTATTGGAATGAAATGGGCTTGTTTGCTAAATTTGCAAAAGATAGTCCATATCCCATGATTCCTTGTAGGTATGTTAGGAAGCTCAAAAATGAAGTCCATTGCAATGCTCTGCCAAGGCCTGTCTAGAATAGGCAAGGGTTCCAATAAGCCTGAAATCTTTTGCCTATCATGCTTTACCTTCTGACATACAATGTATATCTTGACAAACTGTTCTACATAATGCCTCAAAGTTGGCCAATAAAAGAAATGCTCCATTGCCTTGACTGTGGCATCAATGCCTCTGTGTCCTGCATACGGAGCAACATGACTTTTAGTTATAACTTTGGGTCTTAACTGCTTTGTGACACACACTCGTCCATGCATTATCAGAAATCCATCTCTTAGCACAAAGTGCTTATGCCTTTGGCCATTGCACAACTGATTATAAACATTGGCAAAGTTCGAATCAGCAACATATTGCTCTTTCATGGTATTGAACTCAGTGTGATAAACCATCCTGAGGGCTGAAATTTGTGGCTTACGTGACAATGCATCAGCTACAACATTCTTTTTACCATCAATATGTATAATCTAAAAATGAAACTTAGAGAGAAAATTTGCCCATCTCATATGCTTCTCTCACAACTTTGTTTGCGTCAAAAAGTATCTCAAAGTCAGATGGTCCGTTTGCATTGTAAAATCAGCCCCCAACAAATAATGTTTTCATGTAGACAATGCATGAATTACAGCCAAGAGTTCTTTCTCATAGACCTGCAAATTCTTTTATGCACCATGAAGAATTCGGCTCTCATAAGCCAGAACTCTGCCTTCTTGCATAAGAATATAGCCCCAATGCTATTACCACATATATCACATTGAACTACGAATGACTTTCTTAGATTGGGCAACACAAGCATAGGATCTAAAGTCATCTTTTCCTTCAACTTTTCAAATGCTGAAAATTTCACTGCTGTCCATCTAAATGGCACATTCTTCTTTTGCAAGGCATGCAATGGAGATGCAATTTTAGCTAATCCACGTACATACTTCCTGTAGTAAGAATATAAACCCAAGAAATTGCAGATCTCATGCATATTTCTCTAAGGTGACCATGATCATATTGTCTCAACCTTTGTAGGGTCCATGCGAATACTATTAGCCGATACAATATGCCCCCAAAAGTGAATTTCATGCAAAAAGAATTCACTTTTCTTGTCATTGATAACTAGTCTATGCTCATGTAGTTCATTGAACACAATGTCCAAGTGTCTTCTATGCTCTTCCTCATTCTTTGAATAGACAATCATGTCATTAAAGAAGATGTCCACAAATCCTCTATGTGGCTTGAAGTTGCAATCCATCATTTGATTAAAAGTGGCAGGAGCATTTGTAAGACCAAAAGGCATGACAAGGAACTCATGTAGCCCAAAAGATATTCTGAAAGCTGTCTTAAACACATCCTCCGGTCTAATGCATATCTGATGATACCCACTTTTCAAATCTATACAACTGAATATGGCTGCCCCTTGCAACCTATCCATAACATCATTGATTCGAGGAATCGAAAAGTGATTCTTTTTCGTGACCTTGTTCAGAGTACGATAATCAATGCACATATGCCATAAACCATCTTTTTTTTTGCACCAAGTGTACATGAGAACAAAAGGGAGATGAGTTGGGCTGAATCAACACTTTTTCTCTCATAGCTCATTCACTTGATTCCTAATCTCCTCTTGTTGAGCTGCACTGACTTTGTAGGGTGGCTTATCAGATGGGCTACTTCCAAGGATAAGATCTATGCCATGATCTTCTGGCCTTTCAGGCGGTAGCTGCCCTGGAAGTGATTGATAGAAGTGATTAGCATGCATTTTTAGAAATGACATGCGATCCTTCTCTAACTTAGATATGTTGCCAACATTCTCACTATCATCTTTATCGTTAGTAAAAATCAAGTACTCGAAAAGATGATTTTTCATTACTTTAGAAATGACAGTTGTAGATACAAGGACAAATTCACCTTTCAACTTTACATTAAGTGAATGCATTTTCCTCATGTTGAATAGTGATCTTTTTTGGATGAGAATCAATCAGTGCATGCATACGATGACACCATGGTATACCAAGCGATACATCACAACCCTCAAGTGGAGCAATGAAGAACTCTTTGCTGTCCACATATCCTTGTATATGCAACCAAAGCTTTCCAATGAGTGGTGTGACAGGCGCTACGTAGCCTTTACATGCCATTCCAACATCCCCCTTAGGCTCCATCTCATCCTCTCTGATGCCTAGATGGGTTGCCATGTCAACAGAGATGAAGTTGGCTTGTGCACCATTATCAAAGAAAATCAATGCATACCGATCCCTAATTTTGCCCCATGCTCTATACAACTCAATAGCATCATCATTGGGTTGATAACTAACAACATCGAACACCAATCCTACTCATGTTTTGGGCTTCTTTCCTTTAGAATCTCCCTGATTTTTTGATTTTCGAGCTTGTTGTCTATTGGGACAGTCCCTTGCAATGTGACCCTCTTGTTCACAAACAAAAAATTTATTTGCAATGTGGCCCTAACATTGGTGTCCCTTTTGGTATTTATTTAACTTAATTGAAGAAGAAGTTGATGTACAATGGGATTCTCCAAATCCCTTTTGGTATTCCAACTCCCCTTGCTGTCCAAAATGACGAGCAAGTCTTTAATCTGATTTGCCACTTGATTCGGGCAGTCAATTGGCCTTTATCTGCTTTGATGGAGATGGAAAATGCCCCAAATTCATTGATTTGCTGGTTCCTCCACTTGAATTTGACTAAAAATAGCTTCAGCCCTATTGAATCCAAGTCTTGGAGCCTCCAGTTTTTGGCACACTTCTCGGGATTGCTCCTAAACCCTAATTTTTGCTATAGATTAGGGTTTACAGCAGAGAAATTTGAAATTTCTCAGTCTTTGGTGATCTCAATGCTCTAATCTTTGGAACAAGGCTAGGAGAAGAGAGAGAATATCGAGGAGAGAGAAAATTCAGACTTTCTTTGTGAAGAACTGAAGGAAATTTGTCATTTACTGTTGCTGCCCTGTCTCAACAACTTGTAGATGCAAAGAAGTGAAGAAAATCAGTTATTTACTGCTGTTGCTCTGTCTCAACAGCCTATAGATACTGTTATCTGCTGTTGATTGGTCTTCTCTTGCCCTTGGTTACCTCATAAGATCCTCCAATGGCTGCAAATCAACCCGCAGCATCTCCTCCCTCTCTCTTGCAAGCTGAATACACTAAAATGTCACTGTCTAGCCTCTAAAGACGTTTTTCAATCTTGTATGAGCATTTTTGACAAGTGACAGTCTTCCCAAGTGGTTTTTTTAGCATTATCCATAATTAAATTATAATTTTTAAGAAGCATCTTCTTCCCCTTTCTTATAGTTTGAATACACTAAAATGCCTCTCTCTAATCTCCAAAGACGTTTTTCAATCTTGCATGGGCATTTTTGACCAAGTGGCAGCCTTTCCAAATGGTTTTTTCAACATTATCCATAATTAAATATTAATTTTTAGTTTTTAAATATTAAAAAGTAATCTAATAATTATTTCGGTGCCTTGAAAAATAGTTTGATTGGCTAATAATTAAATTGGCTAGGCAACTTTCATTCCCAAATGTCTTTACGTCATCTTTGACCATCAGATTGGCGTTAGGTACCATTTAAAGCCACTTTTCTAGTATCACCAATTGATACCTATGGCTAAATGAATGACCTAGGCCAACAACTGGCACTAGATACCACCAAGTACTTGTGTAAGATAACTTATAACAACTTTTACCTTTGACATTCCGTGATTTTCTTGGGTACCGAGCTCGTAAATTTACTCTTACCTGAGTTATACCTCACATGTGTAACATTTACTTAACCATATGATTAAAAATTAATCCACATGTTAAGTGAGATTTTAAAAATACATGTCCTCATGACATCCAGCTTATATCAAGTTGTCATGATGTCCTCCTCAAAGATACTTGTCAACCAATTTGATGCAAAAATTTGCTTGAATTGTACCCACGTTGATGGTGCTCTACCTTGCATTAAAAGAGTGGACCAACACTGCAATGCATTCTCTTTCAAGAAAGTGGTTGGCTTTTGAATCTTCGAGGACTCGGTGAAATTCCTCCTTGAATAGGTTGCATCAAATTGTTAAATGTAAGTCAAAGCTTTTAGCCTATCTTGTGCACCACTGAAGGACTCAAACTTCATTGCTTTTCCACCCTCATCATAGTCTTTTGTTGCTTCTTTTGGTGTCAAGTTATCATATGTTGGCTGTTGCAAAAAGGATGCACTTGTTGAATTTATACCAAAACCAATGCCTAATAGAGCATTTGCATGACCAATACTCATTCCTTGAGTCCCATAAGCATTTGGGGATGTAGATGCATTACCAAACATGCTAGTTTGTGCCCCAGCCATCAGACTAATGTCACCGTACAATGGGTTTTGTATATTTCCAGCCATACCCGAATACATTGGGCCTTGCATACCATAGGAATTTGTGCCATACATTCTCGTATGTGGTCCTATTAGAAGTGGATGCGATGATGGAAGTGTATGGAAAATTGCTATAATAGACTACTGTACACAAGAGATAAAGAAAAGAGAAAGAGAAACACTGTAAAAGAAAAGAACATTGTATCGAGAACTTAGAAGCAAAGAGATACTCGGGAAATGGAATCCATATACCAAGATATGAGACAGTACAGAACCAATGTGAGTCACTAGCTATGAAGGCATTGACACATGCTCCTCTCCCTCCACTAGAACTGGTCAAGTGATGAATAATGATCTAACATATCTGCTAATATCCTCTCTCAGATCATGGATGATTTGATACAATACAATATACAATGATAATGTCCCATCATAGTACATACAACAAGGACCACCAGAGTAGAACCATAGATACCCAAGCAATGGGTGCGCAAGCCACCACCAAGGTGTCTTAGAGAGAACTTGATGTCAATGTCGATCGTACCAGCTCTTAAAAATAGAGAAGAATTATAGTAGCTCTCAATATCTTTCAATAATGTCTCACAGTAGCATACAAGACTATCCTGTTAAAAATGCCTCTGAACATATGTGACCAAAGTATCCCTCCATGTGAGCTTAGACTAGGAGCCAATCTTGCCCTTTGTCAAATAAACAGCTCATCATGAACCTGGATGTCAATCCCAGCTCCAGGATTTGAACCTGTTAAACTTTGGTTGGTGCGTCAAGGAAACGCCTTGCTGGAGCCTGTGTACTTGTATACATGTATAGATGAGGTGCACCTACCCCATCTCACCACTTACTCACACTCCCTCTTTGGCACTGGAGAGTTGTAGGGGATGATCCCATCACGTATACTAGCAGTCTGGAAGGGAGGCCCCTGCAGCCATTGTTGGGGCCACATAGATGGAGCCTAAACTTGGACATGGAGAAGATGACGACTCGCCTAGAGAGTCATCACTGGTCATCACCATCTGCGCTTGCTCTTGTTGTAAAGTTGCTAATGTCTTGCAATCCTTCCAAGGATATCCCTTCTTGCCACAATAATAGCATTGAGACTTCTTCGGCCATATGGCACTTCTCTAAAACAGGAACCTCTGAAGTACCAAGAGATAGCATCCTCATGGAAACTTGAAGTTGAACACAGCAAGTCTCCAATATAACACTTAGAGATGAGTAAAGAATATTTGCATGCTGACCATCAGGAGGAGATGCCGAAGGAGCCATCATGAGGGAGATGCAAAGAAGATGAAAACAGACTCATAAGGATTGCACAAGTTCCAAGTAGTAAAGAAAGCACGTAGAGAGTGTAACGAGAGTGTAGTGACGAAAACACGACAACCGGATGCACATGAATCTCTAAAGTTGAACATTGTACCACAAAGTGAGAAGATGGACCAAAAAATAACTAGAACCAACTTGAAAATATTGCTGCCCAGCCTTGCACAGGACCAAACAGCCAAAACGCAGGTGCTAATCAGTAAAACGTAGGCAGTAGACACCAAAACATAGATTTGGAAGGGTCAGTAACAGGTCTCCAACCTTGAAACAGGCCCAAAAAGCTGAAAACGAAAATGGCACTCTACAAAACGCTCAAGAAACATGTAGAAAATGATTAGAAGAAAATGTAGAAAACGAAAATGGTCACTTAGGTGGAAATCGGTCGTAGCAGTCAGAACAAGTCCAATCAGCAGACCAAAAGTCAGAACTCAGACCTGAAAGAATGTAAAATAGCAGCAAGAACAATGATCTTGCAATCTGATACCATGTCAAGAGTGGATGCAGTGATGGAAGTGCGTGGAAAACTATTGTAATAGAGTGCTGTACACAAGAGGCAAAGAAAAGAGAAAGAGAAACATTGCAAAAGAAAAGAACACTGCACAAAGAACTCAGAAGCAAAGAGACACTCCAGAAACGGAATCCATATACCAAGATATGAGACAATATAGAACCAATGTGAGTCATCAGCTGTGGGCACTTTCTCGTCTCCCTCCACCAGAACTTGTTAGGTGATGAATGATGATAATGTGGAGGAGAAGCTTGAATAAATAGGCAAAAATAATGCCACAAATAATGTCAAGTCAACCAGCAATAAATGCTAAAATGACCATCATAAAATGCTAGGAAAAATGCCTAAACGATCAGTATAATATCTTGGTACCCCAGCCCACTGATATGCACAAACTGAGCCATGAACTGCCATATTTGCTAACAAGTTCCTGTTGTCAAAAGATGACGTACTGGTGAGATAGTAGGGTTTGCGGGGAGGAACACAGAGTGAACTCGGCAAACATGGAGAAGAGAAGAGAAGAGAGAAGAAACTCTGATGAATGGAATGATGAAGTTCTAAATCATGGAGTGAATGTGATATAAGGGAACAAGGGTGCCGTAGCACAAGGAAGATGATGAAGACAGCTACCAACCACGAACCGCAATGTCCTCCTGAAGGGGTGTGAGGGTAGTGGAGAGGCTAGAGAGAAGAGGTGACGAATTTTATGAATTAGCCGTAAGGAATAAATAAGAAAGTGGCCTATAAATAGGCATAGTTAGTCTAGGATGGCGCCCCTTTTTGGGGCTGCAAACCCTAAACGCAAAACGCAGAAACGCAAAACGCAAACTGCAGGTGAAGGGTTTCTCAACACCCCCTCTTAGGCCCAAAAAGGAAAACAAGAGAAGAGTGAGGTGGAGATGCAATGCTACATGCTGAAGAATGCTCATGCAGTAGGTGCCACTTGGATAGTGTCCCTCGCGGGGAAATTGTTCACTTGCCCTTGCCCAAGTGCCCTAGTACAAAGGTGATGAAAACATGCAATGCATAGGAGGAATGTCGGACTTTGTGTGGTGTTGAGAACCATAAGGATATGCCCGTACTTGATTGTCCAAAATGACGAGCAACTCTTCAATCCGATTTGCCCCTTGGCCTTCACCCGCTTTGATGGAGATGGAAAATGCCCCAAATTCATTGATTTGCTGGTCCCTCCACTTGAATTTGACTAAGAATAGTTTTAGCCTTGTTGAATCCAAGTCTTGGAACTTCCAATTTTGGGCACACTTCTCGAGGCTGTTGCTAAACCCTAATTTTTGTTGCAAATTAGAGTTTACAAGAGAGAAAGTTGAAATTTCTCAACCTTTGGTGATCTCAATACCGTAATCTTCAGATCACCTGCTGTTGGTTGGTTTTCTCCTGCTCTTGGCTGTCTCAAAAGGTCCTTCAATGGCTGCAAATCAGACCAACAACATCTCATTTCTCTCTTTTGCATGTTGAATACACTAAAATGCCTCTCTCTATCCTCTAAAGACGTTCTTCAGTCTTGCATGGGCATTTTTAACAAGTGACAACCTTTCCAAATGGTTTTTTCTGCATTATCCAAAAATAAATATTAATTTTCAGTTTTTAAATACCAAAAATTAATTTAATAATTATTTTGATGCTCTGAAAAATAATGTGATTGGCCAATTATTAAATTGGGTAGGGAACTTCCATTTCCAAGTGTCTCTATGCCATCTTTGACCATCAGATTGGCGTTAGGTACCATTAAACGCCGCGTCTCTAGTGTTACCAACTGACACTTATGGCCAAATGAATGACCTAGGCCAACAACTGGCACTAGATACCACCAAGTACGTATGCGGCATAACTTATAGCAACTTGTATCTTTGATATCCGTGATTTTCTCGGGTTGCGGGTTCGTAAATTTACTCTAACCCCAGTTACATCTCACATTTGCAACATTTACTTAACCATGTGATTAAAAATCAATCCACATAGTAAGTGAGGTTTCAAAAATACATGTCCTCATGACAGTATCCCTTTCGGTATTTATTTAACTTGATTGCTAATGGAATGAATACAAGTTGAGATTCACAATCTCTTTTGCTGTTCCAAAAATCCTCTTTGCTGTAACAACAATTAGCGATCAAGTCGGGCCAATTGCCCCTTGATTTTTCACCTAGAAATCGCACAGATGGAACCACCAATTGGTTGAATGTTGCCCCAAGTCACAATGGATAGCTTGGCATTTGAAATCCTTGTCAATTCCATGAATTTCAAGTGCTGATTTTAGTGTGCGAGGCCTTTTCCTATTGGCATAAGTCCCAAGGTGGTTGCTAAACCCTAATTTCTGCAGAAATTTAGGGTTTACAACAGAGATCTCTCTGCTATCCATCAAATTTGACTGAGGTCTACTCAAAATGGCTGAGAAATGCTGAGATCTCCTAAGAATGGGTTAAAGAAGGTGAAAGAAAGCCAAGATGAGAGAGAAATTTGATTTTCATCATGAGAAAACCCTAAATTCAGCCTGCTGCTTGCTTCAGCCTATATTTAATGCAATCACCTACTGCTAGGCGCCTCCAAAATGGTGTCACCTAATCAACAATGTTGTTACCAGTCCTTGGAAGGTGACTTCTTGCTGTCTCTTTCTTGCTGAGGTCCCCGGATGACTGTCTTTTGCAGCAAATTGCTGTTCTTTGATCAGAAAATGGACCAGCAGCTCTCTCTCTCCCCCTCTCCCAAATTGTAAACTAACTGAATGGTTGAGTCCCAGCCCCCAAAAACGTTTTCTTAGTTTGCATGAGCATTTTTGCGAAGTGGCAGCCTTCAAACCCATTTTTCAGCATTATCCAGCCATTTAATTCATTTTCAGAATTAAATAATCCTGAAAATTAATTTCAGCCTTTTTGACCCTGCCGAAAATTAAATGTGCCCATCCATAATTAAATTGGCTCGGCCATTTGCAACCTAGAGTGGTCCCCATTAATTAATTAATTAATGCTAGTCCCTAGTGTCACCACCGACACTTATTGGCCAAATCACTGCCCTAGGGTCCAATTTGATACCAATTGACCAATAGAACCCAATCCACATCACTTATCACAACGTTTGCCTTTGACACCCATTGCACCCTCGGGGTTCTTGGCTTGTTACTATGGAATATTTGCCATGTGCATCACATGTGCTTAAAGAGCCTTGCACATTTGGTTAATAACTTAATCAAATGTTATCAGCAAGATTAAAGCATCTCAAAGTTTCACGTCCTCATGAGATTGGGACTTCAAAAGTCATGTTGGCATCTCAAACTGAAACACACAAATATAACTGATGTAGTTATGTTCAAAATTCTAAGTTTTGTGAGTTTAATGCATCTATAACTGTGTAAGTTGTTATCGAAGGATAAGATCTGGTTTCTACTGACAGGCTGGAGACAATACAAGAGCTGTCTGCTGTGAATGCATTGGTGCAAATTGCAGAAAGTGTATTGCCTAGACAGAAAAAAGCCTTGGTTTTAAGTGAGTTCAAGCATGCTGCAGTTGTACAGCAGCGTAGACAAAGCAAATGTAGAGGATTTGAGGCAGGTTAGTGTTTACTGCAGTTAATGTGGCAATTTGGATCTTTAGCATGTTATGATACTTGAAAGCAAAGTATTGGTGGCAATCTTTCTTTCCTTCATGTTTTTTTTTGTTGGGCCAGCTCTTTTTGATGCTTCAAGGGACATTCTGGTTCATACCTTTCAGTTTTTAGATGCTCGCTCCTTGGGCAGAGCTGCTTTGGTCTGCAGGTACGTGGAGTATGTACAGATTCCTAAGAATGCATTAAGGTCTGAAGTCCTTCTCAGAGGGTAATAAAGCTGATTATATGCTTTTAGGTCATGGAATGTAGCAGCATCAGATGAATGTCTTTGGCATGCCCAATACCTATATCATTTTGGAGAATCAAACCCAGGCTTTGAGAAAATTGGAAAGGCAATTGAGCGTGATAAAGGAAGAAATGGTGCAGTACTAGGAAAGTCACCCTTCGACAAATCAGGCAGCTGGAAGAGATTGTTTCAGGAGACGATAAAAAGTTTGTATACTATTCTCAATCACCCTATTTTATATTTTCTATGACATGTTTGTACAAGGCGATGAGACTTAAGTACCTTTGATTACCATAAATAGTGTTAATGATCTGTGTGATGCATGCAAGAGAATCAGGTGTTAGGTTTCTTCGATAATCACAAGTCTTATTGGTGAGTGGTGGTATCTTTTTCTATTCCTTGTCAGTCTGAACTTGTGGCTTTTGTCTGGAGCTGCGTTGTATGATGGAAAATTAGGAGTAAGCTCATACAAGATTTTGCACCTCAAGTCTGTGTAGTTTGTAAAGGGGAGATCTTGCTTCATTCTTGCTTAAGGCTCTGAAGAAAGCATAGCAAGCCCTGCTATGAATTGTGCCCATACTAGGGGCTGATATAAGTATTTTACTAGTATTAATACAACCATGCATTGTTTTAAAAAAGTCTGTGTAGTTGTAGCTTCTTCATGGGGGTAGAGCATGAGGCAGTGGATCCATCCATCAAGATCATTGGCACACAGGGAGTTGACTAGTTGGTTGAGAAATCTGAAGTCTCCAACAAGGGCTTTGGTTTAGATCTAAACTGCTGTAGGTTTTTTTTTTTTCCTTTTTTTGGGAAGTAAAATGTGGCTGATTATATTACTAAAAAAAAACTGATTACAACGGAGTGCTCATGCTCAATAGACTAGTTGGAGCTGATGCAAAGTCACAAATACATCATGTATACAAGCCTCTCAAGGCGGTCTGGGGGGGATGGGGGCAAGAAGCCATGGAGGGGGCTTGTATCGCCATCTGGGGCTGCCTGCCTGCATCACGAAAAACAGGTCTTGGCCGCCCCAAGTACGCATGAAATGACAACAGAGCTCCTAACAAGCCCTGGACTCGCCCTGCACCTAATCCCATCAGCCGCGGAGGGAGTGGATGATGATGGTCCAGAGCTTTGCTAAGGTCACCTGTACTGAAAGTCTCTCTTTGGCGAAAGCCTCCTGACATCGCGCCTTCCAGATATGCCATCCAATAAGACTCCCTATGATCTCCCATACCTCAGAGTGGTCTGCTGTGGGCTCCAGTACCTGGCGGATGGGTAGAGCCTCCAAACTGACCACTGCGCACGACCCTGCCTCGATGATGAATATCGTGTCTTGCATCCTAGCCTTATACAGAAGGTGACAGCCCTGGCTGACTGCTTGCCAGCAAAAAGCTCCCCATGAGATACATCCAAGGCTGGGTGCTATACGGCGAAGGATGTGGCATGCTCCTCTCCACACGAGCTGTGCCTCCTCACATGACCAAAGGCAGTGCTTTGGGGTTTCCAGAGGCTGCTGTGTGCAGTGCTTACAACCTCCCTCCTGCATCTGGGCAAGCCAACTTCCCACCGCCAAGCCTCCATGCGCCACCAGCCATAAGAAATACAATACCCTCCTCGGCCTCCAGCTATCCCATAGACGGTGCCAAAAGGTCCGTCGGAATAGCTCCGTGATGCTGTGCTCCGCCCAGTGTGTTTGCTATGTGATGGTGCCCAATTCATATCCTCTTGCATCAATACGTGTCTGCCAATCCTAGCAGTCTACTCCAGGAACCTCGATGGCTTCTTGGCGACTGCAGTAGCCGGCCATAGCTACTCTCCTGGATCCCACTCCAGCTCATCAAGTGGTTTGCTCTCCGAGATTCAAAGGCGCCACTCCTTGAGCTCCTTTCAGAAAACATAGGGGTCCAGTCGCCATGTCTTCCCGTGAAGGCCCACCACCTGAATCCTCCTCCACGAAAGGGGAGCTATCCCCTCGTCCTGCTGCCCTCTGTCAAGGGCCAGACGCCCCCCCTCCTAAAGGGTGAAGAAAGTCCCTTGTGGGGCGCCGCCCACTTTACCTGCCACCTGTAGGGGGATGCATGTTGGCAAAAACCTAGCGGCCCATACCTCCCCGGGCTCTATCGGCTCTTGTATCGGGGGAGCAAGCCACTCCAGAGGTATTGCTGTGTCTATCTCCCTTCTCCTCAACTCCACTCCTCTCTAGCAGCTTGATACTCTCTGCAGCACCTCCTCGTTCGCCATCCTGTATACCTTTCTCCATGTCCTGATGGTATGAGCCAGGCCGGTCTCCCAACCAGCCCATTGGATATGGGGACACTCGCCAATTTGTGCCCCTTCCCGATCTTTGACTTGGGGGTTGCAGATCACCGGTTGACGGTCCATCTCCTCTTGGTAGTCTAGGGGGCTTTGGATTAGGGCCTTAGGGAGGCCTTGCCACACGCGGAGTAAGGTGCGTAGGAAAGGTGATTTGGGGGGGGTGATTTGGGCTAACGTGAAGATCCATCTCAGGGATGGCCTCCACTCACCGCCAAGCCTTGGTTTACAATCCTGAAGACTCTCCTGAAATAAAACCTTCCAGGTTTGCCCACCTGGTGTGAGGCCGTGGACAACTAGCTTGCCCAAGAGAGCTATACTCTGATACTCTGGGTCTATGATCCCAAGCCCTCCCTCTGACCGATGCTGTACGATGGTCACCGACGCCACCTTGGCCCTGGAATCCCTAGAGCCATCTGACCCTGACTAAAGAAAGTTTTGCACTAGGCGGTGAAGCCGCACTATGCATGATGAAGAGAAGCACCAACACGAGGCGATGTACCAGGCCGTCGCTAGGAGGAACTGGTTAACCACCAAGGCTTGGCCGGCTAGGGAGAGGCGAACTGTGCTCCAATAGGTCAGCTTCCTTCGAATAGAATCAAGGATAGGAAGAAACTGTTGGGCAGGAGTGATGTCGAGTCCCACTTGGAACCCTAGGTACCGGACGGCCTGCCCTCTACTCACCCATCTAAATCCCAGGTGGACGCCCCACTCTATGCTAGAGTCCGGGACTGTGAGGAAACCAACCGACTTTCACCAGTTGATTTTTGCTCCCACTACAAGACAGATTACCTCAAGAGCCAGCCTCACTCTCTCTAGTATCAACTCATTGTCCTCTATGTAGAGTGCTGTGTCATCTGCATACTCTGAGTCTAACAACTCAGTCTCCTCTCTCACTGGAAGTCGGAGGCCACGTAATCCGCTCGCACGTGACCTAAGGAAATGGGACATGGCCTTTGTAAAGAGTAGGAACAGGTACAGGGCTAGGGGGCACCCCTGCCGTATCGATCTCTCTAGTCGAAACTCCTCCCCCCACGCTTACCACCTATGAGAACCCTGCTGGTGGCCAATCTGTAAAGTGTAGAGACCCCGCGAATCCAAGCTTGAGAGAAACCCAACCTCACCATGGTGCCCTCTAGGAAGTCCCAATCCACCTTGTCATAAGCTTTCTCAAAATCCAAGAGTAGTACAGCCAGTCTCTGCCCACTGTGCTAAGCCCACTTTGTTGCCTCAAAGAAGGTGAATACATTGTCCAAGATGCTCCTATCCTGGACAAAGCTTGTTTGTGTGTCATGGATGATGTTTGGAAGCACGGGTTGTAGTTGCCTACCAATCATCTTTGCCAGTGCCTTGTAGGCTCGTGACAATAATGTGATCGGTCTCCACTAGGAAAGCTCCAACCGGTCTCCCCCCTTGGGGAGAAGATTGATAAGGCCTGCCGAAAGACCCCCTGGCATTTGTCTTGAAGTGAAGATCTCTTGGAAGGCCATCAGTAGGGGGTCTTTCACCACTCCCCAGTGGGTAGTGAAGAAGGCCTTAGAGAGGCCATCCTCTCTCGTGCATTTCTGCTCGTCCTATGTATGGAAATATGGAAAGCCTCCTCTAGTTCCTTCTCTGTGAAGGGGGACTAGGAGAGAGCGTCCCATCTCCTTTGAGACAAGGGACGAGATGTGATCCCAGACCTGCTGTCTACATCGCTGCTCTCTAGCTGAGGTTGTCTCCTGCTAGAATAGGCGAGTGTAGTAGTTGGTGGCAATCTCCATCACCTCGTCTGGGCTAGAACGAGTCCTTCCATACTGATCTCGAAGGCTACGTATCTGCTCTCCTGAGGAGCAAGGTTGGTGCACTTGGAAAAACTCCCTGTACATTGTATCTCCCTTCCTCGCCCAAAAAGCTGCTGAGGTGCGGAAAGAGAACTTCGAGCACTTGTCCTTTAGGCCAACAATGGCTACTCGCGTGCGCACCTCCTGTGCGTGGAGGGTGGGATCCCCTGGTGTCTCCTGTAATTGTCTCTGTGTGGCTACAAGGTCCCGCCGGAGTGCTCTCTCCTCCTCCCAGCTCTGCTGCTTGGCCTATATGGCTACCTCTTGGCAGATTCTGCTTGACTCGGCTAGGGCCTCTGCAATCTCCTTTGCGATCTAGTCCCTCCTACCCCACTCCTTGGTTCAAACCTGCTCTATCTGTCTCTTCACCTCCTCCCTCCTGTAGATCGAGTCAGGGATCCGACAGGATCGTGTGTCTAGGGCAGATGCTGGGGGATCTAGTGTCAGGAGAACCGGGCAATGATCGGATAATGTGGTGCTTGCCAACTGCCCAATCTGGCCTCCACGAGAGCCTCCCCACTCTCCCACATAAAACTTGTCCAACCGCTCCAACAGGACTCCACCTAGCCGCTTGTATCCCCAAGAGAAGTCCAACGACCTCTCCCTCCTTTGGAAGGCAGGGTCTCTCCAGGCATCGCATGCTCCTACTGCCAGTAGAAAGACCTCCCATGCCTCCTGCTCCTCCCCAACCATGCCGTGGTAGTTTCTGTCTCTACCTTGCTGGTTCTCCAAAGCTTCCAGGTTGTTGAAGTCTCCTCCAACGATCCAGGAGTCCACCTCTGGAAGTCCATCCGCAATCTCCACCCAGAACTTGCTGTGTGCCCTAACCTCTGTAGGGGCATAGACATTGAGGACTCCATCCGCGATATCCACCCAGAACTGCTGCGTGCCCTAACCTCCGTAGGGGCGTAGGGGCATAGACATTGAGGACTCCAAGGCACGAGTCCCCAATATCCAATTTGATCCATAGAACCCTCCCTGCTACTATCGTCCTGTGTCTCGTACACAGTTGGTGAGACTCGGGCCAATAGAGGTGGATACGCCTCCACTCCTGGCATGGGCACCTATGGCGTGCTCCTAGTAGGTGTGTGAGCTGCTTGGGAGTACCTTACCTACCCGCTGGGCCTGGGTGGGAGTGAGCTTGTGCTCCTGTAGAAGTAAGATGTCGAGCCGTCCGGCAAGGGCAGCATGCTGCAGCTTCTGCCGAACAATCAACTTCTTGGAACCACGTGCCCCACTGTAGTAGAGACTATTCACATTCCAGGATGCAAGGTGTAAGCTCATGGGAAAACCTGCGACTGATCGGACGGTGTTCGGTGTGGAGGTTGCTGATGAGGAGGAAAAACTATAGGGCATGCAAGTACGCTATGTCACAGGTCTGAACGGCGAACTCTAGTCCCCCATGGTGGCCCTCGGCCGAACCAAAGAGGTGATGGATGCTCCAGGTGGTACTATCAATGCATCTATTAGCCATGTTGAGAGTCGTGACTCTATACATTGGTAGAAACGGGCCACTTGTGCTAGGGGCCACTCGATCACATCCCTCGGAGCTCTCCACTGTGGGGGGCTCGAAAGATCATGCTCAAGTGTGGTACCTCAGCTCCAGAGCCCACTGGTTAATGTCCATCATGCAACCAGGCCACTACCGTGTAAACAGTGCTAGTTCTCCTTCTCCCATCCACTCTGGGAGATGTGGTCCGCCACTTGACTCTTCAACTCCTCCTCAATCTGTGTCATCATCCAATTCCCTGAGTGAGAGGGCTGAAGGAAAAAAGCGGAGTTTGGTCCATCCCGTGGTGCTAGTAGATGGACCTTGCCCCTCCTTGACTTACGAACCACGAAGATCCCCACCTCTAGAGGTAGTGGGAACTCTCCGCACTCCGCAACTCTAAGGTAGGACCATGGGCCACTGTGGAAAAACTCCTGTGGCAACAATTGTGCCTGTCTCGGGAAAGTGTGACGGGTGGCAGGGGCAGATGAGCTGATGGCTGTGTGGGAGGGGGAACACTGCTGGTGCGAGGAGGATGTGGGCTTGTGTGGCTCATTGCCACTTGTGGGAGGAGGGGGGGTGGGTCTGGGGGGATCACCTGAAACGGGTGCGGATCAGGGAGGATGCTCGGCAGGGGGGGTGGTGGGGGGGGGGGGGGGGGTTGGGCGTGGGGGCTGTGGGGGACTGCGGTCTTGTTGGGTGGGGCGGGCAGGGGGGTTTGCGGAGTGCACTGCCGAGGGGGCGTCGCTCGCCCTCCTGCTCCATGCTCTCGGGGATGCGTTTGAGAAGCTGGTTGCGCCCCCCCCCCCCCCCCCCCCCCCCCCCCCCCCCGCCCCCCGCCGCCGCTGTCGCCCTCTCTGTCGTCTCTGGACCCGTGTGAAACCATAAGTGTCCACCTGCAGGTCTGTCGGTGGAGCCACCTTGGCTCCGAAACGTGTGCAATCTGCTGCCTGATGCCCAAAGTCCTGGCAGCGCAGGCATTGCCCTGGTTGCCCAGTCACAATGATCTACTGCCTAAAGGAGTGACCTCCTACCTCCATCTCCAGGAACTTTGGGATACTCTTTGTGTCTTTCATGGCCACTTGTACCTTTGGGACTCCTG